>NC_136059.1:1872957990-1873452016 GCF_964261635.1 Lissotriton helveticus | reverse complement strand
GGGTGAGGGTGGGTGAGGGTGGGTGAGGGTGAGGGTGGGTGAGTGAGGGTGAGGGTGAGTGAGGGTGAGGTGAGTGAGGGTGAGTGAGGGTGAGGGTGGGTGAGGGTGAGTGCGGGTGAGGGTGAGTGAGGGTGAGGGGTTGAGGGTGAGTGAGGGTGAGGGGTTGAGGGTGAGTGAGGGTGAGGGGTTGAGGGTGATTTAGGGTGAGGGGTTGAGGGTGAGTGAGGGTGAGGGGTTGAGGGTGAGTGAGGGTGAGGGGTTGAGGGTGAGTGAGGGTGAGTGTGGGTGAGGGTGAGGGGTTGAGGGTGAGTGAGGGTGAGGGTGAGGGTGAGTGAGGGTGAGGGGTTGAGGGTGAGTGAGGGTGAGGGTGAGTGAGGGTGAGGGTGAGTGAGGGTGAGGGGTTGAGGGTGAGTGAGGGTGAGGGGTTGAGGGTGAGTGAGGGTGAGGGGTTGAGGGTGAGTGAGGGTGAGGGGGTGAGGGTGAGTGAGGGGGAGGGTGAGTGAGGGTGAGTGAGGGTGAGGGTGAGTGAGGGTGAATGAGGGTGAGGGTGAGTGAGGGTGAGGTGAGGGTGAGGGTGAGGGTGAGGGTGAGGGTGAGGGTGAGTGAGGGTGAGTGAGGGTGAGGGGTTGAGGGTGAGTGAGGGTGAGGGTGAGTGAGGGTGAGTGAGGTTGAGGGTTTGAGGGTGAGTGAGGGTGAGGGGTTGAGGGTGAGTGAGAGGGTGAGGGTGAGTGAGGGTGAGGGGTTGAGGGTGAGTGAGGGTGAGGGGTTGAGGGTGAGTGAGGGTGAGGGGTTGAGGGTGAGTGAGGGTGAGGGGTTGAGGGTGAGTGAGGGTGAGGGTGGGTGAGGGTGAGGGGTTGAGGGTGAGTGAGGGTGAGGGGTTGAGGGTGAGTGAGGGTGAGGGTGAGTGAGGGTGAGGGGTTGAGGGTGAGTGAGGGTGAGGGTGAGTGAGGGTGAGGGTGAGGGTGAGTGAGGGTGAGGGTGAGTGAGGGTGAGGGGTTGAGGGTGAGTGAGGGTGAGTGAGGGTGAGTGAGAGTGAGGGTGAGTGAGGGGTTGAGGGTGAGGGGTTGAGGGTGAGTGAGGGTGAGGGTGAGGGGTTGAGGGTGAGTGAGGGTGAGGGGTTGAGGGTGAGTGAGGGTGAGTGAGGGTGAGGGTGAGTGAGGGTGAGTGAGGGTGAGTGAGGGTGAGTGAGGGTGAGTGAGGGTGAGGGTGGGTGAGGGTGAGTGAGGGTGAGTGAGGGTGAGTGAGGGTGAGGGTGAGTGAGGGTGAGTGAGGGTGAGGGTGAGTGAGGGTGAGGGTGAGTGAGGGTGAGTGAGGGTGAGTGAGGGTGAGGGTGAGTGAGGGTGAGGGGTTGAGGGTGAGTGAGGGTGAGGGGTTGAGGGTGAGTGAGGGTGAGGGTTGAGGGGTGAGTGAGGGTGAGGGGTGAGGGTGAGTGAGGGTGAGGGTGGGTGAGGGGTTGAGGGTGAGTGAGGATGAGGGTGAGTGAGGGTGAGGGGTTGAGGGTGAGTGAGGGTGAGGGTGAGTGAGGGTGAGGGGTTGAGGGTGAGTGAGGGTGAGTGAGGGTGAGGGTGAGTGAGGGTGAGGGGTTGAGGGTGAGTGAGGGTGAGTGAGAGTGAGGGTGAGTGAGGGGTTGAGGGTGAGTGAGGGGTTGAGGGTGAGTGAGGGTGAGGGGTTGAGGGTGAGTGAGGGTGAGGGGTTGAGGGTGAGTGAGGGTGAGTGAGGGTGAGGGTGAGGGGTTGAGGGTGAGTGAGGGTGAGGGTGAGTGAGGGTGAGTGAGGGTGAGGGGAGTGAGGGTGAGTGAGTGAGGGTGAGGGTGGGTGAGGGTGGCTGAGGGTGAGTGAGGGTGAGTGAGGGTGAGGGTGAGTGAGGGTGAGGGTGAGTGAGGGTGAGTGAGGGTGAGGGTGAGGGTGAGTGAGGGTGAGGGTGAGTGAGGGTGAGTGAGGGTGAGTGAGGTGAGTGAGGGTGAGGGTGAGTGAGGGTGAGGGTGAGTGAGGGTGAGGGTGAGGGGTTGAGGGTGAGTGAGGGTGAGGGGTTGAGGGTGAGTGAGGGTGAGGGGTTGAGGGTGAGTGAGGGTGAGGGGTTGAGGGTGAGTGAGGGTGAGGGTGGGTGAGGGTGAGGGGTTGAGGGTGAGTGAGGGTGAGTGAGGGTGAGGGTGAGTGAGGGTGAGGGGTTGAGGGTGAGTGAGGGTGAGGGTGAGGGGTTGAGGGTGAGTGAGGGTGAGGGGGTGAGCGTGAGTGAGGGTGAGCGGGTGAGGGTGAGTGAGGGTGAGGGTGAGTGAGGGTGAGGGTGAGTGAGGGTGAGTGAGGGGTTGAGGGTGAGTGAGGGTGAGGGTGAGGGGGTGAGGGTGAGTGAGGGTGAGGGGTGAGGGTGAGTGAGGGTGAGGGTGAGAGGTTAAGGGTGAGTGAGGTGAGGGTGAGTGAGGGTGAGGGTGAGTGAGGGTGAGGTGAGTGAGGGTGAGGGTGAGTGAGGGTGAGGGTGAGGGTGGGTGAGGGTGGGTGAGGGTGAGGGTGGGTGAGTGAGGGTGAGGGTGAGTGAGGGTGAGGGTGAGTGAGGGTGAGTGAGGGTGAGGGTGGGTGAGGGTGAGTGCGGGTGAGGGTGAGTGAGGGTGAGGGGTTGAGGGTGAGTGAGGGTGAGGGGTTGAGGGTGAGTGAGGGTGAGGGGTTGAGGGTGAGTTAGGGTGAGGGGTTGAGGGTGAGTGAGGGTGAGGGGTTGAGGGTGAGTGAGGGTGAGGGGTTGAGGGTGAGTGAGGGTGAGTGTGGGTGAGGGTGAGGGGTTGAGGGTGAGTGAGGGTGAGGGTGAGTGAGGGTGAGGGGTTGAGGGTGAGTGAGGGGTGAAGGTGAGTGAGGGTGAGGGTGAGTGAGGGTGAGGGTTGACGGTGAGTGAGGGTGAGGGGTTGAGGGTGAGTGAGGGTGAGGGTGAGGGGTTGAGGGTGAGTGAGGGTGAGGGGGTGAGGGTGAGTGAGGGTGAGGGTGAGTGAGGGTGAGTGAGGGTGAGGGTGAGTGAGGGTGAATGAGGGTGAGTGAGGGTGAGGGTGAGTGAGGGTGAGGGTGAGTGAGGGTGAGTGAGGGTGAGGGGTTGAGGGTGAGTGAGGGTGAGGGTTGAGGGTGAGTGAGAGGGTGAGGGTGAGTGAGGGTGAGGGGTTGAGGGTGAGTGAGGGTGAGGGGTTGAGGGTGAGTGAGGGTGAGGGTTTGAGGGTGAGTGAGGGTGAGGGGTTGTGAGTGAGGGTGAGGGTGAGTGAGGGTGAGTGAGGGTGAGTGAGGGTGAGGGGTTGTGAGTGAGGGTGAGGGTAGTGAGGGTGAGGGTGAGTGAGGGTGAGGGGTTGAGGGTGGGTGAGGGTGAGTGAGGGTGAGGGGTTGTGAGTGAGGGTGAGGGTGAGTGAGGGTGAGGGTGAGTGAGGGTGAGGGGTTGAGGGTGGGTGAGGGTGAGGGGTTGAGGGTGAGTGAGGGTGAGGGGGTGAGGGTGAGTGAGGGTGAGGGTGAGTGAGGGTGAGTGAGGGTGAGTGAGGGGTTGAGGGTGAGGGGTTGAGGGTGAGTGAGGGTGAGGGTGAAGGTTTGAGGGTGAGTGAGGGTGAGGGGTTGAGGGTGAGTGAGGGTGAGGGTGAGGGGTTGAGGGTGAGTGAGGGTGAGGGTGAGGGTGAGTGAGGGTGAGGGTGAGTGAGGGTGAGGGTGAGTGAGGGTGAGGGTGAGTGAGGGTGAGGGTGGGTGAGGGTGAGTGAGGGTGAGTGAGTGTGAGTGAGGGTGAGTGTGAGTGAGGGTGAGGGTGAGTGAGGGTGAGGGTGAGTGAGGGTGAGTGAGGGTGAGTGAGGGTGAGTGAGGGTGAGGGTGAGTGAGGGTGAGTGAGGGTGAGTGAGGGTGAGTGAGGGTGAGGGTGAGTGAGGGGTTGAGGGTGAGTGAGGGTGAGGGGTTGAGGGTGAGTGAGGGTGAGGGGTTGAGGGTGAGTGAGGGTGAGCGGTTGAGGGTGAGGGGTTGAGGGTGAGTGAGGGTGAGGGTGAGTGAGGGTGAGGGGTTGAGGGTGAGTGAGGGTGAGGGTGAGGGTGAGTGAGTGTGAGGGGTTGAGGGTGAGTGAGGGTGAGGGTGAGTGAGGGTGAGGGTGAGGGGTTGAGGGTGAGTGAGGGTGAGGGGTTGAGGGGGAGTGAGGGTGAGGGTGAGGGGTTGAGGGTGAGTGAGGGTGAGTGAGGGTGAGGGGGTGAGGGTGAGTGAGGATGAGGGTGGGTGAGGGTGAGTGAGGGTGAGTGAGGGTGAGGGTGAGTGAGGGTGAGGGTGAGTGAGGGTGAGGGGTTGAGGGTGAGTGAGGGTGAGGGTGAGGGGTTGAGGGTGAGTGAGAGTGAGGGTGAGTGAGGGTGAGTGAGGGTGAGGGGTTGAGGGTGAGTGAGGGTGAGGGGTTGAGGGTGAGTGAGGGTGAGGGGTTGAGGGTGAGTGAGGGTGAGGGGGTGAGGGTGAGTGAGGATGAGGGTGAGTGAGGGTGAGTGAGGGTGAGGGTGAATGAGGGTGAGGGTGAGTGAGGGTGAGTGAGGGTGAGTGAGGGTGAGGGTGAGTGAGGGTGAGGGTGAGGGTGAGTGAGGGTGAAGGGTTGAGGGTGAGTGAGGGTGAGGGTGAGTGAGGGTGAGTGAGGGTGAGGGGTTGAGGGTGAGTGAGGGTGAGGGGTTGAGGGTGAGTGAGGGTGAGGGTGAGTGAGGGTGAGGGGTTGAGGGTGAGGGAGGGTGAGTGAGGGTGAGGGTGAGGGGTTGAGGGTGAGTGAGGGTGAGTGGTTGAGGGTGAGTGAGGTAACCTGGCATGGTAACCTGAAAAAAATGTGGGTGTGAGCCATGTGAAGGGGTCTGCGGTGAGTGTGAGACCCGAAAAGGCAGAAGTCGGGAAGGGGAGGCTGCGGGTAAGGGTGTGCACGAAAGTGAATGTGCACAAATGGGGCCATGCGGTGGGCGACCAAGGCAGAAGCGGCTGGCAGAATAAGCGGGCCAAGGCCGAGAGTCCACTGGGTGCACGCGTCCTACCCGGAAATGACTGGGGGATAGGTGGGGAATGGCATGGTAACCTGAAAAAAAGGTGGGTGTGAGCCATGTGAAGGGGTCTGCGGTGAGCGCGAGACCCGAAAAGGCAGAAGTGGGGAAGGAGAGGCTGCGGGTAAGGGTGTGCACGAAAGGAAAATGTGCACAAATAAGGCCATGCGGTGGGCGAACAAAGCAGAAGCGTCTGGCAGGATGGTGGTGCCGGAATAAGCTGTGCACATGTCAGGCCATGCTTCGAGAAACTTATAGAGATGCGGCTGACAGGATAGTAGGGTTGAGAGCAAAAGCGCCGAAGGGGCGCCTGTGTATATGCTGCTAATAATTAAAAAATGCATATGAGAACTGTATTATCGCAAATGATGGAAAAGATATCTCACCTGAAAGAAAAACAAGAAAGGAAACAAGACGGAGGGTATTGCTGTGGGGAGGGGGGGGGAGGAGAAATGCACACGGTGGGCAGGGGAGGGGGCGGAGCGGGGAGAGCGGCATGAGGGTGTGAAGCAGCCGGGGCCTTTGAAGTGAAGCTAAGCTTCACTTCAAAGGTGTGGGAGGAGTGCGGCTGAGGGAACAGACGGCGATTTGGTGATGTGCACGCGCATTTTAGGTCAATGCGCAAGCGCATTGACCTAAAAGCCACGGGCACAGCACCAAATCGCCGCAGTTAGGTAAACTTTGTTTAAAGCCCTATAGTCTCGCTTCTCTCAATGCGCATGCGCATTGATAGGTCACGAGACCTAATAAATCTTTGCCACCATGAAGCCTTAAGCAGAGCCACTGGAATTATTCAGCAGAAGAGGACCTCATTATGCGGCATGTTTGACTAAATTATGCAGCAAGAAAAGGTAAATTATGCGGCACAATGCGCCACATTTTGTGGTTAGCATTACTACATTATTTTGTCATTTTAAATCAAGGTAACGCTGTCAGGGGAAATATTTCACCTCATTATTACCAGTTTAAGACCCAAATACAGCAGTAAGCAACTACAAGACTACCAGTGAATCTTTGCAAAGGGCATTCCAATTCTCCGGAACACTTTGTCATGCTTAAATAACTTTTGTTCCGTTTGAGCTAGAATCATGTTTCTTTAGTTCAAATCTGCAGATTAGGGAGCAAATGCAGTAAAACTATAATTATGTGGAAAACACTGCTGATGCAGAAACACGTAATTCCAGTGGCCCTGGCTTTAAGGGACTCAATCAATTAATAGCTGGTAAGAAGGCTGTTTTTTTTTAAACTATTTGCACTACCACCACACCCTTCGCTTTCAGGCAGAGGCACCTCAAAGTCAGTATTAACCATTCAGGGGCAGTTTTTTGTGTGAAAGCTGAGTCAATTGGGTGGCAGGTAGAAGGCAAGCAGGGTTGCATTCAAATGCAGAGCTCTAATCCTCTCGATCCCTGGGGCCTCACAGTAATGGTCTAGGAGACAGAGGAAAGGAGCGAGATTCATAGATTTTGTCACAGAGAAGGCCCAGAATAGGGAGCACTGTATGGGGACTTATTTTTATGTTACAAGTGGCCAGAGACAGCTTCTTCAGAGATATACCCCAAAGAAGGGGACAATATGAGTTTTGTTTTTTAGGGACATTCATTAGTGAAGCTGGTACTGCTGCCAAGTGTGTAAGTAGACAATGCTGGTTATCATTAAGGAAGCAGATGCATCAGGACTGCGGCCCAGGAATTTGAGGGTATGACTGTCTACCTTTAAAAAAGGGGCATTGGAGCTTATTTTCCTTTCAATCATTAGGACCGAGGTGATGATCCATCATGGGGGGGAAGAGGTAAAAGATGCAGAGGAGATGGCCTGCTACTCAGGACTGCGGTTATCATTAGTGCAGCAGGTATAGTTGCTCTGGGGTCAAAGAGTATGAGAGGCTCACAACACCCCAACTATGGGGAGCAGTTTGTTTGGGATAATGTCTGTTTGTGTATGATGCATTTGCTGTCTTATAAGTCTCATATTTAGTGCGGTTCATAAGCTATAGAAAAAGTATTCTTGAAAATGTCTCATAAGCCCAGCTCCTTGCACGAACCACGTCCCTCCCGCTTCCCCAATCCTTGCCATAATGTTTTAAAGGGGGGCCTGACCTCAAAACATTTTGCTTACGTGGGGCTCAGAGTGAAAATGTTTGAAGACCTCTGCTCTACATGGATAAAACATAACAGCCGTAGATGCAATGCAGCTGGCACCAAGGTATTATTATTAGTACTACGTCTCCCCAATGCCGCCTGATTTATCACTGAAATATCAGCTTTAAATATGTTTGCGAAATTATGAGGTTTAAAAATACAAGTATTTTTGTGTTGAATAGACACTTTAAAATTTTGGTCAACACGACTAATTCAACCAACCAAAAGTGTCTAATTTAGTAGGTTGGGATGCACACAGGAGAGCTACTTACAGGTGGTTGGAGTGCTACCAGTAGCTCACAAGCTACTCATTGGAGAAGCCGGGCTTAGGAACACCGATCATCATGATGGAATCAGCACTGGCAGGTCTACTTTTAGTGGTGCACAGGGAGTTGTTAGGTTTATAACCGAGATTGGCCCCAAAGGAAGAAGAAGAGGGAAAACTATCCAGAGTCAAGTGCCCAGTATGAGCGCCTAAGCTTTGAGTACTCGAGGTATTGGAAGTTACCCCGTTGTAGTTAAGCGGCCACAAAGGCACATGACTGGGAATTTGCTGATCATGATTAGCAGTGGGAACATCATCGAATATGGGATCGCACCCTTATTCACAGGAGTCACCACCTGGTTACAGCAGCAGATGGTCTGGAGATGATTCCGGTTAGATCAATTACCCAATAAATGCATGCTTGTTGCTAAGAGCTAGAAGCTGTTTCAAAGAATTGGTCAGTAATGTAATCATGGATTTTAGGCCCCCCACCTCAGTTTTCAAATCTAAGATAAAAGCAAGGAGGGGGTGGTGAATAACCTTTAACAGTTTTTAACACGTTTATTGTTAATAGATATATATAATGTTGTGACAAACGTAAACGTTAGCAAAATTATATAATTCACAGATATGGATGTAAATTGTTATCAGAAAAGTTAATAAAATATATTTATTTTTAAAACAAGTATTGGCCACGCAAAAAAAACCAAATCTAAGCTAGAATCTGTGTAAGAGGTCTGGTCAGGGGAGATGGGAACAGAAACATAAGGTGCCGTGGAAGAACGCACCAAATTATTAGCAACATCCTGGTCGTTTGTCATCTTGGCCAATGGGGCAAAGCGTTTACTGCAAGGTAAAGCATCCTCAAGTGTTGATTGTAGTCGCTGACCAGAATCGGGGTGTACTGGTGCGGTTGTTAACAGTGAGTGTGCTTTACCCACAGTATGTTGCTCCTGGGCCTGAAGAGTATGTTCCTTAAACATCCCCTGGATTTGCTTTTGCTTGTTTGTGCTGCATGGGGGGGGGGTGAATGGGGTGAGGAAGCAAGGCAGCTGGGGCTGGAGGGAGTATCTCCCACATTCAACCAACAGATTGTCAGAGCGGTCAAGCACACAATTGCCTCCAGCATGTTTTTTGCACATTTTTTTTTTTACCAACCCCCTTACCCATCCCCTTTAGTGGCATTCCTTTTCCCCATTTGTAAATGACACAGGCGTATACCAGAGCTGCAAGCAGAGCTATTAAATGGTGGATTACAACATTTTAAGTGAGGTAGACTAGAACAATCAGGGCAACAAGCTTACTTATCAGATCAATGCAAACTGACCCAGTCATACAGCTTAAGATGCCTAGATTTAACAAGGGGTTGAAGATATACCAAACAACAGTACATTTTGGGCGGAAAATAGACATTAGGTGAGGGTCCAGCATTGGGATGTGGGACTTGGAGTCCCCAGTGGTGGTGGCAATCAGCTGCGGCGGCTCCCCCGTTAGGCAGATGAGTCGACAGTGTGGGTTCAGTTATGAAGCCCCCACTTAGCAGGGCTTCAGGAAGGTCTCTGCACCTCCCTCAACAAGCACAAATGGTCCCGAAGTGAACAGCAATGCTCCCTCCTCTTGCGTATCTGGACTAGGCCTGGGCATTGAACTTCACTCCGTTCGCGGAGTTTGCGGGGTTTTCTGCACTCCGCGGAGCTCGCAGAGTGCAGAAAACTCCGCTTTCGATGTGCAGTGGAGTTTTTTCCCCGCTTGCGATTGCGAACAGTAAGTTCGCGATCGCGAACAGTAAGTTTGCGAGAGTGAGCTGCCGCTCGGGAACAATTTTTACCCGAGTAGCAGAAATACCAGCACAAACTGCAGATCGCACTGCACTCCACCACTCGTGGAACTTACTGAGTTTTTCAAAACTCTGCAAACTACGCCCAACATGTCCCCCTTGGCTTAGAGAGTTTTGTGTAACACAATTCAAGGCTCAGACGCAGACACCCTAGTTCAGTAATGTTTGAGCTCAGTTCAATCCAGTCTCCTTGGACACAGTCTCACCACAACACAGCCTCCATGTCCTTTTGACACAAGTGTCTCCAATCTCTCCCACATCTGGGATGAGACGTGGTGGTTGCAGAAGTGGCAGTTGATCTTGGTAAGCTGTTAACAGGATGGGTAGTTCTTCGACAAATGCAGATACTGGTGGTGGAGGGTCACAGGGCAGGCACTGGACCCACTTCTGGGTCACTTCAGCACGAGATGGGTAGCCATTTAGACAGGGGCACAGCGGCATGCTAGCAGTCACAGTGAGCACTTTGTAAACGCAGCAGTGGTGACGGTCACAGGCACAAGTCTTAGCTTTGATGGCAAAGATATCCATGGTCACAGTTGTTTCACTTTACCAGCAAGGACACACCCAATCGTTCTTATTGCACTGCTGAGAGGTTAGCGGCCAATCCACAATTTACATTTGCCACCTCACTTCTGGAGAGACTGTGCCCATACTATTGGGCTCACCAATCAGTCTTTGCCGTCTCCATTCTCCTGGCTAGACCCTCAGCACTCGGTCTGGCTGTTACTCCAACACCTCCTGCAGGGTTGGCAGGAGATTTCCCTCTCTCAGTAGGCCGGATGGCTTCCAGACACTTAAGGTCAGAGATACAGCTCTTCCAGCAAGGTAAGATTCCAGGGAATAACCCCTGTCATCTGGGAAGTTGACTGTAAGACAGATGCCAGCTCTGAGGTAAATATAAACAATTGCAAAGAAAGGAATGGTTTAATAAAAATTCCATTCAAACAGAAAAGATAGTGGTCTGTTTGTTGCCCAAAAATAATAAGAGCATAATGTCAAACGGAGCCAGCTTCCACTTAATGTATTAAATTTAGTAAACCCCTACCTGGTTCTTGTCCTTTGGGCCTATCCCCCCCCCCCCCCCAGTTTGTGTAGCTCTGGGTGCACAGCAGTCATCAGCGTATGCTGCAGAGCAGAGTGATGCTCCCTGTAGTACGGTAGTCTCCATCCAGGAGTAACCACATCAGAGGCACAAAGAGGTGTGAGCTTTCTATACCTGGGGGTATCAACAACCACACCATGCAGTGATCAGGGGAAATACAAAAGGCTGGCTCACCTAAAAGATCCTTTCCACGCTGAAAAGGAGACTTCAGCCTCACCCTTCACCACCACCACCTTCCAAGTGGCAGTGCTACAGGAAGACTAATCAGCAGCTCCTCTCAGCAAACGGGCTTCAGTGACTTTCTGAAGGTGTCTTGTCTCCTCTGTCCCCACTTTGTTGTCTTCGTCTCTTCCCTCCAGCTTTAGGAATGTCAGCAAAACACTTCCACTGTCTGGGCAAACAATCTCAACTCCATCTTGTGCACAGGAGCAGATTTGGGGCTTCCAAAATGGAATCCAGGGGCATCCATTACACGAGACCCCTTGTGTACATATTGCATGTACCATACAAGACACAACATAAACACACACAGCATATATTTGGAATGTTAGCACAAGGGTTACTCCAGTGACATATAAAAAGGCCTGATCATGACTATGTATACACAAAACATGGTATGCTGCGCCATCGATCTACATGCTAAAACTGTGTCAGGCTGGTAGTCCAATATCAGGAAATTGAGGGCATACTTGACATGTCCCTCAAGGTGACAGGATAGGTCCATGACCTCATCACGTCAAGGGACAGCATAGGCCTCTATGCACTACATTACCACAAGGCTAGGGCCAAAATTAAATAATCTCTGGATTACCAGCTACTCACAGTCAAGTTTTCAGGATAGGGCATCATGACTTGTACCTCACAGGGAATATTCCCATCCCAATAGCATGTTCAGGCAATATTATGTTTTCCTAAATTAATATGGCTTCCTTTATGGTCTTTCCACTCTGCAGGTGTAAATCTGATGTTTTGTGGATACTAAACAAGTGCACATGTGTGGCTCAGTGTATAGTCACTGGTATAAACATACATTATTTCCATGCACACATGCGGTAATAGCTGCTCTTCAGCCTGTAAATGGTAAACAATGAGGATGTTTTATGTTTATTTTCTTCTGAAGAAGGTCGTGAAGAAAGCTGGCTGAAGCGATACCTGAGGACTTCCTTGCTTCAAGGAGACCTGCCCTTTGACCTGGGGAGGTGAGCTGCAGCTTGGAGAGTGGACAGCAGCCAAGAGCCCAGAACACAAGAAAGGAAATCTGAATAGAGAGAGCTGGTGAGTGGCCTGTAAACCTGACAAGGGGCCTGTAAGTCACAAGCAACAGCCCCTCTAGAAGAGTTCAGAGCAGGAAGGTTCCTTCAACCGCAATACCTGAAGTGGTAGTATCTAAAGACATCTTGGTTCCTTCACAACACACTAAAAAGGCCTTCACACCCCTGACCCTGGCGGTCTGCAGGACACACCTGAAATAATTCCCACTCACCTGCGTCAGTCTTCCTCCTTGCCTTCCCACTGCTCAACCACAATTCTAGCAGCACAGCCAGTTCACCAGAAAACAAAACATGAAAGCAACTACAATTAATCACCTTTAACCTTCCTAACCATAGAAGAATTCATCAATGCTGAAAACGCTTGCCTTTGGGATGTCTGTCGTGCCTAGCTACCCAGGGGTGGAGCAGGGGTTATCTTAAGTGTGTATCCCCCTTACCCTGACTAGAAGCAACGGTCCCAATTTGGACAAAGGTACCTACCTCTGCCAAGTAGAGAACGCCATTTCTAACAATAAATGAACATGTCACAAATCAAAATATGTATGTGCAGCAAAAGGATCAAACACTGCTATGAACAATTTGGCCTTAGTAGCTAGCCCCCCCCCCATAACTCAACCCTAGGGAGGAATATAGGGGTAAACAAGGACTCCAATCTTTCAATCATAATCAGATTGGGTTTGTCCAATGTGCCTAAACTGCTAAATGTGTCACTTCTTTCTCTCATATTGGCTATCAAGGTGGCTCTGCACGCATTGCCTGAAATTCTTGGCCCACACCACTTGCTGGAAGTGATAGCCCCCCTCCCCTACCCCCCTTCCCGCCCCCCCAAAAAAAGACTGGGTCTAGTTGCTCTCCTGACCTGAGCACAGCTTTTTTGCAGAGCTGCCAAGTTTTTCAGGTCCATCCGTGGTGTGCTGCTCCAGTCCACGTTTTTTCCTTGAATTCTGGGACTTGTAGTCTTGTTTATTTCATTATAAAACAGGCCTACATGTCCCATAATTCAGAGGGAAAAACCTGGACTGCAGCCGCACATCACACAACGGCCGCAGAAACTTGGCAGCTATGATAAGACTCACAAGTAGAAGCACCCCGGAGCAACACACAGTAAATTTTGTTCAAGAAATTCACACAAGTGAGACCCCGTCACGAGCCTGGTGAAGAATGAAAGCTCCTGCTGTGAATGATATACCGTCCACGAGGGGTGACCCATCTTTCAGAAGGGACGCAACAACTGCTCCCGGGTGTGATTGGTTCGAAGTTATCTCACTGTGACCAATGAAGAGTGACCCTAATTGGGCTCTCTTGTTAAAGTTCATAATAAATTGTAGCGTATGACCCCCCTGTGTGAGTGTCTTCGCACGTGCTCGTGTGGATGTGTGTGTGTGTGCAAGTTGTGACAGCCTTAGGGCCCCGCCTTCCCAGCAGCAGAATCCTGTGGATGGAACACCCGTGACGTGCCAGGCCCTGCACTGTGATGTCACGAAGTCCAGGCTAGCACCAGCAGGGGAATCCTGTGGATGGAACACCTGTGACGTGCCAGGACCTGCACTGTGATGTCACGAGGTTCAGGCTAAAAGCAGAGGGGAATCCTGTGGATGGAACACCTCTGACGTGCCAGGACCTGCACTGTGATGTCACGAGGTTCAGGCTAAAAGCAGATGGGAATCCTGTGAATGGAACACCTGTGAGTACCAGGCCCTCCACTGTGAGGTCAAGAGGTCGAAGCTAGCACCAGCAGGGGAATCCTGTGGATGGAACACCTGTGACGTCCAGGGCCTCCCCTGTGATGTCACGAGATCCACACTAGCACCCGCAGGGGAATCCTGTGGACGGAACACCTGTGACGTGCTAGGCCCTCCACTGTGACTTCACGAGGTCGAGGCTAGCAGCAGCAGGGGAATCCTATGGATGGAACACCTGTGACGTGCCAGGCCCTCCGTCCCCTGTGATGTCACGAGGTCGAGGCTAGCAGCAGCAGGGGAATCCTGTGGATGGAACACCTGTGACGTTCCAGGCCCTCCCTCCCCTGTGATGTAATGAGGTCGAGGCTAAGTGCAGAGGGGAGGCTCCGCCGGAGCAGAGACAAGGAGAGGCCCCTGAGGGGGGAGAAGGTCGGGCAGGATTAGATCGTCTTTGAGGTTCATCGCAGGATCCTTTTGTGACTAAATAGATCTTTGCTTGTTTTTTAGGTAATTGAATTAAAACCGTGTCTCGGCTGCTCCCCCCCCCCCCCCCCCCCTTACACTGCAACACTTGTCATGGCCCATAAGCCGGTGATGCATGATGACAGGTTGAATGTCTATTGTGACGTGTCCGTGGTATACAAGGCTGGTAACCAGGCAGCCGCGGCATTGCACTCATGAGCACCGGACGGAGAGGACCACTGCTGGCGGCCGGAGCCGAGGCCCCCGAGAGGCCGAGGGGGCCGGGGCCTCACAGGCTCCAAAAAGAACTGGACGGGGCTGGGTGAAAGGCACAAGGTGAGTATAGAAACCAAATGGAAACCGAACTTGAAACCAAACTGAAACCGAACTTGAAACCAAACTTTAAACTGGCTTGATACTGGCTTGATACTGACTTGATACTGACTTGATACTGGCTTGATACTGACTTGATACTGGCTTGATACTGACTTGATACTAGCTTGATACTGGCTTGATACTGGCTTGAAACTTCCCTTCCCTCTTCCTTTCTCTTTCCCGTTTTTCCTTCTCTGCCTTACATTCCTATCTCTCCTCTCCTATCCCCTTCTCCCCCTTTCTTTTAAGTTCCCCTTTTCTCCATCACTCTTTAATCCTCTCCCCATCTGTCAATCCCATCCCCTTCCCATTCAATCCATTCCGGTCCCATCCTGCACTCTCTTATCTCCTTTTCCATCTCCACTCCTCCCCTTCCCTTCTCTTTCCCTCCATTCCCTCCCATTCACAGCCTCTTTCCCTTCTAATCTGTAACCATCACCTCTGCTCCCCTTCTGCTCCCCTTCCACTTACCCATCCTTTTTTCCTTATTCTTCCTCCTTCACCTCCCTTCCTCTTCACCATTCCCACCCCTTTCCCCTCACCCATCCCTTCCCCTCATCTCCCTCTCTCTTATTTGCCCTTCCGCTCCATTCTCCCTTCCTTTCCCTGCCTTTCTCCTCCTTTCTCTTCTCAGACTTCTTCCTCTCATTCCTTTCCTTTCCATTCCATTCCCAACCCATCCCTTCTTTCCCTTTACCCACCCTCCAACTACCCCTCTCCGTCCATGTCCCCCCTTTATTTCCATTACTTTCTTCTTTACTTCTTTAATCCTCTACCCTTCTGTCACTCTCCCTTCCCTTCCATCCCATTCACTGCCTTACCTCCCCTCCCATCCCATTCTGTTACCCCACACACAAACCCCCACACACAACCCCTTCCACACACACAACCCCTTCCACACACACAACCCCCCCCACACACAACCTCACACACACAACCCCACATACACACAACCCCCACATACACACAACCCTCACACACAACCCCCCACACACAACCACAACCCCCACACACACAACCAACACCCCCCCACACACACAACCCCACAAACACAATCCCCCACACACCCCCACACATACAACCCCACACACACAACCCCCCACACACACAACCCCACAAACAAACCCCCCACACACACAACCCCCCCCCACATACACAACACAACCCCCAACACAAAATCCCACAACCACACAAATAACACTACCCCCCACACACTCAACCCCACACCGCACACAACCCCACACACCACACACAACCACACACCCACACAAACACACACAAACCCACATACACACAACCCCACACACAAACACACAACCCCCCACACACACAAGCCCCACACACACAACCACAAACCCCAGACACATACAACCACAACCCCCCACACACAACCCCCCACACACAAAACCCCACACACAAACCCACACAAACAACCCCACACAACCACAAAACCTCCACCACACAACGCACAATCTCACACACACAACCCCACACACACTCCACAACCCCACACACACCACAACCCCACGCAACCACACAGAAACCCACACAACCACACACACACAACCACACACAACCCCGCACACATGCTACCCCCACACACAACCCCACACACACAACTCCACCACCCCACACACCCCACACACAACCCCACACACCACACACAACCACACACACCACCCTACACACACAACCCACCACACACACAACCCCCACACACAACCTCCCCCTCACACACAAACACACAACCCCACACACAACCCCTAAAACACACAGCCCCCCACACACACAACCTCCCACACACACAACCCCACACACAATCCCCCCACACAAACCCACACACGCAACCACACACACACAACCCCACACACACACAACCCCACACACACACAACCCCACACACAGACAACCCCACACACACAAGACCCCTAACACACACAACCCTCACACGCACAGAACCCCACACACAACCCTCCACACACAAACCTGCACACATGCAACCCCACACCACACACACGCAACCCCACACGCACAACCCCACACACACAACCCCCAACAAACACACAACCCCATACACATACAACCCCACACACATACAACCCCACACACACCCCACACTCAACCCCACACACACCACCCACCACAGTGAGAGTGTCAGTGAGAGTGTCAGTGAGTGTGTCAGTGAGAGTGTCAGTGACAGTGAGTGTTTGTGAGAGTGTCAGTGAAAGTGTTAGTGAGAGTGTCAGTGTCAGTGAGAGTGTGAGTGAGTGTCAGTGAGAGTGTTGATGAGATTGTCAGTGAGAGTGTTAGTGTCAGTGTCAGTGAGAGTGTCAGTGTGAGTGAGAGTGTCAGTGAGTGTCAGTGAGAGTGTCAGTGTCAGTGAGAGTGTCAGTGAGAGTGTCGATGAGATTGTCAGAGTGTCAGTGTCGTCAGTGTCAGTGAGAGTGTCCGAGTCAGTGAGAGTGTCAGTGAGAGTGTCAGTGTGACTGTCCGTGAGAATGTCAGTGAGAGTGTCAGTGTCAGTGAGAGTGTCAGTGTCAGTGAGAGTGTCAGTGTCAGTGAGAGTGTCAGTGAGAGTGTCGATGATAGTGTCCGTGAGAGTGTCGATGAGAGTGTCAGTGAGAGTGTCAGTGAGAGTGTCAGTGAGAGTGTTAGTGTCAGTGAGAGTGTCAGTGAGTGTCAGTGAGAGTGTCGATGAGATTGTCAGTGAGAGTGTCAGTGTCAGTGAGAGTGTCAGTGAGAGTATCAGTGTCAGTGAGAGTGTCAGTGAGGGTGTCAGTGAGTGTGTCAGTGAGAGTGTCAGTGAGAGTGTCAATGAGAGTGTCAGTGTCAGTGAGTGTGTCAGTGAGAGTGTCAGTGAGTGTGTCAGTAAGAGTGTCAATGTCAGTGAGAGTGTCAGTGAGAGTGTCAGTGAGAATGTCAGTGAGAGTGTCAGTGAGAGTGGCTGTGAAAGTGTCAGTGAGTGTCAGTGAAAGTGTCAGTGAGAGTGTCAGTGTCAGTGAGTGTCAGTGAAAGTGTCAGTGAGAGTGTCAGTGTCAGTGAGTGTCAGTGTGAGTGTCCGTGAGAGTGTCAGTGAGAGTGTCAGTGTCAGTGAGTGTGCCCATGAGTGTGCCCATGAGAGTGTCAGTGAGAGTGTCAGTGAGTGTCAGTGAGAGTGTCAGTGAGTGTCAGTGAGTGTCAGTGAGTATCAGTGAGAGTGTCAGTGAGAGTGTCAGTTTCAGTGAGAGTGTCAGTGTCAGTGAGAGTGTGAGTGAGAGTGTGAGTGAGTGTGAGTGAGAGTGTGAGTGGGAATGTCAGTGAGTGTCAGTGAGTGTGTCAGTGAGTGTCAGTGTCAGTGAGAGTGTGGAAAAGTAAATTTTGCCATGTTCTGTGTCCCTACGCCTCATCCATCATATGTTATGTGTGCATGACCAATATGCATATGTTATTCCCCATGTCCAATTAATGACGCAATTACAGTTGTGTCCACCTTTAGTATGCTAGTTTCCAGTCCTCGTGAATACTACGAATATCAGGCCTATGTAAAGTTACGTTGCCACGTTCCCCAGTGTGCACGTTATTCCATTATAAAGTCCCCGTTTCCAGGCCTCAAAAGGGACCGGACATTAGATTCAGCTCCTGTCTCCTGAAAGCCTCGCTAAGGAGCGATACAGCCCCCACCTGTATCCTCGACCCTTCACTTACTTCCTGCCTCGCAGTGCCCGGTGCAGCCTGGCTCTGCCTCTGAGTCTGCCAAAAGTATGTTATAGTTCCAGTTATCAGTTCAGTCCTCCTTCTCTGCATTCCTAAGCTACTGAACTGCATCAATAGTTCCCGTCATTGTCTAGCCTATGCGGCTCCACGTTAGAGAAATACTGTATTTAATGGTCATTTAGTATTCTTCATCACGCACTACATGTAGAATAATGCATGGTCCAGTCTTAGAATCAAGTTAGCCTTTCCCCTCATGACTTCTAGTTTATATCAACATGTTCCCTAAACATCAGATACTAGATAGGGTTTAGGTACATGTCGCTCCGACCCTCCAGACTTTAGTCTCTGCTCCTAGCACAGAGTTCATAGCCCCCAGCTTCTCCTAGTAATACGTCATTGCCAGTTTGCGTGCACCACCAGGTTAGAGGTCCCGGCTCCTTAGGTAGCCCCCTCCTATGTTTCCGCCCCATTCATGACATATTCTGTTACGTTTGCACCACATGTCTATGTATACGCCCAGTTACACCTACTTTTACTGTTATCTTCCGCGACTGCTACGCGTCACGCCTTCTGCTCCACCCACTGCTACGCCTACTGCAATGTAATGCTATGTGTTTGCGCTATGTATATAAGTTCATGTATTGTTATTAAAAGTTGGCGCGCTCATCCCAGACCAAGCCCCAGCAGCTGCTGGGCCTCTTTTCCCCTGCTGGGTCATCCTATGCAGGTTGTCCTGATCCTGTCCTTATGCTGTAATAAACCTGCAGAAACTCCTACTACCTCGAATCTTGACTCTTATTTATTGAGCTATCTGTTATGCTATATGCCTAGTCAAAAATAGGGTATTATTTATTTATTTACCACATAATGGCGCCCGAATAGGGACTTGCCCTTTCCCCACGCGTCGGTGAAGCCACGCCGACCCCCTGACCCTCTACAGTCGTGACGGAACTCTTCTGCGCAGCGGCAGATATTTCTGCTCAAGTATCCCTCAGGCCCACGGAGGAGACGGAGGAGGCGGTCCAGCATCCGAACGAGACGGTGGAGGAACGCGGCGAGTCCCGACCAGAGCCCAAGCCGAGAGTCCAAGGTCCGAGGTATCCGGAGGCCCACCCGTAACTGAAGTCCGAAGTCCGTCGTCGTCAGCCCAGTCCCGTCCGAGGCCTTCCGTTCCGTGCTGCCCGGTGAGTACCATTGCTGGGGTAGTATCTAGACAGGACCAATCTAAATTGACTCCTGGTCCGTGGGTTGGTGGTACCCAGACTCACAAACGAAGTGTTCACCTAGGTGGATACGGGTCTTGATGCGTTCCTTTATGGGACCGGTATGTTCCGTACTGTTACAGCAGTGCATCCAGTAACTCTAGTCTGTTCCGTTCTCGAGAAAATCTGTTCTGTTTCTGTTCTCAGTATTTTCAGGTAATATTCTGTTCGAACTGTTATGTTATGATATTGTTTAATGTATTTCCAATGTCGTGGTATGCCTGAATTGTTTTCCCAATTGTTATTGTTCTTCGTGTATTGTATTGTGTTCCGATTCAAGTTTACAATGCCGCTCTTTTCCAGATTACGTCAGCTAAAAACTAGAAAGGGTTTATTAGAAGAAGCAGTTCCTGTCCCGCCTAGGGACAGTCCAGGTCACTTTATGTATCAGAAACATGGCATAAGCGCCATATTGTATCTAGATTTATGGGTAGAGTATACCAAACAGTTAGAAGAAAAGTATAGATGGCCCGTATCGGGTACATGGGATGCCGAATGTATCATGCGAGTAGAAGAAGCATTATGGAAAAAGAAAGCCAGACAGTCACAGAAAGATGCCATCGAGTTATGGCGTAAAGAAGCGCATAAAAGAACGGAAAAGGAAGTCAGAAAGTCAGAGTTAAGTAGAGAATCCCAAGAACGAGCCCAAGAAAGAGAATTAATCGAGATAGGTGAACGAGTCAAAGCCGAACAGTCAGACAGACAGAGGCATGCCCTCATTAAGGGTATGTATCCTCTTCTTGCCGAGGGCTTGCCAAAAGCGACCCCAGAGGCATCCAGTAATTTCCCGCCACCATTACTTCCGACCAAGCTACGTCACAAACCGACCGCAGCTGATATTTTTATTTCGTCCTACTTGGACGACACAGTCCCAGAGTATGCAAATCCTGTTCGCGCTCCGCCAGTCCCTGTAAATCAGGCACTTCCCGCTCCTCCAGACACCGGAGTACCTGTTACGGTACCCCCGGTCCAGCCCGCCATACAAGTCCAGCCTACATTTCAATTTCCCACTCTGCCAGGACGTAGAGCCTCAGTAGACGACTCCAGTTTAGGGGCTGCAGGAGGAGGTCCTCCTCAAACCCCGCCGCCACACAAGCGTTTAACGTTAGCCGAATTACATGCACAAGCATCACAGCGTACGCCTAGGTATCAGTCTGTTGCAGAAATAAGAAAATCCCTTGCCGAATGTTGCTATGATCCAGTCCCAGGCGAGGATAATATGGTTTTATATTCGTTCCGCGTAAGAAAGGTGGCCGAGTATCTAGTCACCTTACCGAATATGAAAGAAGATCTAGACAGAATATATCGTTTCATCCGTACAGGGGATGATCCAGAAAGTATTAGCGAGACTATGTCTCAAAGGAAAGCCGAGATCCAGCTCATGATATTAAAGTTCCTGATCAATTGTCTAATAAGAGAACAAGATTACCCGTCTAAAGATTCCGCCGAAATGAGAATCCTGACAAGGTGGAGTGATAATATAGCCGAGGGTAAGCACAAGACCGTCGGTGCTATGGAGAGTATGTACAAGAAAATCCGTAAAGAGATAATAAAGATACACGAACAGCGTAAAGCAGCACAAGTAAGCGAGAAAGAAAGTATCTCTGATCCCGAAGAAGAAGAGGACGAGAATCCCGCCAGAATAGCGTATGTAGGAAAATCTAGATTTCCAGATCGCCATTTACGCCTAGAACCCAAGTCTATTTTTCATCATTCAGCACCAGAACAAGGTTCTCTAGAACAAGTATTTCAAGCTACCGATCACATTCTGAAATCACGAATCGGTTATAGTGAGTTAAGTACCATGCATGAACAAGAACTAGCTCGATCAGCAGTCCGATGGATTACTGATTCTACCACTTTTCCAGACGAAATAGTGGCACAAATGTTTCTGAAAATGCCCCCAGCCGAGCAACGACTGGTGGGTATGTATATGATTCAGCACCTCATTACTCTGTATGAGGGTCAACACTCTGATCCAGGTCCGTTACATGATATCCTGAACGAGTTACTCCAGTACAGATGGAGAGGTCTAGGTACCGATTTAATTAGTGTCATTCTAGAACAACGCCACAAATATAGAACGTTCTTGAACCCACATTTTTATTCATGTCTCACCCCCAGAAAGTAAATCATTCTACATAGACCGACAGAATCCGTTACGAGAAGTCCACCCAGTCAGGGGGACGGGTGGCGAAATGCAACGAGTGTTTGTATACACTCCAATAACAAAGATGGAACTCCTTGAAATGAAGAAATTAATTCCCTGTCATGACAAAGATCCAGCAGGGTTCCATAGAGAATTAAAAGACATGCTCCGTATGGGAGAATACACTTACCCAGATATCATTAAAATGTTAAAGGTCCTGTTACCCGCAGGGGTGTATGAAAAGCTAAAGGAAAAAGAATGGGAGGTGGGAGAGAAAAAGATCGATTGGACAGCTCTAGAAGCTGAAGACAAGGCTCGAGTACCAGGTACCGGTCTTGGAGATAAATGTAAAGAATTACCAGAATTATTGATTCAAGTTTTACCCAGATTATTGACAACTAGAAAAGAAGACTGGGATGCAATCTCAGCCTGTAAACAGAAACAAGATGAAGATATTAGTGATTTTTATTCTAGATTTGAAAAATGTTTTAGTATTAACAGTGGTCTCAAGACAAGTAGTGAGTCATACCCTCACCTTTTCGTTACTAAATTAGTCGAGAATTCAAGTCCTCAAATTAAAAATCGAGTTTTGAAAGTCGAAAGCACCTGGCAAGCAAATACTCCGTCCCAGATGCTCCAGATGCTCCAATACCACCAGAATAGAATCAGAGAAGAGCAAGAACACGAAAGAAAACGTATGAAAGACACGAAAATGAAAGTGCTAGTTGCACAATCTGTTCCTCAAGACAGTCAGAAGAGGGGTCCGAATCAAGCCAGTCATCCTGCAGCTCCCGTTAAAGGGAACTGCAATTATTGTAAACAGCCAGGTCATTTTATAAACGAGTGTGCAGTTCTGAAACACAACATAGCTACTGGTAAGACTAAAGAGAGACCACGTCCGCCTAGACAAGAACAAATTTCACAGATTCCTCAGTCACAGAATGCACAACAGACAGTTACAGTACCGCAGCCTATTGCTGCAACACAGCATGTCACATCACAGATGTACCAGTATGCACAGTCCGAGTATCCAGAGTATCAGCCATATTCATGAAACAGCCTAGAGAGGGAGGTAGGCTTGCCTCTCATCGAGATACCTGTAGATCAAGAAGGTCCCTATGTTCACAGTCAAGTATTAGGGAAAGACAGAAAGTTTTTGATCGATACAGGGGCAAGTAGGACCACAATCAGTCATGCCGAAGTTCCAGGGGCTCCGCTCTCAGGCTCAAGAAATGTTTCCCTTGGATTTTCAGGAAAACCCATTATAAATGAGATCTCAAAGCCAGTTACTCTAGAAGTAGGTCCATTGTCCCGCACTACTGATCTGTTACTTACTAAGTCATGTCCAGAAAATCTGTTAGGCATTAAGACACTGAAAGAGTTAGGTGCCGTCATATGCTGTTCCCCAGAGGGAATACGATTGTTCCTACGTGACTTTAAGGGTCACTATGTATTACGAGATTTTGATTCCAGACTGTCTAATGTTCCGCAGCATCTATGGGCACAAGGTCCAACAGATGTAGGTTATATGCAAATCACACCCTATCGTGTGACTCTCAAACCAGGTGTAGTGTTACCACGAATCAGACAGTACAGATTGCCACCTGAGGCTGTAGCAGCCTTATCCAAAATTATTGACGAGCTCATGGCTCAAGGAGTAGTTGTAGAAACTGACTCCAATGTATGTAATTCTCCGATCATTCCAGTCATGAAACGTACTGATCCAAATGCACCCCCAGTATATCGATTAGTGATTGATTTACGAGAGCTTAATAAATGTATTATTCCTCAGTACCCAGTAGTCCCAGATATCTCTTCCCTATTAACAGCCATTGATTCTGAAGCCACGTTCTTCACTGTCATAGACCTCAAGAATGCATTTTTTAGTGTTCCTATTCATCCAGACAGCCAGTTTCTTTTCGGATTTTGTTTAAATGGAAGGAGCTATATGTTCACACGCGCTCCTCAAGGTTTCACAGAAAGCCCTAGTATTTACAGTCAGGCACTTAAGAGACAACTAGACAACATTCACATGCCAACGGACACTGCCCTGCTCCAGTATGTCGATGATCTACTGATCACAGCCCGTTCTGAACGTGCTTGCGAGCGAGCATCACTTACAGTCTTGTATTTTCTAGCCGAGATGGGGCACAAGGTGTCCCCTTCGAAGCTTCAATTCTGTGTCCAGCAAGTGGTCTACTTAGGACACTTACTGTCCAAGAGGGGTAGGCAGTTGACACCCGACCGTATCCAGTTAATAGCGAGTCTTCCCCAGCCCAGAACCCAGAAGGAGGTACGTGCTTTTATCGGCCTTACTTCTTATTGTAGACAATGGATTCCCCAGTATGCATTTCTAGCCAAGCCACTGATACAGTTAACGACACAGGAGGCAGCCGTATCGACTGTCCTCCCTTGGACATCTGAACATACACTTAGTTTCAACGAGTTAAAGAAAGCCCTATGTCAAGCTCCAGTTCTAGCTACACCGAACTACAGTAAGCCTTTTACACTTTTCGTTACTGAACGTGAAGGTACAGCATTATCTGTTCTCACACAAGATCAAGCAGGACAATCCAAGCCCTGTGCTTACTTTTCTAGCACATTAGATCCAGTCGCCCAGGCGTTGCCTGCGTGCCTTAAGTCAGTTGCAGCCACCGCACTAGCTATCAGACAAAGTGATTCCATAGTTTTAGGACATTCCCTGACAGTACAAGTTCCACATTCCGTGGAAGTTCTTTTAAACCGAACACAAACTCAGCACTTGACAATTGCACGTTTAACAGGTTATGAATTGACACTGTTCCAGCCACACATAGAAATTAGACGCTGCAACGTCCTGAATCCTGCTACACTGTTACCATCAGTCAGTTTGAACCCTGACCCACATGACTGTGTGGAAGTAGTTAACATTACGACAAAGCCAAGACAAGACCTGACAGACATTCCGTTACCAGATCCTGACCTGACACTTTATGTGGATGGTTCATGTATGAGAACTAGTACAGGAGAACTAGTCGCCGCGTATGCAGTGACTACTGACACCGAAGTTATTGAAACACACCGTATTGATACCCTGTCCGCTCAAGCAGCAGAGCTAGTTGCTCTGACACAAGCCTGTATACACGCCAAGAACCTGAAAGTTAATGTTTATACAGATTCCCGTTACGCATTCGGAGTTGTACACGACTTCGGAGTGCTCTGGCAGGAGAGAGGTTTCATGACTTCTCATGGAACCAAGATTCAGCATGGTCTCCTTATTCAAGCTCTGTTAGATGCCATACATTTACCGACATCTATTGCTATCATGAAATGCAAAGCACATACGAAAGTTACTGACATTATTTCCCAAGGTAACGATCTAGCAGACCGCACCGCCAAGCTTACAGCACAGACTCTAGACATTCCAGTTAATCAGACACATACTCCAGATCCGACTACATGCATGACAGTTAAGGACCCTACACAAGATGTCATAGATATCCAGTTACATGCTACTCCCGAGGAAATCAAGAAATGGTCCGAACAAGGAGGGGTCCAGACAGATCAAGGATGGTTAACGAAGGGTAGAGCCACATGGTTTCTCCCCGACTCTATGGTTCAAGTCATTATCAATACCGCACATAGTCCAGCACATTTAGGAGAAAAAGCTATGTTAGACAGTATCCAGAACATTTGGTTCAACAAGCATTTACGAGCTGCAGCCAAGCAGAAAGTCCGTACCTGTATGATATGTTGTCAGTTTAATCCAGGTAAAAGTGTCCCGGTGGAACAAGGTGGATTCCAGCCCCCTGACCACCCTTTTGAGGTCCTCCAGATGGATTATATTCAAATGGAGCGATGTCGAGGTTTCAAGTATGTCCTTGTAGTAGTATGCGCTTTGTCCAGGTGGACAGAAGCATATCCAGTCCCAGATTACACAGCCACGACCACTGCCAAGCAGTTGGTTCGTGAATTCTTCCCTAGATATGGACTCCCTAGAGTCGTATATTCTGATAACGGTCAGCCATTCTCCTCAGAGTTAATGAAGCATGTTTCCCTGTTGTTAGGGTACCAGTGGAAGTTCCATTGTGTACGCCATCCTGAAGCAGCCGGTCTAGTAGAGAGACATAATCAGACCCTGAAAATCCGTATTGCAAAAGTTTGTAAAGAAAAAGGTGTGGACTGGCTAGTAGCTCTGCCAGTTGCTTTATTTTATATGCGCATGGTCGCACATTCCAGATCAGGTCTGTCCCCGTATGAGGTCGTATTCGGCCGCCCCCCTAACATGTGGGGTACTCCTAGACCCCGAAGTATTACCGATGTTTCATGTAATATGTTGACAGATTACCTAGCTTCCTTGATGTCTGCCCTCAACTCATGTCGTTCACAGGTTGCTGCCGCCTTTCCAGACAATACCGAGGTGGCACCGCATGAAATCGTTCCAGGTTCCCTTGTGATGGTCCGGAATTTTGACAGATCAAGTCCGCTGGAACCTCGTTGGAAGGAGCCACGTCAGGTCCTCTTGACCACCCGTACTGCCGTCAAGCTGGAAGGCAGGAAGGGGTGGGTCCACCTTTCTCATGTAAAACTTTTCAATGGATTGAAACCCGTTTCTAAAAACATTTCCAAGGAGTCCCAGGATTTTAAAGACTGCCGAAATATTGTTTTAAAGGACTGTCCCGCAAAAGACATTGTTACAACCCCTTCCCTGTTAGAGAAAACTCCGCAACAGGAGTATAAGCAAAAACTACGGTCTAGTAAAATAAGTCAGTCAGTTTGATTGTATAAGTCCTCCCCTAGGTGAAACGGTTAGATTGTTTCTGACATGTATAAAATAGACCCCCATAGTGAGAGAGTCAGTAAAAACTCAATTCAATGTATCGTTTTTCTAAGTTTCATATTATTCATCAGCCTAATGATTTCCTGCACCAGTTATGCCTTTTTCCTATATTTTCCAGTTTCTCATGTAAATAAGTCTGCTAATGCTACAGTAGAGCACACGTTTAGTGATCTGCCTCCTCACGAATATTCTTACCGCCTCGCTATGCGTAATAATTCGTTTATCCGTATGTTACATTATTCACACCAGACCAGCAATGCCACTAATTGTTGGGTGTGTGGTCGACTCCCCCCTTTCCAGACACCGAAGGGAGTTCTGCCACTCTTTCCTTATCCATTCTCACATAATGGTTCGTGTGGAGCATGGTCCACGTTAACGTCATCCGCAACAGATATGTCTTTTCTTAACAGTACATGTTTCCCAGACAAGCAAGGTCTCCCCCACAGAACAGGTTTAGATCTAGAAAATGAAGTGTATAATTTAGGTAATTATTCGTCGAATTTCATGGTCCTGAATGTTCAGTCTGATACTACTCCAGACTCACCTGCTATTTCAGTACTACCAGTCAAAGGCGAATTATGTGTCCGTAATTATGGTTCTGTACACGTAGGCCATAGTGAATGTACTACTGTTATCAAGTATAGTGACAGTGGGAAATCTATTTTTAAAGCCTCACGTCATTCTTATTTTGTTTGTGGTCAAACTGCATATGTTCGTCTGCCCCTCGATTGGGAGGGAACCTGTTACATTGCCTTCCTACTGCCGCCTGTTTTTCTAGCCCCACCTGACTACCATAGGAATTCCTTCCTAGTACATACTAGACACAAGAGAAATCTCCCGATTGTCGATTATACTGAAACTGCCGCAGAACAATTCATTGATATAGATAAAGGTGTTTTCCCTTATTTAGGCACAGTTGTAAATAGTAAGCTAATTCGTAGGTTAACAAGAACCCTTGAAGCAGTAGTAGATGAGACTGCCTCCGCTCTAGGTAACTTAACTGAAGAGCAATCCTTTATGAGAATTGTCGTTTTACAGAATCGTCTCGTCCTTGACGTCATACTGGCCGATAGGGGCGGGGCCTGTAGAGTCCTCGGATCTAGTTGTTGCATTTTCATTCCAAATAACGCGCCGTCTGTTTATTCAGCTATAACCAGACTCCATAAAATTGCCCATCTGTTACATCAAGATCCAGGCACCTGGACATGGTCCGGTTGGTTCTGGAATATAATTTCCGCATGGGGATGGAAAGTCCTGTCCTTTCTAAGTATTGCAGTAGCGATCATATTTAGCTGCTGCCTCTGTATACAATGTGGCCCTGCGATTTGCAGCATGTGTGCTACCTCTTGTATTCCTAGTCCTAAGCCCCGTTCTAAGTCCCGTTCCAAGATAATTCGAGACGAGCAAATGGTACTGTATGAAATGATAGATGGTATCATGAAAATTGATGTTTCCTGATGGAAACGTAGTGACAAGGAGGGAATGTGGAAAAGTAAATTTTGCCATGTTCTGTGTCCCTACGCCTCATCCATCATATGTTATGTGTGCATGACCAATATGCATATGTTATTCCCCATGTCCAATTAATGACGCAATTACAGTTGTGTCCACCTTTAGTATGCTAGTTTCCAGTCCTCGTGAATACTACGAATATCAGGCCTATGTAAAGTTACGTTGCCACGTTCCCCAGTGTGCACGTTATTCCATTATAAAGTCCCCGTTTCCAGGCCTCAAAAGGGACCGGACATTAGATTCAGCTCCTGTCTCCTGAAAGCCTCGCTAAGGAGCGATACAGCCCCCACCTGTATCCTCGACCCTTCACTTACTTCCTGCCTCCCAGTGCCCGGTGCAGCCTGGCTCTGCCTCTGAGTCTGCCAAAAGTATGTTATAGTTCCAGTTATCAGTTCAGTCCTCCTTCTCTGCATTCCTAAGCTACTGAACTGCATCAATAGTTCCCGTCATTGTCTAGCCTATGCGGCTCCTCGTTAGAGAAATACTGTATTTAATGGTCATTTAGTATTCTTCATCACGCACTACATGTAGAATAATGCATGGTCCAGTCTTAGAATCAAGTTAGCCTTTCCCCTCATGACTTCTAGTTTATATCAACATGTTCCCTAAACATCAGATACTAGATAGGGTTTAGGTACATGTCGCTCCGACCCTCCAGACTTTAGTCTCTGCTCCTAGCACAGAGTTCATAGCCCCCAGCTTCTCCTAGTAATACGTCATTGCCAGTTTGCGTGCACCACCAGGTTAGAGGTCCCGGCTCCTTAGGTAGCCCCCTCCTATGTTTCCGCCCCATTCATGACATATTCTGTTACGTTTGCACCACATGTCTATGTATACGCCCAGTTACACCTACTTTTACTGTTATCTTCCGCGACTGCTACGCGTCACGCCTTCTGCTCCACCCACTGCTACGCCTACTGCAATGTAATGCTATGTGTTTGCGCTATGTATATAAGTTCATGTATTGTTATTAAAAGTTGGCGCGCTCATCCCAGACCAAGCCCCAGCAGCTGCTGGGCCTCTTTTCCCCTGCTGGGTCATCCTATGCAGGTTGTCCTGATCCTGTCCTTATGCTGTAATAAACCTGCAGAAACTCCTACTACCTCGAATCTTGACTCTTATTTATTGAGCTATCTGTTATGCTATATGCCTAGTCAAAAATAGGGTATTATTTATTTATTTACCACAAGAGAGTCAGTGAGAGTGTCAGTGAGAGTGTGAGTGAGAGTGTCAGTGAGAGTGAGAGTGTCAGTGAGTGTCAGTGAGAGTGTCAGTGAGAGTGTCAGTGAGAGTGCCCGTTTCAGTGTGAGTGTCAGTGAGAGTGTCAGTGTCAGTGAGAGTGTCAGTGAGTGTGAGTGTCATTGAGTGTGTCATTGAGTGTGTCATTGAGTGTGTCAGTAAGAGTGTCAGTGAGTGTCAGTGAGTGTCAGTGTCAGTGAGTGTGTCAGTGAGTGTGTCAGTGAGTGTGTCAGTGAGAGTGTCAGTGAGAGTGTCAGTGTCAGTGTGAGTGTCAGTGAGAGTGTCAGTGAGAGTGTCAGTGAGAGTTTCAGTGTCAGTGAGAGTGTCAGTGTCAGATAGTGTCAGTGTCAGTAAGAGTGTGAGTGAGAGTGTGAGTGAGAGTGTGAGTGAGAGTGTCAGTGAAAGTGTCAGTGAGTGTCAGTGAGAGTGTCAGTCAGTGTCAGTGAGAGTTTCAGTGAGAGTGTCAGTGTCAGTGAGAGTGTCATTGAGAGTGTCAGTTTCAGTTTGAGTGTCAGTGAAAGTGTCAGTGAGAATGTCAGTGTCAGTGAGAGTGTCAGTGAGTGTGAGTGAGAGTGTCAGTGTCAGTGAGAGTGTCAGAGTGAGAGTGTCAGAGTGAGAGTGTCAGTGAGAGTGTCAGTGTCCGTGAGAGTGTCAGCGAGAGTGTCAGTGTCAGTGAGAGTGTCAGTGAGAGTGTCAGTGAGTGTTTCAGTGAGTGTGTCAGGGAGTGTCAGTGAGAGTGTCAGTGAGTGTGTCAGAGAAAGTGTCAATGAGAGTGTCAGTGTCAGTGAGAGTGTCAGTGAGTGTCCTTGAGTGTCAGTGAGAGTGTCAGTGAGAGTGTCAGTGAGTGTCAGTGAGAGTGTCAGTGAGAGTTTCAGTGAGAGTGTCAGTGTCAGTGAGAGTGTCAGTGAGAGTGTCAGTGAGTGTCAGGGAGAGTGCCAGTGTCAGTGAGAGTGTCAGTGAGAGTGTCAATGAGATTGTCAGTGAGAGTGTCAGTATCAGTGAAAGTGTCAGTGAGAGTGTCAGTGTCAGTGAGAGTGTGTGTCAGTGAGAGTGTCAGTGAGAGTGTCAGTGAGTGTCAGTGAAAGTGTCAGTGGGAGTGTCAGTGAGAGTGTCAGTGAGAGTGTCAGTGAGTGTCAGTGAGAGTGTCAGTGAGAGTGTCAGTGAGTGTGTCAGTGAGTGTCAGTGAGAGTGTCAGTGAGAGTGTCAGTGAAAGTTTCAGTGAGAGTGTCAGTGTCAGTGAGTGTCATTGAGGGTGTCAGATTCAGTGTGAGTGTAAGTGAGAGTGGCAGTGAGAGTGTCAGTGTCAGTGAGTGTGAGTGAGAGTGTGAGTGTCAGTGAGAGTGTCAGTGTCAGTGAGAGTGTCAGTGAGAGTGTCAGTGAGTGTTTCAGTGAGTGTTTCAGTGAGTGTTTCAGTGAGTGTGTCAGTGAGTGTCAGTGAGAGCATCAGAGAGAGTGTCAGTGAGTGTGTCAGAGAAAGTGTCAATGAGAGTGTCAGTGTCAGTGAGAGTGTCAGTGAGAGTGTCAGTGAGTGTCAGTGAGAGTGTCAGTGAGAGTGCCCGTTTCAGTGTGAGTTTCAGTGTGAGTGTCAGTGAGAGTGTCAGTGTCAGTGAGAGTGTCAGTGAGTGTGTCATTGAGTGTGTCATTGAGTGTGTCAGGGAGAGTGTCAGTGAGTGTCAGTGAGTGTCAGTGTCAGTGAGTGTGTCAGTGAGTGTGTCAGTGAGTGTGTCAGTGAGAGTGTCAGTGAGAGTGTCAGTGAGAGTGTCAGTGTCAGTGAGAGTGTCAGTGAAAGTGTCAGTGAGTGTCAGTGAGAGTGTCAGTCAGTGTCAGTGAGAGTTTCAGTGAGAGTGTCAGTGTCAGTGAGAGTGTCATTGAGAGTGTCAGTTTCAGTTTGAGTGTCAGTGTCAGTGAGAGTGTCAGTGAGTGTGAGTGAGAGTGTCAGTGTCGGTGAGAGTGTCAGAGTGAGAGTGTCAGTGAGAGTGTCAGTGTCCGTGAGAGTGTCAGCGAGAGTGTCAGTGTCAGTGAGAGTGTCAGTGAGAGTGTCAGTGAGTGTTTCAGTAAGTGTGTCAGTGAGTGTCAGTGAGAGTGTCAGTGAGTGTGTCAGAGAAAGTGTCAATGAGAGTGTCAGTGTCAGTGAGAGTGTCAGTGAGTGTCAGTGAGAGTGTCAGTGAGTGTCCTTGAGTGTCAGTGAGAGTGTCAGTGAGAGTGTCAGTGAGTGTCAGTGAGAGTGTCAGTGAGAGTTTCAGTGAGAGTGTCAGTGTCAGTGAGAGTGTCAGTGAGAGTGTCAGTGAGTGTCAGGGAGAGTGCCAGTGTCAGTGAGAGTGTCAGTGAGAGTGTCAATGAGATTGTCAGTGAGAGTGTCAGTATCAGTGAAAGTGTCAGTGAGAATGTCAGTGTCAGTGAGAGTGTGTGTCAGTGAGAGTGTCAGTGAGAGTGTCAGTGAGTGTCAGTGAAAGTGTCAGTGAGAGTGTCTGAGAGTGTCAGTGAGTGTCAGTGAGAGTGTCAGTGAGTGTGTCAGTGAGTGTGTCATTGAGTGTCAGTGAGAGTGTCAGTGAGTGTCAGTGAAAGTTTCAGTGAGAGTGTCAGTGTCAGTGAGTGTCATTGAGGGTGTCAGATTCAGTGTGAGTGTAAGTGAGAGTGTCAGTGAGAGTGTCAGTGTCAGTGAGTGTGAGTGAGAGTGTGAGTGAGAGTGTGAGTGAGAGTGTGAGTGTCAGTGAGAGTGTCAGTGAGAGTGTCAGTGTCAGTGAGAGTGTCAGTGAGAGTGTCAGTGAGAGTGTCAGTGAGTGTGTCAGTGAGTGTCAGTGAGAGCATCAGTGAGAGTATCAGTGAGTGTGTCAGAGAAAGTGTGAATGAGAGTGTCAGTGTCAGTGAGAGTGTCAGTGAGAGTGCCAGTGAGAGTGTCAGTGAGAGTGTCAGTGAGAATGACAGTGAGAGTCAGTGAGTGTCAGTGAGAGTGTCAGTGAGAGTGTCAGTGAGAGTGTCAGTGAGCGTTTCAGTGTCAGTGAGAGTGTCAGTGTCAGTGAGAGTGTCAGTGAGAGTGTCAGTGAGTGTCAGTGAGAGTGTCGGTGTCAGTGTCAGTGAGAGTGTCAGTGAGAGTGTCAATGAGATTGTCAGTGAGATTGTCAGTGAGAGTGTCAGTATCAGTGAAAGTGTCAGTGAGAGTGTCAGTGTCCGTGAGAGTGTCAGTGTCAGTGAGAGTGTCAGTGAGAGTGTCAGTGAGAGTGTCAGTGAGAGTGTCAGTGAGTGTGTCAGTGAGAGTGTCAGTGAGAGTGTCAATGAGAGTGTCAGTGTCAGTGAGTGTGTCAGTGAGAGTGTCAGTGAGTGTCAGTGAGTGTGTCAGTAAGAGTGTCAATGTCAGTGAGCGTGTCAGTGAGAGTGTCAGTGAGAATGTCAGTGAGAGTGTCAGTGAGAGTGGCTGTGAAAGTGTCAGTGAGTGTCAGTGAAAGTGTCAGTGAGAGTGTCAGTGTCAGTGAGTGTCAGTGAAAGTGTCAGTGAGAGTGTCAGTGTCAGTGAGTGTCAGTGTGAGTGTCCGTGAGAGTGTCAGTGAGAGTGTCAGTGTCAGTGAGTGTGCCCATGAGAGTGTCAGTGAAAGTGTCAGTGAGAGTGTCAGTGAGTGTCAGTGAGAGTGTCAGTGAGTGTCAGTGAGTGTCAGTGAGTATCAGTGAGAGTGTCAGTGAGAGTGTCAGTTTCAGTGAGAGTGTCAGTGAGAGTGTCAATGAGATTGTCAGTGAGAGTGTCAGTATCAGTGAAAGTGTCAGTGAGAGTGTCAGTGTCAGTGAGAGTGTGTGTCAGTGAGAGTGTCAGTGAGAGTGTCAGTGAGTGTCAGTGAAAGTGTCAGTGAGAGTGTCAGTGAGAGTGTCAGTGAGTGTCAGTGAGTGTCAGTGAGAGTGTCAGTGAGAGTGTCAGTGAGTGTGTCAGTGAGTGTCAGTGAGAGTGTCAGTGAGAGTGTCAGTGAGTGTCAGTGAAAGTTTCAGTGAGAGTGTCAGTGTCAGTGAGTGTCATTGAGGGTGTCAGATTCAGTGTGAGTGTAAGTGAGAGTGGCAGTGAGAGTGTCAGTGTCAGTGAGTGTGAGTGAGAGTGTGAGTGAGAGTGTCAGTGTCAGTGAGAGTGTCAGTGAGAGTGTCAGTGTCAGTGAGAGTGTCAGTGAGAGTGTCAGTGAGAGTGTCAGTGAGTGTTTCAGTGAGTGTGTCAGTGAGTGTCAGTGAGAGCATCAGTGAGAGTATCAGTGAGTGTGTCAGAGAAAGTGTGAATGAGAGTGTCAGTGTCAGTGAGAGTGTCAGTGAGAGTGTCAGTGAGTGTCAGTGAGAGTGTCAGTGAGAGTGACAGTGAGAGTCAGTGAGTGTCAGTGAGAGTGTCAGTGAGCGTTTCAGTGTCAGTGAGCGTTTCAGTGTCAGTGAGAGTGTCGGTGTCAGTGAGAGTGTCAGTGAGAGTGTCAGTGAGTGTCAGTGAGAGTGTCGGTGTCAGTGAGATTGTCAGTGAGAGTGTCAGTATCAGTGAAAGTGTCAGTGAGAGTGTCAGTGTCAGTGAGAGTGTCAGTGTCAGTGAGAGTGTCAGTGAGAGTGTCAGTGAGAGTATCAGTGTCAGTGAGAGTGTCAGTGAGAGTGTCAGTGAGTGTGTCAGTGAGAGTGTCAGTGAGAGTGTCAATGAGAGTGTCAGTGAGAGTGGCTGTGAAAGTGTCAGTGAGTGTCAGTGAAAGTGTCAGTGAGAGTGTCAGTGTCAGTGAGTGTCAGTGAAAGTGTCAGTGAGAGTGTCAGTGTCAGTGAGTGTCAGTGTGAGTGTCCGTGAGAGTGTCAGTGAGAGTGTCAGTGTCAGTGAGTGTGCCCATGAGAGTGTCAGTGAAAGTGTCAGTGAGAGTGTCAGTGAGTGTCAGTGAGAGTGTCAGTGAGTGTCAGTGAGTGTCAGTGAGTATCAGTGAGAGTGTCAGTGAGAGTGTCAGTTTCAGTGAGAGTGTCAGTGAGAGTGTCAGTGAGAGTGTCAGTGTCAGTGAGAGTGTGAGTGAGAGTGTCAGTGAGTGTGAGTGAGAGTGTGAGTGGGAATGTCAGTGAGTGTCAGTGAGTGTGTCAGTGAGTGTGTCAGTGTCAGTGAGAGAGTCAGTGAGAGTGTCAGTGAGAGTGTCAGTGAGAGTGAGAGTGTCAGTGAGTGTCAGTGAGAGTGTCAGTGAGAGTGTCAGTGAGAGTGCCCGTTTCAGTGTGAGTTTCAGTGTGAGTGTCAGTGAGAGTGTCAGTGTCAGTGAGAGTGTCAGTGAGTGTGAGTGAGAGTGTCATTGAGTGTGTCATTGAGTGTGTCAGTGAGAGTGTCAGTGAGTGTCAGTGAGTGTCAGTGTCAGTGAGTGTGTCAGTGAGTGTGTCAGTGAGAGTGTCAGTGAGAGTGTCAGTGAGAGTGTCAGTGAGAGTGTCAGTGTCAGTGTGAGTGTCAGTGAGAGTGTCAGTGAGAGTGTCAGTGAGAGTTTCAGTGTCAGTGAGAGTGTCAGTGTCAGTGTCAGATAGTGTCAGTGTCAGTAAGAGTGTGAGTGTGAGTGAGAGTGTGAGTGAGAGTGTCAGTGAAAGTGTCAGTGAGTGTCAGTGAGAGTGTCAGTCAGTGTCAGTGAGAGTTTCAGTGAGAGTGTCAGTGTCAGTGAGAGTGTCATTGAGAGTGCCAGTTTCAGTTTGAGTGTCAGTGAAAGTGTCAGTGAGAGTGTCAGTGTCAGTGAGAGTGTCAGTGAGTGTGAGTGAGAGTGTCAGTGTCAGTGAGAGTGTCAGAGTGAGAGTGTCAGAGTGAGAGTGTCAGTGAGAGTGTCAGTGTCCGTGAGAGTGTCAGCGAGAGTGTCAGTGTCAGTGAGAGTGTCAGTGAGAGTGTCAGTGAGTGTTTCAGTGAGTGTGTCAGTGAGTGTCAGTGAGAGTGTCAGTGAGTGTGTCAGAGAAAGTGTCAATGAGAGTGTCAGTGTCAGTGAGAGTGTCAGTGAGTGTCAGTGAGAGTGTCAGTGAGTGTCCTTGAGTGTCAGTGAGAGTGTCAGTGAGAGTGTCAGTGAGTGTCAGTGAGAGTGTCAGTGAGAGTGTCAGTGTCAGTGTCAGTGTCAGTGAGAGTGTCAGTGAGTGTCAGTGAGTGTCAGGGAGAGTGCCAGTGTCAGTGAGAGTGTCAGTGAGAGTGTCAATGAGATTGTCATTGAGAGTGTCAGTATCAGTGAAAGTGTCAGTGAGAGTGTCAGTGTCAGTGAGAGTGTGTGTCAGTGAGAGTGTCAGTGAGAGTGTCAGTGAGTGTCAGTGAGAGTGTCAGTGAGAGTGTCAGTGAGAGTGTCAGTGAGTGTCAGTGAGTGTCAGTGAGAGTGTCAGTGAGTGTGTCAGTGAGTGTCAGTGAGAGTGTCAGTGAGAGTGTCAGTGAGTGTCAGTGAAAGTTTCAGTGAGAGTGTCAGTGTCAGTGAGTGTCATTGAGGGTGTCAGATTCAGTGTGAGTGTAAGTGAGAGTGGCAGTGAGAGTGTCAGTGTCAGTGAGTGTGAGTGTGAGTGAGAGTGTGAGTGTCAGTGAGAGTGTCAGTGAGAGTGTCAGTGTCAGTGAGAGTGTCAGTGAGAGTGCCAGTGAGAGTGTCAGTGAGAGTTTCAGTGAGTGTGTCAGTGAGTGTCAGTGAGAGCATCAGTGAGAGTGTCAGTGAGTGTGTCAGAGAAAGTGTCAATGAGAATGTCAGTGTCAGTGAGAGTGTCAGTGAGAGTGTCAGTGAGTGTCAGTGAGAGTGTCAGTGAGAGTGACAGTGAGAGTCAGTGAGTGTCAGTGAGAGTGTCAGTGAGAGTGTCAGTGAGCGTTTCAGTGTCAGTGAGAGTGTCAGTGTCAGTGAGAGTGTCAGTGAGAGTGTCAGTGAGTGTCAGTGAGAGTGCCGGTGTCAGTGAGAGTGTCAGTGAGAGTGTCAATGAGATTGTCAGTGAGATTGTCAGTGAGAGTGTCAGTATCAGTGAAAGTGTCAGTGAGAGTGTCAGTGTCAGTGAGAGTGTCAGTGTCAGTGAGAGTGTCAGTGAGAGTGTCAGTGAGAGTGTCAGTGAGAGTGTCAGGGAGAGTGTCAGGGAGTGTCAGTGAGAGTGTCAGTGAGAGTGTCAGTGAGTGTGTCAGTGAGAGTGTCAGTGAGAGTGTCAGTGAGTGTCAGTGAGAGTTTCAGTGAGAGTGTCAGTGTCAGTGAGTGTCATTGAGAGTGTCAGTTTCAGTGTGAGTGTAAGTGAGAGTGTCAGTGTCAGTGAGAGTGTCAGTGAGTGTGAGTGTGAGTGAGAGTGTCAGTGTCAGTGAGAGTGTCAGTGAGAGTGTCAGTGAGGGTGGCAGTGAGTGTGTCAGGGAGTGTGTCAGAGAGAGTGTCAGTGAAAGTGTCAGTGAAATTGTCAGTGAGAGTGTGAATGAGAGTGTCAGAGTCAATGTCAGTGAGAGTGTCAGTGAGAGTGTCAGTGAGAGTATCAGTGAGTGTGTCAGTGAGATTGTCAGTGAAAGTGTCAGTGAGTGTCAGTGAGAGTGTCAGTGAGAGTGTCAGTGAGAGTGTCAATGAGTGTCAGTGAGAGTTTCAGTGAGAGTGTCAGTGTCAGTGAGAGTGTCATTGAGAGTGTCAGTTTCAGTGTGCGTGTAAGTGAGAGTGTCAGTGAGAGTGTCAGTGAGAGTGTCAGTGAGTGGGAGTGAGAGTGTGAGTGAGAGTGTCAGTGTCAGTAAGAGTGTCAATAAGAGTGTCAGTGAGAGTGTCAGAGTGAGTGTCAGAGTGAGTGTCAGAGTGAGTGTCAGTGAGAGTGTCAGTGAGAGTGTCAGTGAGAGTGTCAGTGTCAGTGAGAGTGTCAGTGAGAGTGTCAGTGCCAGTGAGAGTGTCAGTGTCAGTGAGAGTGTCAGTGAGTGTCAGTGGGTGTGTCAGTGAGTGTCAGTGAGAGTGTCAGTGTCAGTGAGTTTGTCAGAGAAAGTGTCAGAGAAAGTGTCAGTTAGAGTGTCAGTGTCAGTGAGAGTGTCAGTGAGAGTGTCAGTGAGAGTGTCAGTGAGTGTCCTTGAGTGTCAGTGAGAGTGTCAGTGAGAGTGTCAGTGAGAGTGTCAGTGAGAGTGAGTGTCAGTGAGAGTGTCAATGAGTGTGTCAGTGAGAGTGTCAGTGAGTGTCAGTGTCAGTGAGTATCAGTGAGAGTGTCAGTGAGAGTGTCAGTGAGAGTGTCAGTGTCAGTGAGACTGTCAGTGTCAGTGAGTGTGTCAGTGAGAGTGTCAGTGAGTGTCAGTGTCAGTGAGAGTGTCGATGAGATTGTCAGTGAGAGTGTCAGTGATAGTGTCAGTGATAGTGTCAGTGTCAGTGAGAGTGTCATTGAGAGTGTCAGTGTCAGTGAGAGTGTCAGTGTGAGTGTCAGTGTGAGTGTCAGTGTGAGTGTCCGTGAGAGTATCAGTGAGTGTGTCAGCATCAGTGAGAGTGTCAGTGAGAGTGTCAGTGTGAGTGTCAGTTAGAGTGTCAGTGAGAGTGTCAGTTTCACTGTCAGTGTCAGTGAGAGTGTCAGTGTCAGTGAGAGTGTCAGTGAGTGTGAGTGAGAGTGTCAGAGTCAGTGTCAGTGTCAGTGAGAGTGTCAGTGTCAGTGTCGATGAGATTGTCAGTGAGAGTGTCAGTGTCAGTGAGAGTGTCAGTGAGAGTGTCAGTGTTAGTGAGAGTGTCAGCATCAGTGAGAGTGTCAGTGAGTGTGTCAGTGAGAGTGTCAGTGTGAGTGTCAGTAAGAGTGTCAGTGAGAGTGTCAGTTTCAGTTTAAGTGTCAGTGAGAGTGTCAGTGAGAGTGTCAGTGAGTGTGAGTGAGAGTGTCAGTGTCAGTGAGCGTGTCAGTGAGCCTGTCAGTGAGCCTGTCAGTGAGTGTGTCAGTGAGTGTGTCAGAGAGAGTGTCAGTTAGAGTGTCAGTGGAAGTGTCAGTGAGTGTCAGTGAGAGTGTCAGTGAGTGTCAGTGAGAGTGTCAGTGAGAGTGTCAGTGGGAGTGTCAGTGAGAGTGTCAGTTTCAGTGAGAGTGTCAGTGAGAGTGTCCGTGAGAGTTTCAGTGTCAGTGAGAGTATCAGTGAGAGCGTCAGTGAGTGTCAGTGAGTGTCAGTGAGAGTGTCGGTGTCAGTGAGAGTGTCAGTGAGTGTCAGAGAAAGTGTCAGTGAGATTGTCAGTGTCAGTGAGAGTGTCAGTGAGAGTGTCAGTGAGAGTGTCAGTGAGTGTCCTTGAGTGTCAGTGAGAGTGTCAGTGAGAGTGTCAGTGAGAGTGTCAGTGTCAGTGAGAGTGTCGTGTCAGTGAGAGTGTCAGTGAGTGTCATAGAACGTGTCAGTGAGAGTGTCAGTGTCAGTGAGAGTGTCAGTTAGAGAGTCAGTGAGTGTCAGTGAGAGTGTCAGGGGGAGTGTCAGTGAGTGTCAGTGAGATTGTCAGTGAGTGTGTCAGTGAGAGTGTCAGTGAGAGTGTCAGTGAGTGTTAGTGAGAGTTTCAGTGAGAGTGTCAGTGTCAGTGAGTGTCATTGAGAGTGTCAGTTTCAGTGTGAGTGTAAGTGAGAGTGTCAGTGTCAGTGAGAGTGTCAGTGAGTGTGAGTGTGAGTGAGAGTGTCAGTGTCAGTGTCAGTGAGAGTGTCAGTGAGAGTGTCAGTGAGGGTGGCAGTGAGTGTGTCAGGGAGTGTGTCAGAGAGAGTGTCAGTGAAAGTGTCAGTGAAAGTGTCAGTGAGAGTGTGAGTGAGAGTGTCAGAGTGAGAGTGTCAGAGTGAGAGTGTCAGTGAGAGTGTCAGTGTCCGTGAGAGTGTCAGCGAGAGTGTCAGTGTCAGTGAGAGTGTCAGTGAGAGTGTCAGTGAGTGTTTCAGTGAGTGTGTCAGTGAGTGTCAGTGAGAGTGTCAGTGAGTGTGTCAGAGAAAGTGTCAATGAGAGTGTCAGTGTCAGTGAGAGTGTCAGTGAGTGTCAGTGAGAGTGTCAGTGAGTGTCCTTGAGTGTCAGTGAGAGTGTCAGTGAGAGTGTCAGTGAGTGTCAGTGAGAGTGTCAGTGAGAGTGTCAGTGTCAGTGTCAGTGTCAGTGAGAGTGTCAGTGAGAGTGTCAGTGAGTGTCAGGGAGAGTGCCAGTGTCAGTGAGAGTGTCAGTGAGAGTGTCAATGAGATTGTCATTGAGAGTGTCAGTATCAGTGAAAGTGTCAGTGAGAGTGTCAGTGTCAGTGAGAGTGTGTGTCAGTGAGAGTGTCAGTGAGAGTGTCAGTGAGTGTCAGTGAAAGTGTCAGTGAGAGTGTCAGTGAGAGTGTCAGTGAGTGTCAGTGAGTGTCAGTGAGAGTGTCAGTGAGTGTGTCAGTGAGTGTCAGTGAGAGTGTCAGTGAGAGTGTCAGTGAGTGTCAGTGAAAGTTTCAGTGAGAGTGTCAGTGTCAGTGAGTGTCATTGAGGGTGTCAGATTCAGTGTGAGTGTAAGTGAGAGTGGCAGTGAGAGTGTCAGTGTCAGTGAGTGTGAGTGAGAGTGTGAGTGAGAGTGTGAGTGTCAGTGAGAGTGTCAGTGAGAGTTTCAGTGTCAGTGAGAGTGTCAGTGAGAGTGTCAGTGAGTGTTTCAGTGAGTGTGTCAGTGAGTGTCAGTGAGAGCATCAGTGAGAGTGTCAGTGAGTGTGTCAGAGAAAGTGTCAATGAGAATGTCAGTGTCAGTGAGAGTGTCAGTGAGAGTGTCAGTGAGTGTCAGTGAGAGTGTCAGTGAGAGTGACAGTGAGAGTCAGTGAGTGTCAGTGAGAGTGTCAGTGAGAGTGTCAGTGAGCGTTTCAGTGTCAGTGAGAGTGTCAGTGTCAGTGAGAGTGTCAGTGAGAGTGTCAGTGAGTGTCAGTGAGAGTGCCGGTGTCAGTGAGAGTGTCAGTGAGAGTGTCAATGAGATTGTCAGTGAGATTGTCACTGAGAGTGTCAGTATCAGTGAAAGTGTCAGTGAGAGTGTCAGTGTCAGTGAGAGTGTCAGTGTCAGTGAGAGTGTCAGTGAGAGTGTCAGTGAGAGTGTCAGGGAGAGTGTCAGGGAGTGTCAGTGAGAGTGTCAGTGAGAGTGTCAGTGAGTGTGTCAGTGAGAGTGTCAGTGAGAGTGTCAGTGAGTGTCAGTGAGAGTTTCAGTGAGTGTCATTGAGAGTGTCAGTTTCAGTGTGAGTGTAAGTGAGAGTGTCAGTGTCAGTGAGAGTGTCAGTGAGTGTGAGTGTGAGTGAGAGTGTCAGTGTCAGTGAGAGTGTCAGTGAGAGTGTCAGTGAGGGTGGCAGTGAGTGTGTCAGGGAGTGTGTCAGAGAGAGTGTCAGTGAAAATGTCAGTGAAATTGTCAGTGAGAGTGTGAATGAGAGTGTCAGAGTCAATGTCAGTGAGAGTGTCAGTGAGAGTGTCAGTGAGAGTATCAGTGAGTGTGTCAGTGAGATTGTCAGTGAAAGTGTCAGTGAGTGTCAGTGAGAGTGTCAGTGAGAGTGTCAGTGTCAGTGAGAGTGTCATTGAGAGTGTCAGTTTCAGTGTGCGTGTAAGTGAGAGTGTCAGTGAGAGTGTCAGTGTCAGTGAGAGTGTCAGTGAGTGGGAGTGAGAGTGTGAGTGAGAGTGTCAGTGTCAGTAAGAGTGTCAATAAGAGTGTCAGTGAGAGTGTCAGTGAGAGTGTCAGAGTGAGTGTCAGAGTGAGTGTCAGTGAGAGTGTCAGTGAGAGTGTCAGTGAGAGTGTCAGTGTCAGTGAGAGTGTCAGTGAGAGTGTCAGTGCCAGTGAGAGTGTCAGTGTCAGTGAGTGTCAGTGGGTGTGTCAGTGAGTGTCAGTGAGAGTGTCAGTGTCAGTGAGTTTGTCAGAGAAAGTGTCAGAGAAAGTGTCAGTTAGAGTGTCAGTGTCAGTGAGAGTGTCAGTGAGAGTGTCAGTGAGAGTGTCAGTGAGTGTCCTTGAGTGTCAGTGAGAGTGTCAGTGAGAGTGTCAGTGAGAGTGTCAGTGAGAGTGTCAGTGAGAGTGTCAGTGTCAGTGAGAGTGTCAATGAGTGTGTCAGTGAGAGTGTCAGTGAGTGTCAGTGTCAGTGAGTATCAGTGAGAGTGTCAGTGAGAGTGTCAGTGAGAGTGTCAGTGTCAGTGAGACTGTCAGTGTCAGTGAGTGTGTCAGTGAGAGTGTCAGTGAGTGTCAGTGTCAGTGAGAGTGTCGATGAGATTGTCAGTGAGAGTGTCAGTGATAGTGTCAGTGATAGTGTCAGTGTCAGTGAGAGTGTCATTGAGAGTGTCAGTGTCAGTGAGAGTGTCAGTGTGAGTGTCAGTGTGAGTGTCAGTGTGAGTGTCCGTGAGAGTATCAGTGAGTGTGTCAGCATCAGTGAGAGTGTCAGTGAGAGTGTCAGTGTGAGTGTCAGTTAGAGTGTCAGTGAGAGTGTCAGTTTCACTGTCAGTGTCAGTGAGAGTGTCAGTGTCAGTGAGAGTGTCAGTGAGTGTGAGTGAGAGTGTCAGAGTCAGTGTCAGTGTCAGTGAGAGTGTCAGTGAGAGTGGCAGTGTCCGTGAGTGTCAGTGAGTGTCAGTGAGAGTGTCAGTGTCAGTGTCGATGAGATTGTCAGTGAGAGTGTCAGTGTCAGTGAGAGTGTCAGTGAGAGTGTCAGTGAGAGTGTCAGTGTTAGTGAGAGTGTCAGCATCAGTGAGAGTGTCAGTGAGTGTGTCAGTGAGAGTGTCAGTGTGAGTGTCAGTAAGAGTGTCAGTGAGAGTGTCAGTTTCAGTTTAAGTGTCAGTGAGAGTGTCAGTGAGAGTGTCAGTGAGTGTGAGTGAGAGTGTCAGTGTCAGTGAGCGTGTCAGTGAGCCTGTCAGTGAGCCTGTCAGTGAGTGTGTCAGTGAGTGTGTCAGAGAGAGTGTCAGTTAGAGTGTCAGTGGAAGTGTCAGTGAGTGTCAGTGAGAGTGTCAGTGAGTGTCAGTGAGAGTGTCAGTGAGAGTGTCAGTGGGAGTGTCAGTGAGAGTGTCAGTTTCAGTGAGAGTGTCAGTGAGAGTGTCCGTGAGAGTTTCAGTGTCAGTGAGAGTATCAGTGAGAGCGTCAGTGAGTGTCAGTGAGTGTCAGTGAAAGTGTCAGTGTCAGTGAGAGTGTCAGTGAGTGTCAGAGAAAGTGTCAGTGAGATTGTCAGTGTCAGTGAGAGTGTCAGTGAGAGTGTCAGTGAGAGTGTCAGTGAGTGTCCTTGAGTGTCAGTGAGAGTGTCAGTGAGAGTGTCAGTGAGAGTGTCAGTGTCAGTGAGAGTGTCGTGTCAGTGAGAGTGTCAGTGAGTGTCATAGAACGTGTCAGTGAGAGTGTCAGTGTCAGTGAGAGTGTCAGTTAGAGAGTCAGTGAGTGTCAGTGAGAGTGTCAGGGGGAGTGTCAGTGAGTGTCAGTGAGATTGTCAGCGAGTGTGTCAGTGAGAGTGTCAGTGAGAGTGTCAGTGAGTGTTAGTGAGAGTTTCAGTGAGAGTGTCAGTGTCAGTGAGTGTCATTGAGAGTGTCAGTTTCAGTGTGAGTGTAAGTGAGAGTGTCAGTGTCAGTGAGAGTGTCAGTGAGTGTGAGTGTGAGTGAGAGTGTCAGTGTCAGTGTCAGTGAGAGTGTCAGTGAGAGTGTCAGTGAGGGTGGCAGTGAGTGTGTCAGGGAGTGTGTCAGAGAGAGTGTCAGTGAAAGTGTCAGTGAAAGTGTCAGTGAGAGTGTGAGTGAGAGTGTCAGAGTCAATGTCAGTGAGAATGTCAGTGAGAGTGTCTGTGAGAGTATCAGTGAGTGTGTCAGTGAGATTGTCAGTGAAAGTGTCAGTGAGTGTCAGTGAGAGTGTCAGTGAGAGTGTCAGTGAGAATGTCAATGAGTGTCAGTGAGAGTTTCAGTGAGAGTGTCAGTGTCAGTGAGAGTGTCATTGAGAGTGTCAGTTTCAGTGTGTGTGTAAGTGAGAGTGTCAGTGTCAGTGAGAGTGTCAGTGAGTGTGAGTGAGAGTGTGAGTGAGAATGTCAGTGTCAGTAAGAGTGTCAATAAGAGTGTCAGTGAGAGTGTCAGTGAGAGTGTCAGAGTGAGTGTCAGTGAGAGTGTCAGTGAGAGTGTCAGTGAGAGTGTCAGTGTCAGTGAGAGTGTCAGTGAGAGTGTCAGTGCCAGTGAGAGTGTCAGTGTCAGTGAGAGTGTCAGTGAGAGTGTCAGTGAGAGTGTCAGTGAGAGTGTCAGTGAGAGTGTCAATGAGTGTGTCAGTGATAGTGTCAGTGAGTGTCAGTGTCAGTGAGTATCAGTGAGAGTGTCAGTGAGAGTGTCAGTGAGAGTGTCAGTGTCAGTGAGACTGTCAGTGTCAGTGAGTGTGTCAGTGAGAGTGTCAGTGAGTGTCAGTGTCAGTGAGAGTGTCGATGAGATTGTCAGTGAGAGTGTCAGTGATAGTGTCAGTGATAGTGTCAGTGTCAGTGAGAGTGTCAGTGAGAGTGTCAGTGTCAGTGAGAGTGTCAGTGAGAGTGTCAGTGTGAGTGTCCGTGAGAGTATCAGTGAGTGTGTCAGCATCAGTGAGAGTGTCAGTGAGAGTGTCAGTGTGAGTGTCAGTTAGAGTGTCAGTGAGAGTGTCAGTTTCACTGTGAGTGTCAGTGAGAGTGTCAGTGTCAGTGAGAGTGTCAGTGAGTGTGAGTGAGTGTGAGTGAGAGTGTCAGAGTCAGTGTCAGTGAGAGTGTCAGTGAGAGTGGCAGTGTCCGTGAGTGTCAGTGAGTGTCAGTGAGAGTGTCAGTGTCAGTGTCGATGAGATTGTCAGTGAGAGTGTCAGTGTCAGTGAGAGTGTCAGTGAGAGTGTCAGTGAGAGTGTCAGTGTTAGTGAGAGTGTCAGCATCAGTGAGAGTGTCAGTGAGTGTGTCAGTGAGAGTGTCAGTGTGAGTGTCAGTAAGAGTGTCAGTGAGAGTGTCAGTTTCAGTTTAAGTGTCAGTGAGAGTGTCAGTGAGAGTGTCAGTGAGAGTGTCAGTGAGTGTGAGTGAGAGTGTCAGTGTCAGTGAGCGTGTCAGTGAGCCTGTCAGTGAGCCTGTCAGTGAGAGTGTCGGTGTCAGTGAGAGTGTCAGTGAGTGTCAGAGAAAGTGTCAGTGAGATTGTCAGTGTCAGTGAGAGTGTCAGTGAGAGTGTCAGTGAGTGTCCTTGAGTGTCAGTGAGAGTGTCAGTGAGAGTGTCAGTGAGAGTGTCAGTGTCAGTGAGAGTGTCGTGTCAGTGAGAGTGTCAGTGAGTGTCATAGAACGTGTCAGTGAGAGTGTCAGTGTCAGTGAGAGTGTCAGTTAGAGAGTCAGTGAGTGTCAGTGAGAGTGTCAGGGGGAGTGTCAGTGAGTGTCAGTGAGAGTGTCAGTGAGTGTGTCAGTGAGTGTGTCAGTGAGAGTGTCAGTGAGAGTGTCAGTGAGTGTCAGTGAGAGTTTCAGTGAGAGTGTCAGTGAGTGTCATTGAGAGTGTCAGTTTCAGTGTGAGTGTAAGTGAGAGTGTCAGTGTCAGTGAGAGTGTCAGTGAGTGTGAGTGTGAGTGAGAGTGTCAGTGTCAGTGTCAGTGAGAGTGTCAGTGAGAGTGTCAGTGAGGGTGTCAGTGAGTGTGTCAGGGAGTGTGTCAGAGAGAGTGTCAGTGAGATTGTCAGTGAAAGTGTCAGTGAGTGTCAGTGAGAGTGTCAGTGAGAGTGTCAATGAGTGTCAGTGAGAGTTTCAGTGAGAGTGTCAGTGTCAGTGAGAGTGTCATTGAGAGTGTCAGTTTCAGTGTGCGTGTAAGTGAGAGTGTCAGTGAGAGTGTCAGTGTCAGTGAGAGTGTCAGTGAGTGTGAGTGAGAGTGTGAGTGAGAGTGTCAGTGTCAGTAAGAGTGTCAATAAGAGTGTCAGTGAGAGTGTCAGTGAAAGTGTCAGAGTGAGTGTCAGAGTGAGTGTCAGTGAGAGTGTCAGTGAGAGTGTCAGTGAGAGTGTCAGTGTCAGTGAGAGTGTCAGTGAGAGTGTCAGTGCCAGTGAGAGTGTCAGTGTCAGTGAGAGTGTCAGTGAGAGTGTCAGTGGGTGTGTCAGTGAGTGTGAGTGAGAGTGTCAGTGTCAGTGAGTTTGTCAGAGAAAGTGTCAGAGAAAGTGTCAGTTAGAGTGTCAGTGTCAGTGAGAGTGTCAGTGAGAGTGTCAGTGAGTGTCCTTGAGTGTCAGTGAGAGTGTCAGTGAGAGTGTCAGTGAGAGTGTCAGTGAGAGTGTCAGTGAGAGTGTCAGTGAGAGTGTCAATGAGTGTGTCAGTGAGAGTGTCAGTGAGTGTCAGTGTCAGTGAGTATCAGTGAGAGTGTCAGTGAGAGTGTCAGTGAGAGTGTCAGTGTCAGTGAGACTGTCAGTGTCAGTGAGTGTGTCAGTGAGAGTGTCAGTGAGTGTCAGTGTCAGTGAGAGTGTCGATGAGATTGTCAGTGAGAGTGTCAGTGATAGTGTCAGTGATAGTGTCAGTGTCAGTGAGAGTGTCAGTGAGAGTGTCAGTGTCAGTGAGAGTGTCAGTGAGAGTGTCAGTGTGAGTGTCCGTGAGAGTATCAGTGAGTGTGTCAGCATCAGTGAGAGTGTCAGTGAGAGTGTCAGTGTGAGTGTCAGTTAGAGTGTCAGTGAGAGTGTCAGTTTCACTGTGAGTGTCAGTGAGAGTGTCAGTGTCAGTGAGAGTGTCAGTGAGTGTGAGTGAGTGTGAGTGAGAGTGTCAGAGTCAGTGTCAGTGAGAGTGGCAGTGAGAGTGGCAGTGTCCGTGAGTGTCAGTGAGTGTCAGTGAGAGTGTCAGTGTCAGTGTCGATGAGATTGTCAGTGAGAGTGTCAGTGTCAGTGAGAGTGTCAGTGAGAGTGTCAGTGTTAGTGAGAGTGTCAGCATCAGTGAGAGTGTCAGTGAGTGTGTCAGTGAGAGTGTCAGTGTGAGTGTCAGTAAGATTTCAGTGAGAGTGTCAGTTTCAGTTTAAGTGTCAGTGAGAGTGTCAGTGAGAGTGTCAGTGAGTGTGAGTGAGAGTGTCAGTGTCAGTGAGTGTGTCAGTGAGCCTGTCAGTGAGTGTGTCAGTGAGTGTGTCAGAGAGAGTGTCAGTTAGAGTGTCAGTGGAAGTGTCAGTGAGAGTGTCAGTGAGAGTGTCAGTGAGTGTCAGTGAGAGTGTCAGTGAGAGTGTCAGTGGGAGTGTCAGTGAGAGTGTCAGTTTCAGTGTGTCAGTGAGAGTGTCAGTGAGTGTCAGGGAGAGTGGCATTGAGTGTTAGTGAGAGTGTCAGTGAGAGTGTCAGTGAGAGTGTCAGTGTCAGTGAGAGTGTGAGTGTCAGTGAGAGTGTCAGTGAGAGTGTCAGTGAGAGTGTCAGTGAGAGTGCCAGTGAGAGTGTCAGTGAGAGTGTCAGTGTCAGTGAGAGTGTCAGTGAGAGTGTCCGTGAGAGTTTCAGTGTCAGTGAGAGTATCAGTGAGAGTGTCAGTGAGTGTCAGTGAGTGTCAGTGAGAGTGTCGGTGTCAGTGAGAGTGTCAGTGAGTGTCAGAGAAAGTGTCAGTGAGATTGTCAGTGTCAGTGAGAGTGTCAGTGAGAGTGTCAGTGAGAGTGTCAGTGAGTGTCCTTGAGTGTCAGTGAGAGTGTCAGTGAGAGTGTCGTGTCAGTGAGAGTGTCAGTGAGTGTGAGTGAGAGTGTGAGTGAGAGTGTCAGTGTCAGTAAGAGTGTCAATAAGAGTGTCAGTGAGAGTGTCAGTGAGAGTGTCAGAGTGAGTGTCAGAGTGAGTGTCAGTGAGAGTGTCAGTGAGAGTGTCAGTGAGAGTGTCAGTGTCAGTGAGAGTGTCAGTGAGAGTGTCAGTGCCAGTGAGAGTGTCAGTGTCAGTGAGAGTGTCAGTGAGAGTGTCAGTGAGAGTGTCAGTGAGAGTGTCAATGAGTGTGTCAGTGAGAGTGTCAGTGAGTGTCAGTGTCAGTGAGTATCAGTGAGAGTGTCAGTGAGAGTGTCAGTGAGAGTGTCAGTGTCAGTGAGACTGTCAGTGTCAGTGAGTGTGTCAGTGAGAGTGTCAGTGAGTGTCAGTGTCAGTGAGAGTGTCGATGAGATTGTCAGTGAGAGTGTCAGTGATAGTGTCAGTGATAGTGTCAGTGTCAGTGAGAGTGTCAGTGAGAGTGTCAGTGTCAGTGAGAGTGTCAGTGAGAGTGTCAGTGTGAGTGTCCGTGAGAGTATCAGTGAGTGTGTCAGCATCAGTGAGAGTGTCAGTGAGAGTGTCAGTGTGAGTGTCAGTTAGAGTGTCAGTGAGAGTGTCAGTTTCACTGTGAGTGTCAGTGAGAGTGTCAGTGTCAGTGAGAGTGTCAGTGAGTGTGAGTGAGTGTGAGTGTCAGAGTCAGTGTCAGTGAGAGTGTCAGTGAGAGTGGCAGTGTCCGTGAGTGTCAGTGAGTGTCAGTGAGAGTGTCAGTGTCAGTGTCGATGAGATTGTCAGTGAGAGTGTCAGTGTCAGTGAGAGTGTCAGTGAGAGTGTCAGTGAGAGTGTCAGTGTTAGTGAGAGTGTCAGCATCAGTGAGAGTGTCAGCATCAGTGAGAGTGTCAGTGAGTGTGTCAGTGAGAGTGTCAGTGTGAGTGTCAGTAAGAGTGTCAGTGAGAGTGTCAGTTTCAGTTTAAGTGTCAGTGAGAGTGTCAGTGAGAGTGTCAGTGAGTGTGAGTGAGAGTGTCAGTGTCAGTGAGCGTGTCAGTGAGCCTGTCAGTGAGCCTGTCAGTGAGAGTGTCGGTGTCAGTGAGAGTGTCAGTGAGTGTCAGAGAAAGTGTCAGTGAGATTGTCAGTGTCAGTGAGAGTGTCAGTGAGAGTGTCAGTGAGAGTGTCAGTGAGTGTCCTTGAGTGTCAGTGAGAGTGTCAGTGAGAGTGTCAGTGAGAGTGTCAGTGTCAGTGAGAGTGTCGTGTCAGTGAGAGTGTCAGTGAGTGTCATAGAACGTGTCAGTGAGAGTGTCAGTGTCAGTGAGAGTGTCAGTTAAGAGAGTCAGTGAGTGTCAGTGAGAGTGTCAGGGGGAGTGTCAGTGAGTGTCAGTGAGAGTGTCAGTGAGTGTGTCAGGGAGAGTGTCAGTGAGAGTGTCAGTGAGTGTCAGTGAGAGTTTCAGTGAGAGTGTCAGTGTCAGTGAGTGTCATTGAGAGTGTCAGTTTCAGTGTGAGTGTAAGTGAGAGTGTCAGTGTCAGTGAGAGTGTCAGTGAGTGTGAGTGTGAGTGAGAGTGTCAGTGTCAGTGTCAGTGAGAGTGTCAGTGAGAGTGTCAGTGAGTGTGTCAGGGAGTGTGTCAGAGAGAGTGTCAGTGAGATTGTCAGTGAAAGTGTCAGTGAGTGTCAGTGAGAGTGTCAGTGAGAGTGTCAGTGAGAGTGTCAATGAGTGTCAGTGAGAGTTTCAGTGAGAGTGTCAGTGTCAGTGAGAGTGTCATTGAGAGTGTCAGTTTCAGTGTGCGTGTAAGTGAGAGTGTCAGTGAGAGTGTCAGTGTCAGTGAGTGTGAGTGAGAGTGTGAGTGAGAGTGTCAGTGTCAGTAAGAGTGTCAATAAGAGTGTCAGTGAGAGTGTCAGTGAGAGTGTCAGAGTGAGTGTCAGAGTGAGTGTCAGTGAGAGTGTCAGTGAGAGTGTCAGTGAGAGTGTCAGTGTCAGTGAGAGTGTCAGTGAGAGTGTCAGTGCCAGTGAGAGTGTCAGTGTCAGTGAGAGTGTCAGTGAGAGTGTCAGTGGGTGTGTCAGTGAGTGTGAGTGAGAGTGTCAGTGTCAGTGAGTTTGTCAGAGAAAGTGTCAGAGAAAGTGTCAGTTAGAGTGTCAGTGTCAGTGAGAGTGTCAGTGAGAGTGTCAGTGAGAGTGTCAGTGAGTGTCCTTGAGTGTCAGTGAGAGTGTCAGTGAGAGTGTCAGTGAGTGTCAGTGAGAGTGTCAGTGAGAGTGTCAGTGAGAGTGTCAGTGAGAGTGTCAGTGAGAGTGTCAGTGAGAGTGTCAATGAGTGTGTCAGTGAGAGTGTCAGTGAGTGTCAGTGTCAGTGAGTATCAGTGAGAGTGTCAGTGAGAGTGTCAGTGAGAGTGTCAGTGTCAGTGAGACTGTCAGTGTCAGTGAGTGTGTCAGGGAGAGTGTCAGTGAGTGTCAGTGTCAGTGAGAGTGTCGATGAGATTGTCAGTGAGAGTGTCAGTGATAGTGTCAGTGATAGTGTCAGTGTCAGTGAGAGTGTCAGTGAGAGTGTCAGTGTCAGTGAGAGTGTCAGTGAGAGTGTCAGTGAGAGTGTCAGTGAGAGTGTCAGTGTGAATGTCCGTGAGAGTATCAGTGAGTGTGTCAGCATCAGTGAGAGTGTCAGTGAGAGTGTCAGTGTGAGTGTCAGTTAGAGTGTCAGTGAGAGTGTCAGTTTCACTGTGAGTGTCAGTGAGAGTGTCAGTGTCAGTGAGAGTGTCAGTGAGTGTGAGTGAGAGTGTCAGAGTCAGTGTCAGTGAGAGTGGCAGTGAGAGTGGCAGTGTCCGTGAGTGTCAGTGAGTGTCAGTGAGAGTGTCAGTGTCAGTGTCGATGAGATTGTCAGTGAGAGTGTCAGTGTCAGTGAGAGTGTCAGTGAGAGTGTCAGTGTTAGTGAGAGTGTCAGCATCAGTGAGAGTGTCAGTGAGTGTGTCAGTGAGAGTGTCAGTGTGAGTGTCAGTGAGAGTGTCAGTTTCAGTTTAAGTGTCAGTGAGAGTGTCAGTGAGAGTGTCAGTGAGTGTGAGTGAGAGTGTCAGTGTCAGTGAGTGTGTCAGTGAGCCTGTCAGTGAGCCTGTCAGTGAGTGTGTCAGTGAGTGTGTCAGAGAGATTCAGTTAGAGTGTCAGTGGAAGTGTCAGTGAGAGTGTCAGTGAGAGTGTCAGTGAGAGTGTCAGTGAGAGTGTCAGTGGGAGTGTCAGTGAGAGTGTCAGTTTCAGTGTGTCAGTGAGAGTGTCAGTGAGTGTCAGGGAGAGTGGCATTGAGTGTTAGTGAGAGTGTCAGTGAGAGTGTCAGTGAGAGTGTCAGTGTCAGTGAGAGTGTGAGTGTCAGTGAGAGTGTCAGTGAGAGTGTCAGTGAGAGTGTCAGTGAGAGTGCCAGTGAGAGTGTCAGTGAGAGTGTCAGTGTCAGTGAGAGTGTCAGTGAGAGTGTCCGTGAGAGTTTCAGTGTCAGTGAGAGTATCAGTGAGAGTGTCAGTGAGTGTCAGTGAGTGTCAGTGAGAGTGTCGGTGTCAGTGAGAGTGTCAGTGAGTGTCAGAGAAAGTGTCAGTGAGATTGTCAGTGTCAGTGAGAGTGTCAGTGAGAGTGTCAGTGAGAGTGTCAGTGAGTGTCCTTGAGTGTCAGTGAGAGTGTCAGTGAGAGTGTCGTGTCAGTGAGAGTGTCAGTGAGTGTCATAGAACGTGTCAGTGAGAGTGTCAGTGTCAGTGAGAGTGTCAGTGAGAGAGTCAGTGAGTGTCAGTGAGATTGTCAGTGAGAGTGGCCTTGAGTGTGAGTGAGAGTGTTGGTGAGAGTGTCAGTTAGAGTGTCCGTAAGTGTCAGTGAGAGTGTTGGTGAGAGTGTTGGTGAGAGTGTCAGTGAGAGTGTCAGTGAGTGTCAGCATCAGTGAGAGTGTCAGTGAGAGTGTCAGTGAGTGTCAGTGAGAGTGTCAGTGAGAGTGTCAGTGAGAGTGTGAGTGAGAGAATCAATGAGATTGTCAGTGTCAGTGAGTGTCAGTGAGAGTGTCAGTGTCAGTGAGAGTGTCAGTGAGAGTGTCAGCGAGAGTGTCAGTGTTGCTGAGAGTGTCATTGAGAGTGGCAGTGTCAGTGAGAGTGTCAGTGAATGTCAGTTAGAGTGTCAGTGTCAGTTTCGATGCGATTGTCAGTGAGAGTGTCAGTGTCAGTGAGAGTGTCAGTGTTAGTGTCAGTGTCAGTGAGTGTCAGTGAGAGTGTCAGTGTGAGTGTCAGTGAGAATATCAGTGAGAGTGTCAGTTTCAGTTTGAGTGTCAGTGAGAGTGTCAGTGAGAGTGTCAGCGAGAGTGTCAGTGAGTGAGAGTGTGAGTGAGAGTGTCAGTGAGAGTGTCAGTGAGTGTATCAGTGAGTGTGTCAGTGAGTGTGTCAGTGAGTGTGTCAGTGAGTGTGTCAGTGAAAGTGTCAGTGAGAGTGTCAGTGGAAGTGTCAGTGAGAAAGTCAGTGAGTGTCAGTGAAAGTTTCAGTGAGAGTGTCAGTGAGAGTGTCAGTGGGAGTGTCAGTGAGAGTGTCAGTTTCAGTGTGTGTCAGTGAGGGTGTCAGTGAGTGTCAGTGAGAGTGTCATTGAGTGTCAGTGAGAGTGTCAGTGAGAGTGTCAGTGTCAGTGAGAGTGTGAGCGTCAGTGAGAGTGTCCGTGAGAGTTTCAGTGTCAGTGAGAGTATCAGTGAGAGTGTCAGTGAGTGTGTCAGTGAGTGTCAGTGAGCGTCAGTGATAGTGTCGGTGTCAGTGAGAGTGTCAGTGAGTGTCAGAGAAAGTGTCAGTGAGAGTGTCAGTGTCAGATACAGAATAAATCTGAATCAGTATTGGAAATTTTTTGTCAATTTTATGCTAAACTATACCAATATGATGCCCTAACTTACTCATCAGATCTTTTCATGACTTTTGGAAGAACACTCCAGGTTACTTGTCTATCCGATGCCCAAAAATCGGCTCTAGAAACTGATATTTCATGGGATGAAATAGAAAATGCATTACTATCACTGGCATTAGGGAAAGCAATGGGTCCTGATGGTATTCCGCTGGAATTTTATAAAACATTCAGGAATGTCATGAAACAAGATATACTGAGTACTTTTCTTGAGACACAGAGAGGGAATCCACCATCCTCGTGGAGCGAATCTATAATTAGGACATTTCCCAAAAAGGATAAAGATCCCAAGAACCCGGCATCGTACAGGCCAATTTCCTTAATAAATGCCGATAGTAAAATATTCTCAAAAATCTTAGCTTATAGAATCTCACAAAGAATATCTACAATAGTGTCACGTTGGCAACATGGCTTTATCCCGAATAGAGATACTTCTGACCATATTCGGAGAATCATTGCACTGATGGATTGGGCAGAAGGTACCAACACACCAATGGGAATTGCCCTATTGGATGCTGAAAAAGCATTCGATAGGGTAGCCTGGCCCTATCTTTGGGACTTACTTGATATGAAAGGATTTGGACCGGGTATAATTGTGGCTTTGAAGGCTCTATATCAAAATCCGACATCTAGAGTCAGACTGGGCTTGAATAAATCTCCCTCCTTCCCTATCCAACGTGGAACACGTCAGGGATGTCCAACCTCCCCACTTCTTTTTGCTATCTATATAGACATGTTCTTGAATAAACTAAACCAGGATGATGAGATAAACCCAGTAGAGGTAGCGGGAGTGAAGTATAGAGCACTGGCATACGCAGACGACGTGGTAGTTGTAACTAAGGACATAGTAAAGGCTTTTAACAGGATTGAGGAAATGGCAGCAGAATTTGGTTCCTTCTCAGGATATAAGCTAAATCTCTCTAAAACACAAATACTCTGTGTAAGTCAAAATCCTCCACCTCGAATTAAAATAGTTACCAAAGCGACATACTTAGGTATCAAGTTAACTACTCCAATTATTAATATACCTAAAATAAATTTTAATCCAGTATTAAAAAAAGCCAATTCGACGTTACAACGTATTGATCATTTACATTTATCATTATATGGAAGGAACAATATATTAAAAATGCTGATCTCACCAAAATTCATATACCTATTTAGAACAGTACCACTAGAATTTCCGTTAGAATTTTTTAAACAAACTGAAAAAATGATAGGGAAATTCTTATGGGGTTATAAGGGCATTCGAAGGGCCTATAAAAAAATGATTTTACCAAAGGAAAGAGGAGGATGGGCTACACCACATCTTTTGTGTATTATCTGGTGGCGGTACTACAATATATATCCCCTTTAATTATTGGTAACAAAGCCCCGATCTCATTAGCACACACCCCTTCGATTTATGAATTCTCCTTAGGTATTAAAGCAAGAGGGCTCTTTTTAAGATTAATTGAACCCAGTTACTACAAGAAAATAAAATTTAAGATCGTAAGTGCAGCATATAAAGCATGGAAAATTCTTAGGAAACATATAAGGCCTTCCAAAAATATCAAGATATACTCCACTAAATTCAGCACATTGTTTTCCTCCTATATTTAGAGATGCTATTATGTATAAATGGCGTGACAATGGTGTCGTACATCTGGGTGATCTATGGACAGAGAATCGTATATCTTCATTTGATGAACTTCAAATTAAATTTAATCTCACGGGATTTGACTACTTTAAATATCTACAGATATATAGTTTTCTACAATCTACACTATCTCGAGAACGACAAGCTTTACAAAAGATTCCACTGATTGAGACCCTCTTTAAGAAAAGGAAAATTGGTTATTTTTATGATATTCTTATGACTTTTCTTTTGGATGATTTACTTTTGATACAACAAAAATGGGAAGCGAAATTAGGGAAAAGATGTATTGTTTGAAGAATCAATTGAGCTAGCTAATTCTGTGTTAATTACCGGTAGGTCACGTACTCAACATTACATGATATTGTTTGATTTGTACTACACTCCAGCTAAGGTAATAAAATGGGGCGCCACAACTGGTATTTCTTGTAACCGATGTTCCTTGATAGGAGCAGATACTATCCACATGTTTTTTTCTTGCCCCAAACGTACAATATTATTTTTAGAAATGCAGACATTTATGCAGATTATATTTGGATATACACTAAATTTAACCCCGGATTTGTTGTTATTTGGACAATCAATTGATACTGTAGGAAAGAAACATCAGTCCTTGATCTTTATTATGATGTCCGTATATCGAGCATGTATCACACAAGAATGGATCAGCGCAGATTCTCCTTCATTCTCGATGTGGAGATCTCGGTTGTTAGCCAAATTCAATTTAGAATCTTCAATTTATGAAACAAAAGGATGGAAAAAGAAACAAATGGGAAGAAAAATCTGGGCTCCAATATATCAATGGACACAAGGAGGAATCAATGGACAAAATTAAGACACTACTCACTTACTGCAATTTTGTTTCCCACAATGTAAAATTGGTCTCAAACTGATGCTCGCTTTTATCTAATGCTGTTATCTGACTTGTTTGCAATAAAATTAAAATAATAAATAAAAAATAAAATAAAAGAGTGTCAGTGAGAGTGTCCTTGAGTGTCAGTGAGAGTGTCAGTGAGAGTGTCAGTGTCAGTGAGTGTCGGTGTCAGTGAGAGTGTCAGTGAGTGTCAGAGAAAGTGTCAGTGAGAGTGTCAGTGAGAATGTCAGTGAGAGAGTCAGTGAGTGTCAGTGAGAGTGTCAGTGAGAGAGTCCTTGAGTGTCAGTGAGAGTGTCAGTGAGTGTCAGTGAGTATCAGTGAGAGTGTCAGTGAGAGTGTCAGTGAGAGTGTTAGTGAGTGTCAGTGAGATTGTCAGTGAGAGTGTCAGTGTCAGTGAGAGTGTCAGTGAGAGTGTCAGTGTTAGTGTCAGTGTCAGTGAGAGTGTCAGCATCAGTGAGTGTCAGTGAGAGTGTCAGTGAGAGTGTCAGTGAGAGTGTCAGTGAGTGTGAGTGAGAGTGTCAGTGTCAGTGAGAGTGTCAGTGAGTGTATCAGTGAGTGTGTCAGTGAGTGTGTCAGTGAGAGTGTCAGTGAAAGTGTCAGTGAGAGTGTCAGTGGAAGTGTCAGTGAGAGTGTCGGGAGTGTCAGTGAGAGTTTCAGTGAGAGTGTCAGTGAGACTGTCAGTGGGAGTGTCAGTGAGTGTCAGTGAGAGTGTCAGTTTCAGTGTGTGTCAGTGAGAGTGTCAGTGAGTGTCAGTGAGAGTGTCATTGAGTGTCAGTGAAAGTGTCAGTGAGAGTGTCAGTGAGAGTGTCAGTGTCAGTGAGAGTGTGAGTGTCAGTGAGAGTGTCAGTGAGAGTGCCAGTGAGAGTGCCAGTGAGAGTGTCAGTGAGTTTCAGTGAGCGTGTCAGTGAGTGTCAGTGAGAGTGTCAGTGAGAGTGTCAGTGAGTGTGAGTGAGAGTGTCAGTGTCAGTGAGAGTGTCCGTGAGAGTTTCAGTGTCAGTGAGAGTATCAGTGAGAGTGTCAGTGAGTGTGTCAGTGAATGTCAGTGAGAGTGTTGGTGTCAGTGAGAGTGTCAGTGAGTGTCAGAGAAAGTGTCAGTGAGAGTGTCAGTGTCAGTGAGAGTGTCAGTGAGAGTGTCAGTGAGTGTCAGTGAGAGTGTCAGTGAGAGTGTCCTTGAGTGTCAGTGAGAGTGTCAGTGAGAGTGTCAGTGTCAGCGAGAGTGTCAGTAAGAGTGTCAGTGAGCGTCATTGAGAGTGTCAGTGAGAGTATCAGTGAGTGTCGATGAGATTGTCAGTGAGAGTGTCAGTGTCTGTGAGAGTGTCAGTGAGAGTGTCAGTGTCAATGAGAGTGTCAGTGAGAGTGTCAGTGAGAGTGTCAGTGTCAGTGAGAGTGTCAGTGAGAGTGGCAGCATCAGTGAGAGTGTCAGTGAGAGTGTCAGTGAGTGTGAGTGAAAGTGTCAGAGTCAGTGTCAGTGAGAGTGTCAGTAAGAGTGTCAGTGAGTGTGTCAGTGAGAGTGTCAGTGAGAGTGTCAGTGAGAGTGTCAGTGTCAGTGTGAGTGTCAGTGTCAGTGAGAGTGTCAGTGAGAGTTTCAGTGAGAGTGTCAGTGTCAGTGAGACTGTCAGTTTCAGTGTGAGTGTCAGTGAGAGTGTCAGTGTCAGTGAATGTGTCAGTGAGTGTGAGTGTGAGTGAGAGTGTGAGTGAGAGTGTGAGTGAGAGTGTCAGTGAGAGTGTCAGTGAGAGTGTCAGTGAGTGTGTCAGTGAGAGTGTTAGTGAGAGTGTCAGTGAGAGTGTCAGTGAGAGTGTCAGTGTCAGTGAATGTGTCAGTGAGTGTGAGTGAGAGTGTCAGTGAGAGTGTCAGTGTCAGTGAGAGTGTCAGTGAGAGTGTCAGTGAGGGTGTCAGTGAGTGTGTTAGAGAGTGTGTTAGTGAGTGTGTCAGTGAGAGTGTCAGTGAGAGTGTCAGTGAGTATCAGTGAGAGTCAGTGAGAGTGTCAGTGAGAGTGTCAGTGATAGTGTTGATGAGATTGTCAGTGAGAGTGAGAGTGTCAGTGAGTGTCAGTGAGAGTGTCAGTGTCAGTGAGTTTCAACATCAGTGAGAGTGTCAGTGAGAGTGTCAGTTTCAGTTAGAGTGTCAGTGAGTGTGTCAGTGATTGTGAGTGACAGTGAGTGTGTGAGTGACAGTGAGTGTGTGTGTGGGGGTTGTGTGTGTGGGGTTGTGTTTGTGTGTGGGGTTGTGTGTATGTGGAGTTGTGTGTGTTTGTGGGTGTGGGGGGTGTGTGGTTGTGTGTGGTGTGTCAGTGAGTGTGAGTGAAAGTGTCAGTGTCAGTGAGAGTGTCAGTGAGAGTGTCAGTAAGAGTGTCGGTGAGTGTGTCAGTGAGTGTGTCAGTGAGAGTGTCAGTGAGAGTGTCAGTGAGAGGGTCAGTGTCAGTGAGAGTGTCAGAGAGAGTTTCAGTGAGTGTCAGTGAGAGTGTTAGTGAGAGTGTCAGTGAGAGTGTCAGTGAGTGTCAGTGAGAGTGTCAGTGAGAGTGTCAGTGAGAGTGTCAGAGTGTCAGTGAGAGTGTCAGTGAGTGTCAGTGAGAGTGTAAGTGAGAGAATCGATGAGATTGTCAGTGTCAGTGAGAGTGTCAGTGAGAGTGTCAGTGAGAGTGTCAGCGAGAGTGTCAGCGAGAGTGTCAGTGTTGCTGAGAGTGGCAGTGAGAGTGTCAGTGTCAGTGAGAGTGTCAGTGAGAGTGTCAGTGAGAGTGTCAGTGTTAGGGTCAGTGAGAGTGTCAGCATCAGTGAGAGTGTCAGTGAGAGTGTCAGTGAGAGTGTCAGTGAGAGTGTCAGTGAGTGTGAGTGAGAGTGTGAGTGAGAGTGTCAGTGTCAGTGAGAGTGTCAGTGAGTGTATCAGTGAGTGTGTCAGTGAGTGTGTCAGTGAGAGTGTCATTGAGTGTGTCAGTGAGAGTGTCAGTGGAAGTGTCAGTGAGAGTGTCGGGAGTGTCAGTGAGAGTTTCAGTGAGAGTGTCAGTGAGACTGTCAGTGGGAGTGTCAGTGAGTGTCAGTGAGAGTGTCAGTTTCAGTGTGTGTCAGTGAGAGTGTCAGTAAGTGCCAGTGAGAGTGTCAGTGAGTTTCAGTGAGAATGTCAGTGAGTGTCAGTGAGAGTGTCAGTGTCAGTGTCAATGAGATTGTGATTGAGAGTGTCAGTGTCAGTGAGAGTGTCAGTGAGAGTGTCAGTGTTAGTGTCAGCATCAGTGAGAGTGTCAGTGAGAGTGTCAGTGAGTGTATCAGTGAGTGTGTCAGTGAGTGTGTCAGTGAGTGTCAGTGAAAGTGTCAGTGAGAGTGTCAGTGGAAGTGTCAGTGAGAGTGTCAGTGAGAGTGTCAGTGAGAGTGTCGGGAGTGTCAGTGAGAGTTTCAGTGAGAGTGTCAGTGAGACTGTCAGTGGGAGTGTCAGTGAGTGTCAGTGAGAGTGTCAGTTTCAGTGTGTGTCAGTGAGAGTGTCAGTGAGAGTGTCAGTGAGAGTGTCAGTGAGAGTGTCAGTGAGAGTGTCAGTGGAAGTGTCAGTGAGAGTGTCGGGAGTGTCAGTGAGAGTTTCAGTGAGAGTGTCAGTGAGACTGTCAGTGGGAGCGTCAGTTTCAGTGTGTGTCAGTGAGAGTGTCAGTGAGTGTCAGTGAGAGTGTCATTGAGAGTGTCAGTGAGAGTGTCAGTGTCAGTGAGAGTGTGAGTGTCAGTGAGAGTGTCAGTGAGAGTGCCAGTGAGAGTGTCAGTGAGAGTGTCAGTGATTTTCAGTGAGAGTGTCAGTGAGTGTCAGTGAGAGTGTCAGTGTCAGTGAGAGTGTCAGTGAGTGTGAGTGAGAGTGTCAGTGTCAGTGAGAGTGTCCGTGAGAGTTTCAGTGTCAGTGAGAGTATCAGTGAGAGTGTCAGTGAGTGTCAGTTAGTGTCAGTGAGAGTGTCGGTGTCAGTGAGAGTGTCAGTGAGTGTCAGAGAAAGTGTCAGTGAGAGTGTCAGTTAGAGTGTCAGTGAGAGTGTCAGTGAGTGTCAGTGAGAGTGTCAGTGAGAGTGTCCTTGAGTGTCAGTGAGAGTGTCAGTGAGAGTGTCAGTGAGAGTGTCAGTGAGAGTGTCAGTGTCAGCGAGAGTGTCAGTGAGAGTGTCAGTGAGTGTCATTGAGTGTCAGTGTCAGTGAGAGTGTCAGTGAGTGTCGATGAGATTGTCAGTGAGAGTGTCAGTGTCTTTGAGAGTGTCAGTGAGAGTGTCAGTGTCAATGAGAGTGTCAGTGAGAGTGTCAGTGAGAGTGGCAGCATCAGTGAGAGTGTCAGTGTGTCAGTCAGAGAGTCAGTGAGAGTGTCAGTGAGAGTGTCAGTGTCAGTGAGAGTGTCAGTGAGTGTGAGTGAAAGTGTCAGAGTCAGTGTCAGTGAGTGTCAGTAAGAGTGTCAGTGAGTGTGTCAGTGTCAGTGAGAGTGTCAGTGTCAGTGAGAGTGTCAGTGTCAGTGAGAGTTTCAGTGAGAGTGTCATTGTCAGTGAGAGTGTTTCAGTGTGAGTGTCAGTGAGATTGTCAGCGAGAGTGTCAGTGAGAGTGTCAGTGTCAGTGAATGTGTCAGTGAGTGTGAGTTAGTGTTAGTGAGAGTGTCAGTGAGTGTGTCCGTGAGTGTGTCAGTGAGAGTGTCAGTGAATGTGTCAGTGAGTGTGAGTGTGAGTGTGAGTGAGAGTGTCAGTGAGAGTGTCAGTGAGGGTGTCAGTGAGTGTGTTAGAGAGTGTGTTAAAGAGTGTGTCAGTGAGAGTGCCAGTGAGTATCAGTGAGAGTCAGTGAGAGTGTCAGTGAGAGTGTCGATGAGATTGTCAGTGAGAGTGAGAGTGTCAGTAAGTGTCAGTGAGAGTGTCAGTTTCAGTTAGAGTTTCAGTGAGTGTGTCAGTGATTGTGAGTGACAGTGAGTGTGTGACAGTGAGTGTGTGGGGGTTGTGTGTGTGGGGTTGTGTTTGTGTGTGGGGTTGTGTGTATGTGGGGTTGTGTGTGTTTTTGGGGGGGTGTGGTTGTGTGTGGTGTGTCAGTGAGTGTGAGTGAAAGTGTCAGAGTCAGTGTCAGTGAGAGTGTCGGTGAGTGTGTCAGTGAGAGTGTCAGTGAGGGTGTCAGTGAGTGTCAGTGAGAGTGTCAGTGTCAGTGAGAGTGTCAGTTTCAGTGTGAGTGTCAGTGAGATTGTCAGTGAGAGTGTCAGTGTGTCAGTGAGAGTGTCAGTGAGAGTGTCAGTGAATGTGTCAGTGAATGTGTCAGTGAGAGTGTCAGTGAGTGTCAGTGAGAGTGTCAGTGAGAGTGTCAGCGAGAGTGTCAGTGAGAGTGTCAGTGAATGTGTCAGTGAGTGTGAGTGAGTGTGAGTGAGAGTGTCAGTGTCAGTGAGAGTGTCAGTGAGAGTGTCAGTGAGGGTGTCAGTGAGTGTGTTAGAGAGTGTGTTAGTGAGTGTGTCAGTGAGAGTGTCAGTGAGTATCAGTGAGTCAGTGAGAGTGTCAGTGAGTGTCGATGAGATTGTCAGTGAGAGTGAGAGTGTCAGTGCGTGTCAGTGAGAGTGTCAGTGTCAGTGAGTGTCAACATCAGTGAGAGTGTCAGTTTCAGTTAGAGTGTCAGTGAGTGTGTCAGTGATTGTGAGTGACAGTGAGTGTGTGAGTTACAGTGAGTGTGTGTGTGGGGGTTGTGTGTGTGGGGTTGTGTTTGTGTGTGGGGTTGTGTGTATGCGGGGTTGTGTGTGTTTGTGGGGGGTGTGGCTGTGTGTGGTGTGTGGGGTTGTGTGCGGTGTGTGGGGTTGTGTGTGTGGGGGTTAGTGTGGTTGTGTGTGGTTGTGTGTGTGGGGTTGTGTCATGTATGTGTGGAGGAGGTTTGTGTGTGCGTGGGATGTTGTGTGGGGGGTTGTGTGCTGGGGATGTGTGTGGTGTGGTTGTGTGTGTGGGGTTGTATGTTTGGGTGTGTGTGTTTGTGGGGTTGTGTGTGTAGGGGTTGTGGTTGTGTGTGTGTGTCATGTATGTGTGGGGGTTTTTGTGTGTGTGCGTGGGATGTTGTGTGGGGGAGTGTGTTTGTGGGGTTGTCTGTGGGGGTTGTGGTTGTGTGGGGGGTTGTGTGTGTGGGGGGTTGTGTGTATGTGTGGCAGGTGTGTGGGGTTGTGTGTGAGGTTGTGTCTGTGGGGGGTTGTGTGTGGGGGTTTTGTGTGGGGTTGTGTGTGTGGGGTTGTGTGTGTGGGGGTGTTTGTGTGGGGTTGTGTGTGTGGGGGGTTGTGTGTGTGGTGTAACAGAATGGGATGGGACGGGAGGAGAGGCAGTGAATGGGATGGAAGGGAAGGGGGAGTGACAGAAGGGGAGGGGATTAAAGAGGTAAATAAGAAAGTAATGGAAATAAAGGGGGAGGGGGGACATGGAGGGAGAGGGGTAGTTGGAGGGTGGGGTAAAGGGAAAGAAGGGATGCGCTGGGGAATGGAAAGGAAAGGAAAGGAAAGGAAAGGAAAGGAAAGGAAAGGAAAGGAAAGGAAAGGAAAGGAAAGGAAAGGAAAGGAAAGGAAGGAAGAAGGAGGGGAAGAAAGCGGAGAAGAAAAAGGAGGAGAAAGGCAGGAAAAGGAATTGAGAATAGAGGGGGAAAGGGAGAGGGTAAATGAGAGAGGGAGGTGAGGGGAAGGGTAATGAGGGGTAGGGTAGGGTATGGATGAAGGGATGGGTGAGGGGAAAGGGGAGCAGAAAAGGAGCAGAGGCGATGGGAACAGATTGGAAGGGAAAGAGGCTGTGAATGGGAGGAAATGGAGGGGAAGAGAAGGGAAGGGGTGGGGTGGAGATGGAAAAGGAGATAAGAGAGTGCAGGATGGGACCGGAATGGATTGAATGGGAAGGGGAGAGGATTAAAGAGTGATGGAGAAAAAGGGAACTTAAAAGAAAGGGGGAGAAGGGGATAGGAGAGGAGAGATAGGAATGTAAGGCAGAGAAGGAAGAACGGGAAAGAGAAAGGAAGAGGGAAGGGATGTTTCAAGCCAGTATCAAGCCAGTATCAAGCCAGTATCAAGCCAGTATCAAGCCAGTATCAAGACAGTTTAAAGTTTGGTTTCAAGTTCGGTTTCATTTTGGTTTCAAGTTCGGTTTCCATTTGCTTTCTATACTCACCTCCCTTTCACCAAGCCCCGTCCAGTTCTTTTTGGAGCCTGTGAGGCCCCGGCCCCCTCGGCCTCTCGGGGGCCTCGGCTCCGGCCGCCAGCAGTGGTCCTCTCCGTCCGGTGCTCATGAGTGCAATGCTGCGGCTGCCTGGTTACCAGCCTTGTATACCACGGACACGTCACAATAGACTTTCAACCTGTCATCATAGCATCACAGGCTTATGGGCGATGACAAGTGTTGCAGTGTAAGGGGGTGGGGGGGGGGGAGCAGCCGAGACACGGATATTATTTCAATTACCTAAAAACCTCATGACATCACAGGGGAGGGAGGGCCTGGAACGTCACAGGTGTTCCATCCACAGGATTCCCCTGCTGCTGCTAGCCTCGACCTCGTGACGTCACAGTGGAGGGCCTTGCACGTCACAGGTGTTCCATTCACAGGATTCTGCTGCTGGGATTGCACGGGCTTTTATATGAATTTTAAATGTGGAGTTTTCGTATTCTTCGTTTAAAATAAATATTTTCGACATTAGCTGCATTGTTCTGCACCAGGTGCGCAATAAAGGGAGACCTCGGGGGAGAGTCAAGGGATGGATAGAGTGGGGGAGTGAGATGAAGGGAGACATCGGGGGAGAGTCAAGGGATGGATAGAGTGGGGGAGTGAGATGAAGGGAGACCTCAGGGAGAGTCAAGGGGTGGGTAGAGGCTGAGGAGTGAGATGAAGGAAGACCTCGGGGAGAGTCAAGGGGTGGGTAGAGGCTGAGGAGTGAGATGAAGGGAGACCTCGGGGAGAGTCAAGGGATGGGTGGAGGCGGGGGAGTGAGATGAAGGGAGACTACGGGGAGAGTCAAGGGATGGGTAGAGGCTGAGGAGTGAGATGAAGGGAGACCTCGGGAAGGAGAGTCAAGGGAGACCTCGGGAAGGAGAGTCAAGGGATGGGTAGATGCTGAGGAGTGAGATGAAGGGAGGCCTCGGGAGAGAGTCAAGGGATGGGTAGAGGCGGGGGAGTGCGATGAAGGGAGACCTCGGGGGAGAGTCAAGGGATGGGTAGAGGCTGGGGAGTGAGATGAAGGGAGACCTCGGGGAGAGTCAAGAGGTGGGTAGAGGCTGGGGAGTGAGATGAAGGGAGACCTCGGGAAGGAGAGTCAAGGGATGGGTAGAGGTTGGGGAGTGAGATGAAGGGAGACCTCGGGGGAGAGTCAAGGGATGGGTAGAGGCTGGGGAGTGAGATGAAGGAAGACCTCGGGGAGAGTCAAGGGGTTGGTAGAGGCTGGGGAGTGAGATAAAGGAAGACCTCGGGGAGAGTCAAGGGATGGGTAGAGGCTGAGGAGTGAGATGAAGGGAGACCTCAGGGAGAGTCAAGGGATGGGTAGAGGCTGGGGAGTGAGATGAAGGGAGACCTCAGGGAGAGTCAAGGGATGGGTAGAGGCTGAGGAGTGAGATGAAGGGAGACCTCAGGGAGAGTCAAGGGATGGGTAGAGGCTGGGGAGTGAGATGAAGGAGACTTCGGGGGAGAGTCAATGGATGGGTAGAGGCTGGGGAGTGAGATGAAGGGAGACCTCGGGAGAGAGTCAAGGGATGGATAGAATGGGGGAGTGAGATGAAGGGAGACCTCGGGGGAGAGTCAAGGGATGGGCAAAGGCTGAGGAGTGAGATGAAGGGAGACCTCGGGGGAGAGTCAAGGGATGGGTAGGGGCTGGGGAGTGAGATGAAGGGAGACCTCGGGGAGAGTCAAGGGATGGATAGAGGCTGGGGAGTGAGATGAAGGGAGACCTCGGGGAGAGTCAAGGGATGGGTAGAGGCTGAGGAGTGAGATGAAGGGAGACCTCGGGGAGAGTCAAGGGATGGGTCGAGGCTGAGGAGTGAGATGTAGGGAGACCTCGGGGGAGAGTCAAGGGATGGGTAGAGGCTGGGGAGTGAGATGAAGGGAGACTTCGGGGGAGAGTCAAGGGATGGATAGAATGGGGGAGTGAGATGAAGGGAGACCTCGGGGGAGAGTCAAGGGATGGGTAGAGGCTGGGGAGTGAGATGAAGGGAGACCTCGGGGAGAGTCAAGGGATGGGTGGAGGCTGAGGAGTGAGATGAAGGGAGACCTCGGGGAGAGTCAAGGGACGGGTAGAGGCTGAGGAGTGAGATGAAGGGAGACCTCGGGGGTAGCCAAGGGATGGGTAGAGGCTGAGGAGTGAGATGAAGGGAGACCTCGGGGAGAGTCAAGGGATGGGTAGAGGCGGGGGAGTGAGATGAAGGGAGACCTCGGGGGAGAGTCAAGGGATGGGTAGAGGCGGGGGAGTGAGATGAAGGGAGACCTCGGGGGAGAGTCAAGGGATGGATAGAATGGGGGAGTGAGATGAAGGGAGACCTCGGGGGAGAGTCAAGGGATGGGTAGAGGCTGGGGAGTGAGATGAAGGGAGACCTCGGGGAGAGTCAAGGGATGGGTAGAGGCTGAGGAGTGAGATGAAGGGAGACCTCGGGGAGAGTCAAGCGATGGGTGGAGGCTGAGGAGTGAGATGAAGGGAGACCTCAGGGAGAGTCAAGCGACGGGTAGAGGCTGGGGAGTGAGATGAAGGGAGACCTCGGGGGAGAGTCAAGGGATGGGTAGAGGCTGAGGAGTGAGATGAAGGGAGACCTCGGGGGAGAGTCAAGGGATGGGCAAAGGCTGAGGAGTGAGATGAAGGGAGACCTCGGGGAGAGTCAAGGGATGGGTAGAGGCTGAGGAGTGAGATGAAGGGAGACCTCGGGGAGAGTCAAGGGGTGGGTAGAGTGGGGGAGTGAGATGAAGGGAGACCTCAGGGAGAGTCAAGGGATGGGTAGAGGCTGGGGAGTGAGATGAAGGGAGACCTCGGGGGAGAGTCAAGGGATGGATAGAGTGGGGGAGTGAGATGAAGGGAGACCTCAGGGAGAGTCAAGGGATGGGTAGAGGCTGGGGAGTGAGATGAAGGGAGACCTCGGGGAGAGTCAAGGGACGGGTAGAGGCTGAGGAGTGAGATGAAGGGAGACCTCGGGGAGAGTCAAGGGACGGGTAGAGGCTGAGGAGTGAGATGAAGGGAGACCTCGGGGAGAGTCAAGGGACGGGTAGATGCTGAGGAGTGAGATGAAGGGAGACCTCGGGGAGAGTCAAGGGATGGGTAGAGGCTGGGGAGTAAGATGAAGAGAGACCTCGGGGGAGAGTCAAGGGATGGGTAGAGGCTGGAGAGAGATGAAGGGAGACCTCGGGGAGAGTCAAGGGATGGATAGAGGCTGAGGAGTGAGATGAAGGGAGACCTCGGGGGGAGTCAATTGATGGGTAGAGGGTGTGGAGTGAGATGAAGGTAGACCTCGGGGGAGAGTCAAGAGATGGGTAGAGGCTGGGGAGTGAGATGAAGGGAGACCTCGTGGGAGAGTCAAGGGATGGGTAGAGGCTGGGGAGTGAGATGAAGGGAGACCTCGTGGGAGAGTCAAGGGATGGGTAGAGGCGGGGGAGTGAGATGAAGGGAGACCTCGGGGAGAGTCAGGGGGAGGGTAGAGGCTGAGGAGTGAGATGAAGGGAGACCTCGGGGAGAGTCAAAGGATGGGTAGAGGCTGAGGAGTGAGATGAAGGGAGACCTCGGGGGAGAGTCAAGTGATGGGTAGAGGCTGGGGAGTGAGATGAAGGGAGACCTCGGGGGAGAGTCAAGGGATGGGTAGAGGCTGGGGAGTGAGATGAAGGGAGACCTCGGGGGAGAGTCAAGGGATGGGTAGAGGCTGTGGAGTGAGATGAAGGGAGACCTCGGGAAGGAGAGTCAAGGGAGACCTCGGGAAGGAGAGTCAAGGGATGGGTAGATGCTGAGGAGTGAGATGAAGGGAGGCCTCGGGAGAGAGTCAAGGGGTAGGTAGAGGATGGGGAGTGAGATGAAGGGAGACCTGGGGGAGAGTCAAGGGATGGGTAGAGGCGGGGGAGTGAGATGAAGGGAGACCTCTGGGAGAGTCAAGTGGTGGGTAGAGGCTGGGGAGTGAGATGAAGGGAGACCTCAGAGGAGAGTCAAGGGAAGGGTAGAGGCGGGGTAGTGAGATGAAGGAGTCCTCGGGGGAGAGTCAATGGATGGGTAGAGGCTGGGGAGTGAGATGAAGCAAGGCCTCGGGGAGAGTCAAAGGATGGGTAGAGGCTGAGGAGTGAGATGAAGGGAGACCTCGGGGAGAGTCAAGGGATGGGTAGAGGCTGAGGAGTGAGATGAAGGGAGACCTCGGGGGAGAGTCAAGGGACGGGTAGAGGCTGTGGAGTTAGATGAAGGGGGGCCTCGGGCAGAGTCAAGGGATGGGTAGAGGCTGGGGAGTGAGATGAAGGGAGACCTCGGGGAGAGTCAAGGGATGGGTAGAGGCTGGGGAATAAGATGAAGGGAGACCTCAGGGAGAGTCAAGGGATGGGTAGAGGCTGGGGAGTTAGATGAAGGGAGACCTCGCGGAGAGTCAAGGGATGGGTAGAGGCGGTGAAGTGAGATGAAGGGAGACCTCGGGGGAGAGTCAAGGGATGGGTAGAGGTTGGGGAGTGAGATGAAGGGAGACCTCGGGGAGAGTCAAGGGATGGGTTGAGGCGGGGTAGTGAGATGAAGGGAGACCTCGGGGGAGAGTCAAGGGATGGGTGGAGGCTGAGGAGTGAGATGAAGGGAGACGTCGGGGAGAGTCAAGGGGTGGGTAGAGGCTGAGGAGTGAGATGAAGGAAGACCTCGGGGAGAGTCAAGGGGTTGGTAGAGGCTGGGGAGTGAGATAAAGGAAGACATCGGGGAGAGTCAAGGGGTGGGTAGAGGCTGGGGAGTGAGATGAAGGGAGACCTCAGGGAAAGTCAAGGGATGGGTAGAGGCTGAGGAGTGAGATGAAGGGAGACCTCGGGGGAGAGTCAAGGGATGGGTGGAGGCTGGGGAGTGAGATGAAGGGAGACCTCGGGGGAGAATCAAGGGATGGGTAGAGGCTGAGGAGTGAGATGAAGGAAGACCTCGGGGAGAGTCAAGGGGTGGGTAGAGGCTGGGGAGTGAGATGAAGGGAGACCTCAGGGAGAGTCAAGGGATGGGTAGAGGCTGAGGAGTGAGATGAAGGGAGACCTCGGGGAGAGTCAAGGGGTGGGTAGAGGCTGGGGAGTGAGATGAAGGGAGACCTCTGGGAGAGTCAAGGGATGGGTAGAGGCTGAGGAGTGAGATGAAGTGAGACCTCGGGGAGAGTCAAGGGATGGGTAGAGGCTGGGGAGTGAGATGAAGGGAGACCTCGGGGAGAGTTGAGGGATGAGTAGAGGCTGGGGAGTGAGATGAAGGGAGACCTCGGGGAGAGTCAAGGGGTGGGTAGAGGATGGGGAGTGAGATGAAGGGAGACTTTGTGGAGAGTCAAGGGGTGGGTAGAGGATGGGGAGTGAGATGAAGGGAGACCTTGGGGAGAGTCAAGGGATGGGTAGAGGCTGGGGAGTGAGATGAAGGGAGACCTCGGGGAGAGTCAAGGGATGGGTAGAGGATGGGGAGTGAGATGAAGGGAGACCTCGGGGAGAGTCAAGGGATGGGTAGAGGCGGGGGAGGGAGATGAAGGGAGACCTAGGGGAGAGTCAAGTGGTGGGTAGAGGCTGGGGAGTGAGATGAAGGGAGACCTCGGGAAGGAGAGTCAAGGGATGGGTAGAGGCGGGGGAGTGAGATGAAGGGAGACCTCGGGGGGAGTCAAGGGGTGGGTAGAGGCTGGGGAGTGAGATGAAGGGAGACCTCGGGAAGGAGAGTCAAGGGATGGGTAGATGCTGAGGAGTGAGATGAAGGGAGGCCTCGGGGGAGAGTCAAGGGGTAGGTAGAGGATGGGGAGTGAGATGAAGGGAGACCTGGGGGAGAGTCAAGGGATGGGTAGAGGCTGAGGAGTGAGATGAAGGGAGACCTCAGGGAGAGTCAAGCGACGGGTAGAGGCTGGGGAGTGAGATGAAGGGAGACCTCGGGGGGAGTCAAGGGATGGGTAGAGGCTGAGGAGTGAGATGAAGGGAGACCTCGGGGAGAGTCAAGGGATGGGTCGAGGCTGAGGAGTGAGATGTAGGGAGACCTCGGGGGAGAGTCAAGAGATGGGTAGAGGCTGGGGAGTGAGATGAAGGGAGACTTCGGGGGAGAGTCAAGGGATGGATAGAATGGGGGAGTGAGATGAAGGGAGACCTCGGGGGAGAGTCAAGGGATGGGTAGAGGCTGGGGAGTGAGATGAAGGGAGACCTCGGGGAGAGTCAAGGGATGGGTGGAGGCTGAGGAATGAGATGAAGGGAGACCTCGGGGGTAGCCAAGGGATGGGTAGAGGCTGAGGAGTGAGATGAAGGGAGACCTCGGGGAGAGTCAAGGGATGGGTAGAGGCGGGGGAGTGAGATGAAGGGAGACCTCGGGGGAGAGTCAAGGGATGGGTAGAGGCGGGGGAGTGAGATGAAGGGAGACCTCGGGGGAGAGTCAAGGGATGGATAGAATGGGGGAGTGAGATGAAGGGAGACCTCGGGGGAGAGTCAAGGGATGGGTAGAGGCTGGGGAGTGAGATGAAGGGAGACCGCGGGGAGAGTCAAGGGATGGGTAGAGGCTGAGGAGTGAGATGAAGGGAGACCTCGGGGAGAGTCAAGCGATGGGTGGAGGCTGAGGAGTGAGATGAAGGGAGACCTCAGGGAGAGTCAAGCGACGGGTAGAGGCTGGGGAGTGAGATGAAGGGAGACCTCGGGGGAGAGTCAAGGGATGGGTAGAGGCTGAGGAGTGAGATGAAGGGAGACCTCGGGGGAGAGTCAAGGGATGGGCAAAGGCTGAGGAGTGAGATGAAGGGAGACCTCGGGGAGAGTCAAGGGATGGGTAGAGGCTGAGGAGTGAGATGAAGGGAGACCTCGGGGAGAGTCAAGGGGTGGGTAGAGTGGGGGAGTGAGATGAAGGGAGACCTCAGGGAGAGTCAAGGGATGGGTAGAGGCTCGGGAGTGAGATGAAGGGAGACCTCGGGGGAGAGTCAAGGGATGGATAGAGTGGGGGAGTGAGATGAAGGGAGACCTCAGGGAGAGTCAAGGGATGGGTAGAGGCTGGGGAGTGAGATGAAGGGAGACCTCGGGGAGAGTCAAGGGACGGGTAGAGGCTGAGGAGTGAGATGAAGGGAGACCTCGGGGAGAGTCAAGGGACGGGTAGAGGCTGAGGAGTGAGATGAAGGGAGACCTCGGGGAGAGTCAAGGGACGGGTAGATGCTGAGGAGTGAGATGAAGGGAGACCTCGGGGAGAGTCAAGGGATGGGTAGAGGCGGGGGAGTGAGATGAAGAGAGACCTCGGGGGAGAGTCAAGGGATGGGTAGAGGCTGGAGAGAGATGAAGGGAGACCTCGGGGAGAGTCAAGGGATGGATAGAGGCTGAGGAGTGAGATGAAGGGAGACCTCGGGGGGAGTCAATTGATGGGTAGAGGGTGTGGAGTGAGATGAAGGTAGACCTCGGGGGAGAGTCAAGAGATGGGTAGAGGCTGGGGAGTGAGATGAAGGGAGACCTCGTGGGAGAGTCAAGGGATGGGTAGAGGATGGGGAGTGAGATGAAGGGAGACCTCGTGGGAGAGTCAAGGGATGGGTAGAGGCGGGGGAGTGAGATGATGGGAGACCTCGGGGAGAGTCAGGGGGAGGGTAGAGGCTGAGGAGTGAGATGAAGGGAGACCTCGGGGAGAGTCAAAGGATGGGTAGAGGCTGAGGAGTGAGATGAAGGGAGACCTCGGGGGAGAGTCAAGTGATGGGTAGAGGCTGGGGAGTGAGATGAAGGGGGACCTCGGGGTAGAGTCAAGGGATGGGTAGAGGCTGGGGAGTGAGATGAAGGGAGACCTCGGGGGAGAGTCAAGGGATGGGTAGAGGCTGGGGAGTGAGATGAAGGGAGACCTCGGGGGAGAGTCAAGGGATGGGTAGAGGCTGTGGAGTGAGATGAAGGGAGACCTCGGGAAGGAGAGTCAAGGGAGACCTCGGGAAGGAGAGTCAAGGGATGGGTAGATGCTGAGGAGTGAGATGAAGGGAGGCCTCGGGAGAGAGTCAAGGGGTAGGTAGAGGATGGGGAGTGAGATGAAGGGAGACCTGGGGGAGAGTCAAGGGATGGGTAGAGGCGGGGGAGTGAGATGAAGGGAGACCTCTGGGAGAGTCAAGTGGTGGGTAGAGGCTGGGGAGTGAGATGAAGGGAGACCTCAGAGGAGAGTCAAGGGAAGGGTAGAGGCGGGGTAGTGAGATGAAGGAGTCCTCGGGGGAGAGTCAATGAATGGGTAGAGGCTGGGGAGTGAGATGAAGCAAGGCCTCGGGGAGAGTCAAAGGACGGGTAGAGGCTGAGGAGTGAGATGAAGGGAGACCTCGGGGAGAGTCAAGGGATGGGTAGAGGCTGAGGAGTGAGATGAAGGGAGACCTCGGGGGAGAGTCAAGGGACGGGTAGAGGCTGTGGAGTTAGATGAAGGGAGGCCTCGGGCAGAGTCAAGGGATGGGTAGAGGCTGGGGAGTGAGATGAAGGGAGACCTCGGGGAGAGTCAAGGGATGGGTAGAGGCTGGGGAGTAAGATGAAGGGAGACCTCAGGGAGAGTCAAGGGATGGGTAGAGGCTGGGGAGTTAGATGAAGGGAGACCTCGCAGAGAGTCAAGGGATGGGTAGAGGCGGTGAAGTGAGATGAAGGGAGACCTCGGGGGAGAGTCAAGGGATGGGTAGAGGTTGGGGAGTGAGATGAAGGGAGACCTCGGGGAGAGTCAAGGGATGGGTTGAGGCGGGGTAGTGAGATGAAGGGAGATCTCGGGGGAGAGTCAAGGGATGGGTGGAGGCTGAGGAGTGAGATGAAGGGAGACGTCGGGGAGAGTCAAGGGGTGGGTAGAGGCTGAGGAGTGAGATGAAGGAAGACCTCGGGGAGAGTCAAGGGGTTGGTAGAGGCTGGGGAGTGAGATAAAGGAAGACATCGGGGAGAGTCAAGGGGTGGGTAGAGGCTGGGGAGTGAGATGAAGGGAGACCTCAGGGAGAGTCAAGGGATGGGTAGAGGCTGAGGAGTGAGATGAAGGGAGACCTCGGGGGAGAGTCAAGGGATGGGTAGAGGCTGGGGAGTGAGATGAAGGGAGACCTCGGGGGAGAGTCAAGGGATGGGTAGAGGCTGAGGAGTGAGATGAAGGAAGACCTCGGGGAGAGTCAAGGGGTGGGTAGAGGCTGGGGAGTGAGATGAAGGGAGACCTCAGGGAGAGTCAAGGGATGGGTAGAGGCTGAGGAGTGAGATGAAGGGAGACCTCGGGGAGAGTCAAGGGGTGGGTAGAGGCTGGGGAGTGAGATGAAGGGAGACCTCTGGGAGAGTCAAGGGATGGGTAGAGGCTGAGGAGTGAGATGAAGTGAGACCTCGGGGAGAGTCAAGGGATGGGTAGAGGCTGGGGAGTGAGATGAAGGGAGACCTCGGGGAGAGTTGAGGGATGAGTAGAGGCTGGGGAGTGAGATGAAGGGAGACCTCGGGGAGAGTCAAGGGGTGGGTAGAGGATGGGGAGTGAGATGAAGGGAGACTTTGTGGAGAGTCAAGGGGTGGGTAGAGGATGGGGAGTGAGATGAAGGGAGACCTTGGGGAGAGTCAAGGGATGGGTAGAGGCTGGGGAGTGAGATGAAGGGAGACCTCGGGGAGAGTCAAGGGATGGGTAGAGGATGGGGAGTGAGATGAAGGGAGACCTCGGGGAGAGTCAAGGGATGGGTAGAGGCGGGGGAGTGAGATGAAGGGAGACCTCGGGGAGAGTCAAGTGGTGGGTAGAGGCTGGGGAGTGAGATGAAGGGAGACCTCGGGAAGGAGAGTCAAGGGATGGGTAGAGGCGGGGGAGTGAGATGAAGGAAGACCTCGGGGAGAGTCAAGGGGTTGGTAGAGGCTGGGGAGTGAGATAAAGGAAGACCTCGGGGAGAGTCAAGGGGTGGGTAGAGGCTGGGGAGTGAGATGAAGGGAGACCTCAGGGAGAGTCAAGGGATGGGTAGAGGCTGAGGAGTGAGATGAAGGGAGACCTCAGGGAGAGTCAAGGGATGGGTAGAGGCTGAGGAGTGAGATGAAGGGAGACCTCGGGGGAGAGTCAAGGGATGGGTAGAGGCTGGGGAGTGAGATGAAGGAGACTTCGGGGGAGAGTCAATGGATGGGTAGAGGCTGGGGAGTGAGATGAAGGGAGACCTCGGGAGAGAGTCAAGGGATGGATAGAATGGGGGAGTGAGATGAAGGGAGACCTCGGGGGAGAGTCAAGGGATGGGCAAAGGCTGAGGAGTGAGATGAAGGGAGACCTCGGGGGAGAGTCAAGGGATGGGTAGGGGCTGGGGAGTGAGATGAAGGGAGACCTCGGGGAGAGTCAAGGGATGGATAGAGGCTGGGGAGTGAGATGAAGGGAGACCTCGGGGAGAGTCAAGGGATGGGTAGAGGCTGAGGAGTGAGATGAAGGGAGACCTCGGGGAGAGTCAAGGGATGGGTCGAGGCTGAGGAGTGAGATGTAGGGAGACCTCGGGGGAGAGTCAAGGGATGGGTAGAGGCTGGGGAGTGAGATGAAGGGAGACTTCGGGGGAGAGTCAAGGGATGGATAGAATGGGGGAGTGAGATGAAGGGAGACCTCGGGGGAGAGTCAAGGGATGGGTAGAGGCTGGGGAGTGAGATGAAGGGAGACCTCGGGGAGAGTCAATGGATGGGTGGAGGCTGAGGAGTGAGATGAAGGGAGACCTCGGGGAGAGTCAAGGGACGGGTAGAGGCTGAGGAGTGAGATGAAGGGAGACCTCGGGGGTAGCCAAGGGATGGGTAGAGGCTGAGGAGTGAGATGAAGGGAGACCTCGGGGAGAGTCAAGGGATGGGTAGAGGCGGGGGAGTGAGATGAAGGGAGACCTCGGGGGAGAGTCAAGGGATGGGTAGAGGCGGGGGAGTGAGATGAAGGGAGACCTCGGGGGAGAGTCAAGGGATGGATAGAATGGGGGAGTGAGATGAAGGGAGACCTCGGGGGAGAGTCAAGGGATGGGTAGAGGCTGGGGAGTGAGATGAAGGGAGACCTCGGGGAGAGTCAAGGGATGGGTAGAGGCTGAGGAGTGAGATGAAGGGAGACCTCGGGGAGAGTCAAGCGATGGGTGGAGGCTGAGGAGTGAGATGAAGGGAGACCTCAGGGAGAGTCAAGCGACGGGTAGAGGCTGGGGAGTGAGATGAAGGGAGACCTCGGGGGAGAGTCAAGGGATGGGTAGAGGCTGAGGAGTGAGATGAAGGGAGACCTCGGGGGAGAGTCAAGGGATGGGCAAAGGCTGAGGAGTGAGATGAAGGGAGACCTCGGGGAGAGTCAAGGGATGGGTAGAGGCTGAGGAGTGAGATGAAGGGAGACCTCGGGGAGAGTCAAGGGGTGGGTAGAGTGGGGGAGTGAGATGAAGGGAGACCTCAGGGAGAGTCAAGGGATGGGTAGAGGCTGGGGAGTGAGATGAAGGGAGACCTCGGGGGAGAGTCAAGGGATGGATAGAGTGGGGGAGTGAGATGAAGGGAGACCTCAGGGAGAGTCAAGGGATGGGTAGAGGCTGGGGAGTGAGATGAAGGGAGACCTCGGGGAGAGTCAAGGGACGGGTAGAGGCTGAGGAGTGAGATGAAGGGAGACCTCGGGGAGAGTCAAGGGACGGGTAGAGGCTGAGGAGTGAGATGAAGGGAGACCTCGGGGAGAGTCAAGGGACGGGTAGATGCTGAGGAGTGAGATGAAGGGAGACCTCGGGGAGAGTCAAGGGATGGGTAGAGGCTGGGGAGTAAGATGAAGAGAGACCTCGGGGGAGAGTCAAGGGATGGGTAGAGGCTGGAGAGAGATGAAGGGAGACCTCTGGGAGAGTCAAGGGATGGATAGAGGCTGAGGAGTGAGATGAAGGGAGACCTCGGGGGGAGTCAATTGATGGGTAGAGGGTGTGGAGTGAGATGAAGGTAGACCTCGGGGGAGAGTCAAGAGATGGGTAGAGGCTGGGGAGTGAGATGAAGGGAGACCTCGTGGGAGAGTCAAGGGATGGGTAGAGGCTGGGGAGTGAGATGAAGGGAGACCTCGTGGGAGAGTCAAGGGATGGGTAGAGGCGGGGGAGTGAGATGAAGGGAGACCTCGGGGAGAGTCAGGGGGAGGGTAGAGGCTGAGGAGTGAGATGAAGGGAGACCTCGGGGAGAGTCAAAGGATGGGTAGAGGCTGAGGAGTGAGATGAAGGGAGACCTCGGGGGAGAGTCAAGTGATGGGTAGAGGCTGGGGAGTGAGATGAAGGGAGACCTCGGGGGAGAGTCAAGGGATGGGTAGAGGCTGGGGAGTGAGATGAAGGGAGACCTCGGGGGAGAGTCAAGGGATGGGTAGAGGCTGTGGAGTGAGATGAAGGGAGACCTCGGGAAGGAGAGTCAAGGGAGACCTCGGGGAGAGTCAGGGGGAGGGTAGAGGCTGAGGAGTGAGATGAAGGGAGACCTCGGGGAGAGTCAAAGGATGGGTAGAGGCTGAGGAGTGAGATGAAGGGAGACCTCGGGGGAGAGTCAAGTGATGGGTAGAGGCTGGGGAGTGAGATGAAGGGAGACCTCGGGGGAGAGTCAAGGGATGGGTAGAGGCTGGGGAGTGAGATGAAGGGAGACCTCGGGGGAGAGTCAAGGGATGGGTAGAGGCTGTGGAGTGAGATGAAGGGAGACCTCGGGAAGGAGAGTCAAGGGAGGCCTCGGGAGAGAGTCAAGGGGTAGGTAGAGGATGGGGAGTGAGATGAAGGGAGACCTTGGGGAGAGTCAAGGGATGGGTAGAGGCGGGGGAGTGAGATGAAGGGAGACCTCTGGGAGAGTCAAGTGGTGGGTAGAGGCTGGGGAGTGAGATGAAGGGAGACCTCAGAGGAGAGTCAAGGGAAGGGTAGAGGCGGGGTAGTGAGATGAAGGAGTCCTCGGGGGAGAGTCAATGGATGGGTAGAGGCTGGGGAGTGAGATGAAGCAAGGCCTCGGGGAGAGTCAAAGGATGGGTAGAGGCTGAGGAGTGAGATGAAGGGAGACCTCGGGGAGAGTCAAGGGATGGGTAGAGGCTGAGGAGTGAGATGAAGGGAGACCTCGGGGGAGAGTCAAGGGACGGGTAGAGGCTGTGGAGTTAGATGAAGGGGGGCCTCGGGCAGAGTCAAGGGATGGGTAGGGGCTGGGGAGTGAGATGAAGGGAGACCTCGGGGAGAGTCAAGGGATGGGTAGAGGCTGGGGAATAAGATGAAGGGAGACCTCAGGGAGAGTCAAGGGATGGGTAGAGGCTGGGGAGTTAGATGAAGGGAGACCTCGCGGAGAGTCAAGGGATGGGTAGAGGCGGTGAAGTGAGATGAAGGGAGACCTCGGGGGAGAGTCAAGGGATGGGTAGAGGTTGGGGAGTGAGATGAAGGGAGACCTCGGGGAGAGTCAAGGGATGGGTTGAGGCGGGGTAGTAAGATGAAGGGAGACCTCGGGGGAGAGTCAAGGGATGGGTGGAGGCTGAGGAGTGAGATGAAGGGAGACGTCGGGGAGAGTCAAGGGGTGGGTAGAGGCTGAGGAGTGAGATGAAGGAAGACCTCGGGGAGAGTCAAGGGGTTGGTAGAGGCTGGGGAGTGAGATAAAGGAAGACATCGGGGAGAGTCAAGGGGTGGGTAGAGGCTGGGGAGTGAGATGAAGGGAGACCTCAGGGAAAGTCAAGGGATGGGTAGAGGCTGAGGAGTGAGATGAAGGGAGACCTCGGGGGAGAGTCAAGGGATGGGTGGAGGCTGGGGAGTGAGATGAAGGGAGACCTCGGGGGAGAATCAAGGGATGGGTAGAGGCTGAGGAGTGAGATGAAGGAAGACCTCGGGGAGAGTCAAGGGGTGGGTAGAGGCTGGGGAGTGAGATGAAGGGAGACCTCAGGGAGAGTCAAGGGATGGGTAGAGGCTGAGGAGTGAGATGAAGGGAGACCTCGGGGAGAGTCAAGGGGTGGGTAGAGGCTGGGGAGTGAGATGAAGGGAGACCTCTGGGAGAGTCAAGGGATGGGTAGAGGCTGAGGAGTGAGATGAAGTGAGACCTCGGGGAGAGTCAAGGGATGGGTAGAGGCTGGGGAGTGAGATGAAGGGAGACCTCGGGGAGAGTTGAGGGATGAGTAGAGGCTGGGGAGTGAGATGAAGGGAGACCTCGGGGAGAGTCAAGGGGTGGGTAGAGGATGGGGAGTGAGATGAAGGGAGACTTTGTGGAGAGTCAAGGGGTGGGTAGAGGATGGGGAGTGAGATGAAGGGAGACCTTGGGGAGAGTCAAGGGATGGGTAGAGGCTGGGGAGTGAGATGAAGGGAGACCTCGGGGAGAGTCAAGGGATGTGTAGAGGATGGGGAGTGAGATGAAGGGAGACCTCGGGGAGAGTCAAGGGATGGGTAGACGCGGGGGAGGGAGATGAAGGGAGACCTAGGGGAGAGTCAAGTGGTGGGTAGAGGCTGGGGAGTGAGATGAAGGGAGACCTCGGGAAGGAGAGTCAAGGGATGGGTAGAGGCGGGGGAGTGAGATGAAGGGAGACCTCGGGGGGAGTCAAGGGGTGGGTAGAGGCTGGGGAGTGAGATGAAGGGAGACCTCGGGAAGGAGAGTCAAGGGATGGGTAGATGCTGAGGAGTGAGATGAAGGGAGGCCTCGGGGGAGAGTCAAGGGGTAGGTAGAGGATGGGGAGTGAGATGAAGGGAGACCTGGGGGAGAGTCAAGGGATGGGTAGAGGCTGAGGAGTGAGATGAAGGGAGACCTCAGGGAGAGTCAAGCGACGGGTAGAGGCTGGGGAGTGAGATGAAGGGAGACCTCGGGGGGAGTCAAGGGATGGGTAGAGGCTGAGGAGTGAGATGAAGGGAGACCTCGGGGAGAGTCAAGGGATGGGTCGAGGCTGAGGAGTGAGATGTAGGGAGACCTCGGGGGAGAGTCAAGAGATGGGTAGAGGCTGGGGAGTGAGATGAAGGGAGACTTCGGGGGAGAGTCAAGGGATGGATAGAATGGGGGAGTGAGATGAAGGGAGACCTCGGGGGAGAGTCAAGGGATGGGTAGAGGCTGGGGAGTGAGATGAAGGGAGACCTCGGGGAGAGTCAAGGGATGGGTGGAGGCTGAGGAATGAGATGAAGGGAGACCTCGGGGGTAGCCAAGGGATGGGTAGAGGCTGAGGAGTGAGATGAAGGGAGACCTCGGGGAGAGTCAAGGGATGGGTAGAGGCGGGGGAGTGAGATGAAGGGAGACCTCGGGGGAGAGTCAAGGGATGGGTAGAGGCGGGGGAGTGAGATGAAGGGAGACCTCGGGGGAGAGTCAAGGGATGGATAGAATGGGGGAGTGAGATGAAGGGAGACCTCGGGGGAGAGTCAAGGGATGGGTAGAGGCTGGGGAGTGAGATGAAGGGAGACCGCGGGGAGAGTCAAGGGATGGGTAGAGGCTGAGGAGTGAGATGAAGGGAGACCTCGGGGAGAGTCAAGCGATGGGTGGAGGCTGAGGAGTGAGATGAAGGGAGACCTCAGGGAGAGTCAAGCGACGGGTAGAGGCTGGGGAGTGAGATGAAGGGAGACCTTGGGGGAGAGTCAAGGGATGGGTAGAGGCTGAGGAGTGAGATGAAGGGAGACCTCGGGGGAGAGTCAAGGGATGGGCAAAGGCTGAGGAGTGAGATGAAGGGAGACCTCGGGGAGAGTCAAGGGATGGGTAGAGGCTGAGGAGTGAGATGAAGGGAGACCTCGGGGAGAGTCAAGGGGTGGGTAGAGTGGGGGAGTGAGATGAAGGGAGACCTCAGGGAGAGTCAAGGGATGGGTAGAGGCTCGGGAGTGAGATGAAGGGAGACCTCGGGGAGAGTCAAGGGATGGATAGAGTGGGGGAGTGAGATGAAGGGAGACCTCAGGGAGAGTCAAGGGATGGGTAGAGGCTGGGGAGTGAGATGAAGGGAGACCTCGGGGAGAGTCAAGGGACGGGTAGAGGCTGAGGAGTGAGATGAAGGGAGACCTCGGGGAGAGTCAAGGGACGGGTAGAGGCTGAGGAGTGAGATGAAGGGAGACCTCGGGGAGAGTCAAGGGACGGGTAGATGCTGAGGAGTGAGATGAAGGGAGACCTCGGGGAGAGTCAAGGGATGGGTAGAGGCGGGGGAGTGAGATGAAGAGAGACCTCGGGGGAGAGTCAAGGGATGGGTAGAGGCTGGAGAGAGATGAAGGGAGACCTCGGGGAGAGTCAAGGGATGGATAGAGGCTGAGGAGTGAGATGAAATGAGACCTCGGGGGGAGTCAATTGATGGGTAGAGGGTGTGGAGTGAGATGAAGGTAGACCTCGGGGGAGAGTCAAGAGATGGGTAGAGGCTGGGGAGTGAGATGAAGGGAGACCTCGTGGGAGAGTCAAGGGATGGGTAGAGGATGGGGAGTGAGATGAAGGGAGACCTCGTGGGAGAGTCAAGGGATGGGTAGAGGCGGGGGAGTGAGATGAAGGGAGACCTCGGGGAGAGTCAGGGGGAGGGTAGAGGCTGAGGAGTGGGATGAAGGGAGACCTCGGGGAGAGTCAAAGGATGGGTAGAGGCTGAGGAGTGAGATGAAGGGAGACCTCGGGGGAGAGTCAAGTGATGGGTAGAGGCTGGGGAGTGAGATGAAGGGGGACCTCGGGGTAGAGTCAAGGGATGGGTAGAGGCTGGGGAGTGAGATGAAGGGAGACCTCGGGGGAGAGTCAAGGGATGGGTAGAGGCTGGGGAGTGAGATGAAGGGAGACCTCGGGGGAGAGTCAAGGGATGGGTAGAGGCTGGGGAGTGAGATGAAGGGAGACCTCAGAGGAGAGTCAAGGGAAGGGTAGAGGCGGGGTAGTGAGATGAAGGAGTCCTCGGGGGAGAGTCAATGGATGGGTAGAGGCTGGGGAGTGAGATGAAGCAAGGCCTCGGGGAGAGTCAAAGGACGGGTAGAGGCTGAGGAGTGAGATGAAGGGAGACCTCGGGGAGAGTCAAGGGATGGGTAGAGGCTGAGGAGTGAGATGAAGGGAGACCTCGGGGGAGAGTCAAGGGACGGGTAGAGGCTGTGGAGTTAGATGAAGGGAGGCCTCGGGCAGAGTCAAGGGATGGGTAGAGGCTGGGGAGTGAGATGAAGGGAGACCTCGGGGAGAGTCAAGGGATGGGTAGAGGCTGGGGAGTAAGATGAAGGGAGACCTCAGGGAGAGTCAAGGGATGGGTAGAGGCTGGGGAGTTAGATGAAGGGAGACCTCGCAGAGAGTCAAGGGATGGGTAGAGGCGGTGAAGTGAGATGAAGGGAGACCTCGGGGGAGAGTCAAGGGATGGGTAGAGGTTGGGGAGTGAGATGAAGGGAGACCTCGGGGAGAGTCAAGGGATGGGTTGAGGCGGGGTAGTGAGATGAAGGGAGATCTCGGGGGAGAGTCAAGGGATGGGTGGAGGCTGAGGAGTGAGATGAAGGGAGACGTCGGGGAGAGTCAAGGGGTGGGTAGAGGCTGAGGAGTGAGATGAAGGAAGACCTCGGGGAGAGTCAAGGGGTTGGTAGAGGCTGGGGAGTGAGATAAAGGAAGACATCGGGGAGAGTCAAGGGGTGGGTAGAGGCTGGGGAGTGAGATGAAGGGAGACCTCAGGGAGAGTCAAGGGATGGGTAGAGGCTGAGGAGTGAGATGAAGGGAGACCTCGGGGGAGAGTCAAGGGATGGGTAGAGGCTGGGGAGTGAGATGAAGGGAGACCTCGGGGGAGAGTCAAGGGATGGGTAGAGGCTGAGGAGTGAGATGAAGGAAGACCTCGGGGAGAGTCAAGGGGTGGGTAGAGGCTGGGGAGTGAGATGAAGGGAGACCTCAGGGAGAGTCAAGGGATGGGTAGAGGCTGAGGAGTGAGATGAAGGGAGACCTCGGGGAGAGTCAAGGGGTGGGTAGAGGCTGGGGAGTGAGATGAAGGGAGACCTCTGGGAGAGTCAAGGGATGGGTAGAGGCTGAGGAGTGAGATGAAGTGAGACCTCGGGGAGAGTCAAGGGATGGGTAGAGGCTGGGGAGTGAGATGAAGGGAGACCTCGGGGAGAGTTGAGGGATGAGTAGAGGCTGGGGAGTGAGATGAAGGGAGACCTCGGGGAGAGTCAAGGGGTGGGTAGAGGATGGGGAGTGAGATGAAGGGAGACTTTGTGGAGAGTCAAGGGGTGGGTAGAGGATGGGGAGTGAGATGAAGGGAGACCTTGGGGAGAGTCAAGGGATGGGTAGAGGCTGGGGAGTGAGATGAAGGGAGACCTCGGGGAGAGTCAAGGGATGGGTAGAGGATGGGAAGTGAGATGAAGGGAGACCTCGGGGAGAGTCAAGGGATGGGTAGAGGCGGGGGAGTGAGATGAAGGGAGACCTCGGGGAGAGTCAAGTGGTGGGTAGAGGCTGGGGAGTGAGATGAAGGGAGACCTCGGGAAGGAGAGTCAAGGGATGGGTAGAGGCGGGGGAGTGAGATGAAGGGAGACCTCGGGGGGAGTCAAGGGGTGGGTAGAGGCTGGGGAGTGAGATGAAGGGAGACCTCGGGAAGGAGAGTCAAGGGATGGGTAGATGCTGAGGAGTGAGATGAAGGGAGGCCTCGGGGGAGAGTCAAGGGGTAGGTAGAGGATGGGGAGTGAGATGAAGGGAGACCTGGGGGAGAGTCAAGGGATGGGTAGAGGCTGAGGAGTGAGATGAAGGGAGACCTCAGGGAGAGTCAAGCGACGGGTAGAGGCTGGGGAGTGAGATGAAGGGAGACCTCGGGAAGAGTCAAGGGATGGGTAGAGGCTGGGAGTGAGATGAAGGGAGACCTCGGGGAGAGTCAAGGGATGGGTAGAGGCTGGGGAGTGAGATGAAGGGAGACCTCTGGGAGAGTCAAGTGGTGGGTAGAGGCTGGGGAGTGAGATGAAGGGAGACCTCAGAGGAGAGTCAAGGGATGGGTAGAGGCGGGGTAGTGAGATGAAGGAGTCCTCGGGGGAGAGTCAATGGATGGGTAGAGGCTGGGGAGTGAGATGAAGCAAGGCCTCGGGGAGAGTCAAAGGATGGGTAGAGGCTGAGGAGTGAGATGAAGGGAGACCTCGGGGAGAGTCGAGGGATGGGTGGAGGCAGGGGAGTGAGACGAAGGGAGACTACGGGGAGAGTCAAGGGATGGGTAGAGGCTGAGGAGTGAGATGAAGGGAGACCTCGGGGGAGAGTCAAGGGACGGGTAGAGGCTGTGGAGTTAGATCAAGGGAGGCCTCGGGCAGAGTCAAGGGATGGGTAGAGGCTGGGGAGTAAGATGAAGGGAGACCTCAGGGAGAGTCAAGGGATGAGTAGAGGCTGGGGAGTTAGATGAAGGGAGACCTCGCGGAGAGTCAAGGGATGGGTAGAGGCGGTGGAGTGAGATGAAGGGAGACCTCGGGGGAGAGTCAAGGGATGGGTAGAGGTTGGGGAGTGAGATGAAGGGAGACCTCGGGGAGAGTCAAGGGATGGGTTGAGGCGGGGGAATGAGATGAAGGGAGACCTCGGGGGAGAGTCAAGGGATGGGTGGAGGCTGAGGAGTGAGATGAAGGGAGACGTCGGGGAGAGTCAAGGGGTGGGTAGAGGCTGGGGAGTGATATAAAGGAAGACCTCGGGGAGAGTCAAGGGGTGGGTAGAGGCTAGGGAGTGAGATGAAGGAAGACCTCGGGGAGAGTCAAGGGGTGGGTAGAGGCTGGGGAGTGAGATGAAGGGAGACCTCAGGGAGAGTCAAGGGATGGGTAGAGGCTGAGGAGTGAGATGAAGGGAGACCTCGGGGGAGAGTCAAGGGATGGGTAGAGGCTGGGGAGTGAGATGAAGGGAGACCTCGGGGGAGAGTCAAGGGATGGGTAGAGGCTGAGGAGTGAGATGAAGGAAGACCTCGGGGAGAGTCAAGGGGTGGGTAGAGGCTGGGGAGTGAGATGAAGGGAGACCTCAGGGAGAGTCAAGGGATGGGTAGAGGCTGAGGAGTGAGATGAAGGGAGACCTCGGGGAGAGTCAAGGGGTGGGTAGAGGCTGGGGAGTGAGATGAAGGGAGACCTCTGGGAGAGTCAAGGGATGGGTAGAGGCTGAGGAGTGAGATGAAGTGAGACCTCGGGGAGAGTCAAGGGATGGGTAGAGGCTGGGGAGTGAGATGAAGGGAGACCTCGGGGAGAGTCGAGGGATGAGTAGAGGCTGGGGAGTGAGATGAAGGGAGACCTCGGGGAGAGTCAAGGGGTGGGTAGAGGATGGGGAGTGAGATGAAGGGAGACCTTGGGGAGAGTCAAGGGGTGGGTAGAGGATGGGGATTGAGATGAAGGGAGACCTTGGGGAGAGTCAAGGGGTGGGTAGAGGATGGGGAGTGAGATGAAGGGAGACCTCGGGGAGAGTCAAGGGATGGGTAGAGGCGGGGGAGTGAGATGAAGGGAGACCTCGGGGAGAGTCAAGGGGTGGGTAGAGGATGGGGAGTGAGATGAAGGGAGACCTCGGGCAGAGTCAAGGGATGGGTAGAGGCGGGGGAGTGAGATGAAGGGAGACCTCGGGGAGAGTCAAGTGGTGGGTAGAGGATGGGGTGTGAGATGAAGTTAGACCTCGGGGAGAGTCAAGGGATGGGTAGAGGCTGGGGAGTGAGATGAAGGGAGACCTCGGGGAGAGTCAAGTGGTGGGTAGAGGCTGGAGGGAGATGAAGGGAGACCTCGGGGAGAGTCAAGGGATGGGTAGAGGCTGAGGATTGAGATGAAGGGAGACCTCGGGGAGAGTCAGGGGGTGGGTAGAGGCTGGGGAGTGAGATGAAGGGAGACCTCGGGGGAGAGTCAAGGGATGGGTAGAGGCTGAGGAGTGAGATGAAGGGAGACCTCGGGGAGAGTCAAGGGATGGGTAGAGGCTGAGGAGTGAGATGAAGGGAGACCTCAGAGGAGAGTCGAGGGATGGGTAGAGGCTGGGGAGTGAGATGAAGAGAGACCTCGGGGAAAGTCATGGAATGGGTGGAGGCTGGGGAGTGAGATGAAGGGCGACCTCGGGGAGAGTCAAGGGATGGGTGGAGGCTTAGGAGTGAGATGAAGGGAGACCTCGGGGAGAGTCAAGGGATGGGTGGAGGCTGAGGAGTGAGATGAAGGGAGACCTCGGGGAGAGTCAAGGGATGGGTGGAGGCTGAGGAGTGAGATGAAGGGAGACCTCGGGGAGAGTCAAGGGGTGGGTAGAGGCGGGGTAGTGAGATGAAGGGAGACGTCGGGGGAGAGTCTAGGGGTGGGTAGAGGCTGGGGAGTGAGATGAAGGGAGACCTCGGGGAGAGTCAAGGCGCGCGTAGAGGCTGGGGAATCTGATAAAGGGAGACCTCGGGGGAGAGTTAAGGGATGGGTAGAGCTTGGTGAGTCAGAGGAAGGAGTTGTGGGTTTAGGGAGAGCGAGTTGTGGCATGTTTATGAAGCAAAGGACGAGCTGCTACTATGACGATGTGGTCATGGGTTTGACTGGGGTTGAGGATTAGCTTTGGGGGGATTAGAGAGGTAGTGAATTCAGAAGATGTCATCAGTCTGATGAGTGTGAAAATAAATGGAGGCTGGGGTGCAAGGGCAGAATAATTGGAGGCTGGAGTAGAGGGGAAGTGGATTGTGGACCGGCAGGGGCAAGGCGAGGCACAGGCTGGCTGTCCCTCAGTGCTAGACTGACAGCCAGTGTGGGCCAGTTCTAACTGACTGCATTGTCCACTGTTTGTTGTCGTCGTTGGGTCTGGTGGTAAATGAAGGAGTAGCACGGGGAGGAACCGGGTTCAAGCCCCCCACATACAAGTACCAGCACATGGAGTGGGCATGCCCATTCCCAATGTGTGTTGCATAGCAGAAAGCTGATTTTCTCAAACTTTTTCCTGCCAACCTCTGCCTGTCCACCTCATCTATCTACCCTTCTGCTGATTCCCCAGCCTCTCGGTATGGGGTGCATTCCTCCGCCCGTGTGTCAATGAATTGTGCTATGTTGTAGTAATAAGTGCATTGTTGTGACATTGTGGAAATGGGGCAAGTGAGTACATTTCTATTGGGTTCTGAAAAATGGGCGAATTTGTGCCATGCTGAGTTAGTAGTGTATGTCAAGGGGCGTTAGACTTGGCAGCAAAGGGTTAATGTGTGTAATGTGTAGGTATCTGGTTTTCTAATGTTATGTTGTCATGTTATCTGTTCTGCTAGGCCTGTCCCATTAGTATGGACATGCAATAGTGGTTGGTGTTGACCAAGAATGGCGGGTGGGGAGATGGAAAAAAATGGACCTTCGACCTGCCGCTTCACACTCTTTTGCTCCTCTCCTCTCCTCTCCTCCAAGCACAGGCTCCCAGACTCCACTGCGGCAAATCCGGACGCTGCTCTCATGCTGCTGGCTGCAGCATGAAAGCAGTGTCAGGATTGTCCTGAGCGCCATGAACTTACGCTCCCAGTGAGACTGGGAGCCTGTGCCTGCTTTCTCCAGCCCGGCAATGCAGCTCGGGATAGAGACTGCTTCAGTGCGCAAGTGGGTTTGGCCGGCCAAACCGTCTTGCTCACTGAAGGCAGGGCCCACCACTACCCCTCAGTGCCTGTAACACCCCCTGCCCGCCCCCAAAGACTGGTCAGTAAAGGAAAAATAAAACAATAATAAAAAGTATTTTTTATCGTTTTACTATTCTTTTCTTGCCATTTTGAGGCAGCTGGCAGGGTGAGGGGGTCTGTGGGGGGTTGGGGGGTCGACACTTCTTGGCCATAGCAAAGGAGCCGCCGTTGTGGTATTGTAGTACTTTCACATTTGTGCCCTTTCATACATTGGCAGATTTCCTTCAATCAATTGTTAATTGTTTGGTTGTGTTTGATTGTGATGGTTAGTAGTAATTCCTTAAAGGTCTTGTTTAGTAAAGTTTATTGTTACTTAACATGAAACTAGCATGAGCTGATTCTAGTAAAGGCCTTTTTAGTGGTCGGAGTTTGTGGTGTGCTGAAGCACTTTTGTGTTTTTTATTGAGCTGGGTGGTCAGTTGTCCATTGGCCCGGCCAAGGGAGATTGTTTTCTGGCAGCATCACTAGTCTGGTAAAAGTTACTGATGCAATGTGTGTAGTAGATTTAGGTTAAGATTATCTGAATGCCTACAAGGCGTATGTTGATGTGTTTCTTGGGTAGAGCTGTAGAGCTGGCAGCACTTTGCCAACTGTATACAGCGCCAGGCTACCCCCAGGGTGATAAGCAGCGCTATACAAATACTGTCTGATTGATTGATGGATATGAATTTGGTGTTCTCATGTGCAGTCAGTGAAGCTATCTTTTGTGTTTGAGAAAATAAAGATAATTAATCTAGTTGGCAAGGTGTAGTGTAGTGGGTATAGTTGCAAAAAATCAAGTTCTTGTGTGATGGGAGGTAGGATCAGAGAAGCAAAGCAGGAGAGAGGGAGTGACCAAAATGAATTCAGTGTGTGTGTCTGTATGAGGCGTGTTTGCAGTGTTTTTTGGTCCTACCGCTTTGCAGAGTGCCTGTCTTTGCAGATGTTCCAGGGGTTGTCAGACGCTCTCTTCTGGGACTCTCCTCTCTGGAGAGATATTTAGGATCAGTAGCTCAAAAGTAGCAGCTCTTGAAGAAATTCTGCTCACTTCTTCAGGAAAGAGAGAACAAGCTGAGAGAGCCGGAAAAGCAAGAAGAGACCAGCGGAGGAAAAAAACTGAGATAAAAATGAAAAGGTAGACAAGCATTGGAAATGCAATAGGGCTCGCATTAGGAAAGTTTGAGCTATTGGTCTTATAAATGAATTTTTTTTTTATTTATGTGTTATTTTTTAAAATAGCTAAATTAATAGCTTTGTCATTTACAATGCCAATAGTTCTAACTTTTGCAAACACCTATAGCATTTGTAATGCAACATGTTTTGTATTTACGTGACTTAGATGTATTGATATTACAAATAACAATGGCTTTTAATTTTTTTAAATAATTAATACTTAAATAATTTATTTAATTTGTAATGGCAATAGCTTAAACTTTTGTAAATAACTTTTGTGAAGATTATGTTCAGTGTTTTTTATTGTGACAAAAATCCAAGAACAGAAGTGAAATATTAACATCTTTTTGTGATTTGTAATAAAGCAAGAAAGCTTGAAAACAGCTTGAAACATTGAAAGAACATATTTGAACCAGTGATGCTGTGGTTGCGCTGAGTGATGCTGTGGTTGCGCTGAGTGATGCTGTGGTTGCGCTGAGTGATGCTGTGGTTGCACCGAGTGATGCTGTGGTTGCGCCGAGTGATGCTGTGGTTGCGCCGAGTGATGCTGTGGTTGCGCTGAGTGATGCTGTCGTTGCCCTGAGTGGTGTGTGCATCGGTGGAGCTTAGTGGGTGCATTGGTGGAGCTTTGTGGTGGGTGCATTGGTGGAGCTTAGAGCATCGGTGGAGCTGTGTGGTGGGTGCATCGGTGGAGCTGTGTGGTGGGTGCCTCGGCAGAGCTGTGTGGTGGGTGCATCGGTGGAGCTGGGTGGTGGGTGCATCTGTGGAGCTGTGTGGTGGGTGCTTCGATGGAGCTGTGTGGTGGGTGCATCTGTGGAGCTGTGTGGTGGGTGCCTTGGTGGAGCTGTATGGTGGGTGCCTCGGTGGAGCTGTGTGGTGGGTGCATTGGTGGAGATGTGTGGTGGTTGCATCGGTGGAGCTGTGTCGGTGGAGCTGGGTGGTGGGTGCATCGGTGGAGCTGGGTGGTGGGTGCCTCGGTGGAGCTGGGTGGTGGGTGCATCGGTGGAGCTGTGTGGTGGGTGCCTCGGTGGAGCTGCATGGTGGGTGGCTCGGTGGAGCTGCATGGTGGGTGCCTCGGTGGAGCTGTGTGGTGGGTGCCTCGGTAGAGCTGGGCGGTGGGTGCATCGGTGGAGCTGGGCGGTGGGTGCATCGGTGGAGCTGGGTGGTGGGTGCATCGGTGGAGCTGGGTGGTGGGTGCATCGGTGGAGCTGGGTGGTGGGTGCATCGGTGGAGCTGTGTCGGTGGAGCTGTGTGGTGGCTGCATCGGTGGAGCTGTGTGGTGGGTGCATCGGTGAAGCTGTGTGGTGGGTCGTTCGGTGGAGCTGTGTGGTGGGTGCCTCGGTGGAGCTGTGTGGTGGGTGCATCGGTGGAGCTGTGTGGTGGATGCATCGGTGGAGATGTGTGGTGGGTGCATTGTTGGAGCTGTGTGGTGGGTGCCTCGGTGGAGCTGTGTGGTGGGTGCCTCGGTGGAGCTGTGTGGTGGGTGCCTCGGTGGAGCTGTGTGGTGGGTGCATCGGTGGAGCTGTGTGGTGGGTGCATCGGTGGAGCTGTGTGGTGGGTGCATCGGTGGAGCTGTATGGTGGGTGCCTCGGTGGAGCTGGATTCAATTGTCTTATTACGAGGAGGCCCTGGTGTCAGAACACTCAGGTTGTAATAAAACAACGGATAGTACATTATCTGGAGATGTATTTCAAATCAACTTCAAGAAAGTTGTTTAGCAATATTAGAATCTGAGTGCTTACTCACTCAGCATCAGAGTGGTTAAACTGCTGACCATGGAACGACTAGTTTCGTTCCAATTGTGCAACACGGTACAAATAAATCTGTTTCGTGGCGTTCATTCAATTTCTTCATGCATGTGGACATTCACCTGTAAACGTGACCGTACCTCGTTGTGTGCTTGTCGGCGAGTTTCCAACACTTGTCTTTTGGTAGGTGTTGGACTTTGGCCCTTAGGGCAGGTTCACCCCGAGACTTTTTGCTTGAAATGGTGACCTGGCAATGGTGATTTTAGGGATTCTGCGCACTTTCACTGTGTCCCAGTGGAAAGTGCGTGCGCACTCTGAGTGCATGTGCTGAGCTAGGCCTGCCCGCCCATAGGAATGCATGGGGAATGTATGTGTCCCTGGTAGTTCCTGATGCGTGGGGTGTACAGGCTTGAGTCTGGTATGTGTGAACTCGTGTGAGTGAATGCTGCGCAACGGTGTATGCAGCATGTATGTGTCTAGTAGCGAAGCGCCATTTCTAGACATGGCTGTACGTGTGCTGTGAGGGTGCTGGCGTGTGATTGGCTGGAGCTGGCTGGCATGCCAGGCTCCAGGAAGTCTGGATGGGTCTGCCCGGTGGTGAGTGGGAGATTAGCATGAGTGATGTGTGGGAGGAGTGTACCTGTGTCCTGGATGGGCTGGGTTTTCCCCACACAATGCTGGCTCCGCCCCCCTGTGGTGTGTCTAATGACCCAAGCCCTGCCAGTGAATAGAGAGGGTGGTTGAGGTAAACAGAGTACTCAAGAACCAGCTGCGACTGGTTCCGCCCCCACTCTGCACCCTTGAACAAAGGAATGCACTGTATAAAAATGGGGCTGTGTCCCCACTGAAGTTGTTCTCTTCCAGGATCCTGAGGGGGCTGTTGCTGCTGGGCCAGAGGACCGCCACTTGGGGTGTCTCCCTGCCTGGAGACCCAGTGTGCTGGCTCTGGGCCCAGCTTTGCCCCTTTGCCTGCCTACAAGGACTTTGCTGGGTCTTTTCCTGATTTATAGCGCTAGGAGCGCTTGGCTTTTCCTCCTAGCGCTTGGAAGCGCTTTGTTTCGTCCTAGCGCTGGGAGCGCTGTGGTTTGTGCCCCCTAGCGCTTGAGAGCGCTTTATATAGACCACGAGGCGCTTGGGAGCGCTTTTGTAAGGCAGGTGCCCACCCTGCATTTTGCCTGCTCTAGCGGCTGCCCACGCCGCATATTTGCGTGGTTATCGATCTACGAGGGAGCCCACTCCTCGGATCATCTGGGAAGCCGCCTGCCTGCCTAAATCGGGCCGCCGCGCTGCCCGCGGTGACCCGGAAGTGAAGGGCCGACCGGCCAATCCGTGCGCGGCCCCGGGGGGAAGCAACCGGAAGTCCCGCCTCCGCATTTCCAGCGCGAGGAGAAGAGGAAGCCCGGAGCAGAGAGAGAGAGTGCTGGTTCCCCCGCCTGCCGCCCCCGGCCCCCAGAAGCGGGACCGGTTGAGGAAGGGCCCGCCTGCAGAGGGGCCCGGCGTGCAGGGGAGAGAGGAGCCGCCCCACCATCGCAGGCACACAAGAGGAGCTGCAGCACCTTCCCACCGAGAGCCGGTAAGTGGAAAACCGGCTGAGGGAGCGGAAGGGTGGAGCGCGGTCCCGCCCCCCAGGGCTGTGCTAGCTTTGTGCAACCTGACTGTCGAGCGGCCCCGCCTGATCAGAGGGCCGCTCCAGCATTGTTCTAGGTGCCCCAATTGCACTTCGAGTCCCCAGGAGGGGAGACTCCAACGTTGGGGGCCATTTTATATTCAGAACCTGCGAGGCTCCAACCCCGAGGCTCTTGGGGCCTTGCTTAGTGTTGGGAGCCCTGAGAGGCACCACGTGGCCCATTTTGTTGATCCCGAGCCCTGAGAGGCTCAGGAGGGCCAGTTCTTTGTTCAGAGCCCAGTGAGGCTCAGGGGCAGTCCATGTGTTTTGAGTCCAGAGAGGCTCTTTGGGTGCCATATGTGTTTAGAGCCCAGAGGAGGCTCCAGGTGGCATTTCCTTTGGCCCACCAGTGTGCTTGAGCCCACAAGGCTCCCCACGTGGCCCCCTCAATTGCACCAGTTGCCCAGCACTTTGTGGGCAACTGCTACGTTTAGGACCCTGACTTTGGACACAGGGACAGTCACAGGTGGTGACTTACGTGGGTTTGGCGCAATTGTACTTTCTGCACCTCTGAATGTGTTTTTATGCGTCATGTGCCTTACACCTCTGAATGTATTGTGATGCATCATGTGTTTTCCTCCTTACACCTCTGAATGAATGTTATGCATTGCATCATGTGTTTTCCTCTTACACCCCTACAGGTATTGTAATACATAGGTGGTTGTTTTCTCCCTAGTACAGGTGGTGCTAGTGAGGTCCTGGTTACCAGTGATTACTGGTTGTGTGCTATTTTGTGCTATATTCTATGTTCTAAGTGCTATTTCTGAAAGTGCTACTTCTGATTCCTGACAGTGGTCCAGGTGGCCCTGTCTTGTACATATCCCCTGTAAATTCTGCCCGTGCCTCTGGCACATTGTAAAGTGTGTGTTTTATCTAATGTGTTTTGGTGTAATACAAAGGCTATTTTTATATAACCTTGTGTGGAGTTTCCTTTGTGGTGGGCCTTTGGTTGTTGTTGCTGGGGTGCGTGCGCAAATACTTAGCCTACATCGCCTCCAAGTTTAGCCTTGCTGCTCGCGCCACGTTACCTAGAGGGTGAGTAGGGGTTATCTTGGCGTGTAACTCCCTTGCCCTGACTTGGGAGTGGTGGTCTCTGACTGACTTTGGCGAAAGCCCTGGCCAGCCGGGGATCCCATTTCCAACAGTAGGGAGTCACAAAATTTCGTCAAGAGGTGAAATTATTTACCGGCGGAGAATATAGACACTTTACATCATCTTGGGCCAGAGAAATTGTGATGTTGGGCACGAAAAGTTTCTGAAATGCACATTTTTCTTCGAACCATTTAGGTTCTGATGCACAATATTTATTTTCAGGAACTGGAGGAGGCCTCTTTGTTAAAAAGAAAAAAAAGTTTAACACGTTTGTCTTTACACCTGTACTTCCACCTATCAACGCTAAATGGTACCTTTGGCACAGTGAACACAGACATAAATTACAATATGCCGTTGATGAGTTTCCAGCAAAAGCTAATATGTCATTCTCAAATGTCTCGGTTTGAAAATGCTGTTGAATTAATTCAGCAATAAAACTGAAAAATGTAGAGGAAGACAGGATGATATCTGCCAATATCCATTTGTGGGATGATGTCAGATTGATACATTGTCGCCTGGGAAGATAAATTGGGCGACGGATTCGAGATGTGTCGGACACCTGTGGGGAAGCATCCCTTTCCAGTTCTCCATTCCATTTTGAATGATATATGTTGGTTTCTGATCACTTAAGATATATGGTGGTCAGATTTTTTAAAAGCAAAAAATCAGGCCATAACAGACATAAAATTAGGACTACAGTTTTGCCGCAGTCGGATGGTACGGAATGACCTAATTGACAGCACCTACCGTCATGGAAAACTGACGTCGATGAGGAACAAAGGTATCAAAGTTAGCTTTTTGTGGGTACTTTCCATGGGAAGATTAAGTGCAACGTAGAAACACGGTATCTGTGTCACTTATATTGTTTTTTTGATGACTGCTGCGAACTGGTCCTGCACGAGTTCCGGAGAAGAGTTGCTTCCTTTTGTGCTTAAATCTCCCCTCTTTGAAATGTGAGACAAGTGGTGCATTTACCGAAATTTATCAGGACGGACTTTGAACGACAAAGACTGGCAGTGCAAATCAAGGGTGTGTTATAAATCAGACCTAAAATCCTCTCAAGCCGTATATTCCGTAAGAGATAGAGCCTAAAAAATAAACTGTGACTCTCAAACGGCTATGGGTTGTGCATTAGCTTTAATAATGGGTTTGTATTCTTATACCACACATTTTGAAGATTCGAGATATTTTGACTGAACCTACACAAATCAGAATAGAGATCCGTATGGCATGATCAAATGTACGCCAACGATCATTCAATGTAGATAAAGTTTGTCTCTGCAGTACGTATGATCAAAACGTTTCTACCTGTGAACATTCAACAGCAATGCATTACATAATGTGAAGTACCCAATGGTGCAGCTGTTGCATACCCTGGTTTAGGATACATTATGCCATGTAAATGCCCCCGACTGTCATTTGTGGCAAGTTAACCATCAAGACTTGTTTTGGAGATTGTGGCCTTTGAACTGTGGTGGCTACGCTTCATTTAAATAGGCCTCGGAAGAACCCTTAAACACAAAATGCAAACATCAAATAAGAAACATTTTCATAATTGGGTTCAAATTAAACTAAAGCCATACTAGTTATTTCAGAAAAAAAAACTTAGCTTTCTTGTAGCATCAATCATGAATCAAATGTATTATTGTCAAGCTCCAGTTTTGTTTTAACTTCTAAGGGTGAAGTAAGGATTTTTCAACAATAGGCCACCATGGAAATGGAAAATAATTTTTCTACATGGGTTATGATGTACCTTCGACACCTCGAGATGCTATGAAATGTAGCAAGAGACACACGGCATGCAAAAACAGAATGTAATTAACATTCGCTCCAAGCCATACAATCTTTCCTCGTGGAGAATGCCTGCACATGCAGCCCTTGCGTGCGTCCTATGCCTGAATTGGGAGTACCCTAGCAAAGCATCCTCTGGTACTGCCTTCCCTGACCTGTTTTTTTCTACCGAAGCAAAACAACAGCACGATGTCATCGCACTGCTGCCAAATGTAACAGAAACATTCCTACTGCAACCTTGAGCCAGATACGTCGGGGGATTCATGGCCGCATTCCAGAGACAGCTTGTAACTGTTTAACTGAAACCGGAGAACCCACGTTTATGGAAAATAGCGCATTGGACAAATCGCATGCGCCCATCAAGTATCATCGTCAACGTGGACAAGGCGGCAGCCCTCCTTCACAACGTGCATGGAAGCTGGCATTGTAAATGCAAAATGTCCACATCAAAACACAAGCATATGACTTATGCTATCAAAAAGGAAAGTGTTTGCATAACCACAACGCCAAATCTTTTTTATTCTAGGACACAGCAGACTCGATGTTGTCAATACCGTGATAAAACACTGGGCAAAAATGACAAAAATATACTACGCAACGTCAATTTTTAAAATATATTTGACACGTGTCAGTAAGAAATGAAGAAAGAAGGGGCCGAGCACCTTGGTAAAGTTCAGAACAGATAGCGTTATTTTTTTAATTAACAAAATGCAAATAATGTGGAGAGATTTCAAGTGATTCAGGAATGGGCGCCCGTGTAAAGAAAAAGTACGGCCGGCCTGGGCAGTGATAGGGGAGGAGGGAGGAGAAATGCGAGTCACGGCAGCAGCAGCCTTTGATGTGCCGGCCGGCCGGCCGTGAATAATTAGGGGGTGAGAAATGCGCTCGGAGGGCTGCCTTTGATGTGGTAATGCGAGGCAGGCCGGCAGGCGGCTGGTGGCATTGTGCACGCGCTTTTTAGGGCTTGCGCAAGCGCAATGACCTAAAAAGCACATGCACTACATGCAATCGCCAGTGAAATCGCCAGTGGTGGTTAACCTCTGTTTAAGCCACAATAGAGCTTCGCCAGCTATGCGCTGAAGCGCATCAGCAGGCGAGCCCTAATAAAGTAGACAGAAGATATCAGCAAAAATATGAAAAAAATTAGTATGTAAGCGAGGGAGCCATAACTCGAGAATATGGGCAGGAAAGGGAAAAGAAGCTACATTATTTATCAATTGCAAAAAGTGTGTGTTAAAAATGTGATTTAGGTGCCTCGTGATTGTGACCTTTCAAGAGTTATAGGTGTAATTTGCTGTTGAGTGTCGAATTTTAAGGGGGGGGGCAAATGCACCATATGCAGAGATTATTTGTAATTTATTTGTCCCAGGTTCTGATCCACCTCCTTTATGAAAGTGGGTAAATTCAGAATCTGCACATATCTGTGTTACCTTTGTATCAAAAATTCCAATTCTAAAAACGTAGCTCCATTCCAGCAGTTTACTGGCAGTAGGAGCTTTGTATCAGGGTATAGGGATTAAAATGAGAGAACTTGAACAAATATATTAAAACATACTAAATTGCACCATTTCACGCCCAAGATCACCTCAATCTGTCCGAACTAACATTTTTTTTCTACTATAAAAAGCTTTGAACTTGTCTGTTGTGGTTCATGTAAGATTTAGTTATTAAGTAGGACAAGTGGATTTCTCTAGAAGGGCGAGCAGATTTCTGAATAATTTTGCCCTTTAGGCAAGTAGATTTTTAAAAGACGTCCACACCGCATGAAACGGACTCATTTTTTTCCCTATACATTCCAAAAAGAATAATGAAGTAGATTTCCCATTGAAACACAGTACAAACACAGTGTGGTCTAACCAATATAGCTGCCTTTTTATTTTTCAAGGGGTTAGATTAACCAATAATACTGGGTGTCTTCATTCACATGTACCGTGGTATACCGCCAAGGTACCACAGTATACCGCGGCCCAATATATCACTAAGTTATTGTGCCTTATTACTGAAAATCAAGTGAAAAAAATCAGATCACATAACAAAAAAGACCCTTCCCACCCCATAATCTATATTCATGCCAGATTTCATGTACATCTGTTCAGTCATTTTGTCGCTACCCCTGTCTAAAAAGTCTATGGAAAAAACATAGGTGGATAAACCTGTTTTGGGACCCATCGTTTTCTATTTGCACCGTCTTAACTAATCATCACAAAATTTTGTGTTGGCTGCCAATGTAGAAAAAAGAATAGGTCTGCTAAGTTTCGTGGAGATTCATCAAACCGTGACAGTTATTAGCAAGCAAAAATCTGACGAATTCCTACCTCTGGGAATCCTAACTATAACTGCAGAGTGGCTACCGTCACTGTGTTATATATGTATGTGTGTATATATATATATATATATATATATATATATATATATATATATATATATATATATATATATATATATATATATATATATATATCCAAACGCAAAGAACCCTGAATTGGGAAGCCATACACAGCCGTGTTTGTCACCTTTTTTATTTGGTAAGTAGCAGGGAACCAGACGTTGCCTCCACACCCCGTTATTTTCCCTTGATGTACAATAATGTTTACAACTTACGCAAAGGTATTGGTACCATTATATTCGTTTAACTGTAGCGATGCAGCAAACACTGTTGAGCAGATTAAGAAATGTGATAATGTTATTATATATATTTTTTATTGTTTCTTATGCACAATTCACATCTATGTTTTACATAGAATTAGCACTTATTTTCAGGTTCACTAATTATTTTAATAGTGTATACCTGTTTTAGCCAAACACACTCAATTTAGAGTACCGCAATGGAGTTATAAACACACACAGAACAAGTCGTGTACAGCAGTCATTATGATAACCTGTGGATATACTAGATAAATGAACTATTGAGTATGTGTACAGACAATGACTTAAAACGAGTAACATGTATTACATTACGATTGTTTATTGTAATATGAAGGTTATTACATATGACTACTAAAGATTCAATGTATAATTCGGGGTAAGCCAGTTATGCATAATGTAATGGATTAATGAATTGAATTACATGACTAGGCTATATCAATTGCTGATGTATAATGTGACAATGAACATATATGCGAATTTTACAATAACATTTACATAGTGTTAAAATGGCGCCCATAGAAATGCCTTAACAGGGACTATAGAAGTGAATGCAGTCCTCTGTTCATGTTTATTTTTTCAAAAAAATGGGCGCGTAATTTGTGTGTGTTCCCCGGTTAAATAGTGGTTACTCTTAGCACTCCCCATCAGTGAGCAAGGACGTGAAGTCCGAAACGCGTCTGATGACTTGCACCGAAATAAAAATTTTAATATACCAGAAGACTGACTTTGGCGTATTCTTGTAGTCTGTGAACCTGCCGGTGCGGAGAAGCACAGCTGCGGCAAGTCGGATTGTCATATATATATATATATATATATATATATATATATATATATATATATATATATTCTTTCATACCATACTTGTACGATTGGAAGAAGGCGCTGACTCCGTGGGTCTGAATCCAAACTTTTATTCAAGAATCAGTGTCTGCTTAGACGCGTTTCGGCGTTGCCGCCTTGTTCACTACATCTGCATTTCAAAATTAGGGCGTTTATATATGCTACACCCCCTGGGGGCGTGTCTATCAATTACAGTACAGGTTAGAACTGGAATGTAGCCATGGTTACAGTTTGGCTAAACCTGTTTAACATAATTATTTAATACATTTTACATAATTATTATTTTACACCTTTTTACACCTTTTATACCCAGGGTGAGCATTGCTTCAGAAATCATTTTCATTTTAAAATTAATTTCACCTGTAACGTTATTCACCAAACCACTCTGTGTCAACATGTGTTTATAATTCAACATATATTTATATATGACCATTTTTTGCATCCAGCATGTTAATTCACAGCTAAAATACGGTCATACCCCAAACCTCAGTCATATTCATTAGTTAAACGAAAAAAATAGTAATTACCACATCATGCTACAGTTTCCCACTGTTCTTCCCATAGATGTTCCTCATAAAGGTCCTACAGTGGTAGCCCTTCTGGTTTGCCTGTGTTACCTTGTAATGCTAAAGCCTCGTGTGTAAGCTGCGCGCGTGTACAGGACACGAGACCAATTACTTCGGAGACAGCTGGCTCGCGCGGTCCCTTTCAAAATGCTGTCATTCCCTACCGGTATGAGAAAGACTGCGTGCTTCTAAGTAATGTAAACAGTCAAAGGTTAGTGTTTAAATAACGCTGCAGGCGAATGCGGTGTTTGTGTGATGTGACGGTATGACAAAGGGCTGGGTGCTGCACATGTGCGCATGGAAAGACTGAATATCTGTTCCAAATAATATAGACAGTCACAAAATAAACGTAAGAATATCGCTGCAGGCGAATGCGATGTTTGTATGATCTGACATAAGTGAATTACCGCTCGCAAATGCGCCGAGCAGTGAAGCACATTCTGAAAGGGAAAAAAATACTTTTGAGGCATTGATTTGGCAAAGCACTTAAGAAGCTGTATATGGCACGCATAATATTGTACGAGTAATAATGCCCTTGTGGGCGTGCGAAGCCGGGTAGGCACGTTAAATTGATTGAGCCAAGCTGTAATGGTCCGTTGCTGGCTCGCCAGAGTTTACCAGAAGGGTAAATGGGAACAAATTACTGTGAGATTAAATGGTACTTGGTAGCTAGGGAACACATGGTGGTAATAAACTAAAACGTGTGGGTGAATAATTAAATTAAAATAAATTTAAAAAAATTAAAATGAAAAGTGAATGTGAAGACGTGATGTGTGTTACTGACATAAGTGTCTAGTAATGTGCTTTAGCGTGCCCCTGTGTAAACCCGTGAGTTTTGTAGTTCGTGAACTGCAGATGTTAAACGAATGGTACTGGGAGAAGAGAGGACATATAGTAATGCTGTTGCTAAAGATGGACACTTAAGGCTTCATCCGCATTCAGACCGAATGGGATCTTGGAATTAAGGAGTAGGATGTACCTAGACTCCAAACGGCGTAACGCCAATGGGCGATTGCCTCCCCTTGGGTTTTTTGGAATGTTATCAATAACAAAGTATTGTATGTTATTGACATTGCCTTGGTGAGCCTCATGTATGTGTCTGGCCACAGGATACGTCGGATCATTATTTGCGATTGCTCTTAAGTGTTGTAGGATCCGTACATGAGCTGGATGAATTGTAGACCCTACATATCTTTTGCCACATGTACAGACCAGCACATATATTGCGAAGTCTGTTTTGCACGTGAAGGCTTCCCTCAAAATGAAAGGTTTTGTCCTAAATGGAACCTGCACTGTGGTAGTGTTTACACCATGCGTGCACGCTTTACACTTGGAGCATTTCCTGAAGCCTTTCTGAGAGTCTAGCCAATTCTTTGTTTTTTTGAGAACTGGCGCATTGCAGACTATTTCATTCCTCATTGATTTTGCCTTCCGAAAAGTTATCGAAGGGCTTTTTCCCACTAGGTTTCCTATGTTCGCATCACCTCGGACTAAGGGCCAATGTCTTCTAAGGATTTTTCTCAGATTACTGTGGTATCTGTTGTACCCAGTTATCAGTCTTGGGGGATTTTTCTCAATGTTCTCGTCCCCAACTTTTGCCCTGGGTTTGGTGAAAATCAGATCTTTTCTGTTTTTGCCTCTACATTTCTCTTCGGCCCGCTCGCAAGTGCTAGCGGTGTACCCCCTCTTTCTGAGTCTTGTGAAGAGTTCCTGTTTGGCACTAGTGAGTCCCTCAGTGGTGCTGCAATTACGAGTCATTCTCAGACATTCGGCATAGGGAATTGACTGTTTCAGTGGTGTGGGATGGAAGCTGTGCGCATGTAGTAGGGAATTTCCTGCGGTAGGTTTTCTATATGTGCGTGTCTGTAGTTTGTTATTTTGTACATATAGCTCTAGATCAAGAAATTGGATATGTTCAGCATTGGTGTTACATGTAAATTTCAGATTTAGGGCATTTTCATTCAAAGTCAAAGCAAAACATTCTGCCTCTTCAACGCTTCCCTGCCACAGGATAAAAATGTCATCAATGTATCTTTTATACATTATTACATTGTTTTTCATGATTTCAGCATGCTGGACTTTTAGTACCTGCTCCTTCCACCAGCCCATATGCAAATTCGCATAGCTGGGGGAGAAGCAAGTTCCCATGGCTGAACCCTGTAGCTGTTTGTAGTGTAATCTATCAAAGATAAACGTATTGTTTGTCAAAACCCACTCTGCCATCTCTAGTAGCATTTCTGTATGGCGGTAAAGTTCAATAGGTCTACTGCCCAAGTAGTATTTCATAGCTTTCAGTCCATCAGTATGTCTAATACTGGTATATAGTGATTGTACATCCAATGTCATGAATTTGTAGTTGTCATGCCATTCTATGTCACAGATTTTAGACAAAAAATCACTCGTGTCTCTAACATAGGCCGGGAGCTTTTTTACTTCAGGTTGTAGGAAAGAGTCAATGAAAATGCTGGTTTTCTCAAAGAGGCTGCCAATCGCTGATATTATCGGCCTCCCGGGTGGTGTCTTTTCATCTTTGTGCACCTTAGGAATTAAATATAGTTGCGGTGTCACCGGGTAGTCGTTTTTCAGGTAATTGAACTCATCCTTGTTGATGAGACCCATGCCTTTCCACCTGTATAGTTCATTGTGAAACTTTTCTTGGATGCCTATGTTGTGAGTGGGGCTTACTCGCATGTAGCAATCTTTGTCTTGAAGTTGACTGAGGGCTTCTGTATTGTACATTTGTAGGGGCCAGAGTACTACATTGCCCCCTTTGTCTGACCATCTGACCACGACATCTGATCTTGATTTAATTCTTGCCATTAAGTTATTGTATTTCCTTCTGTGGTCTTCATTTTCTTTCCAATATTCCCTTGTACTTTGTAGTGACAAATCCTTGAGGTCTTTTATGACATTGTCAGAGAATAGATCTAAGTTGTCTTTCGGCATCAAAGGCATGAATTGTGATTTGGGCTTAAATGACGTTTTGACTGAGTCATAAATGCTAAATTCTGAAACGCTGGCTACTCCACTGGGTGTGATACCATCATCTACGGTTTCTTGTTCCAGATTGGTTAAAGTTTGTAGAACTTCCATATCGGCCACTGATAGGTTGCGGTCTGGGTTTTCCATTTGTGCCATCACAGTTGGGCGTTTTTTGGCATTAATAAAGTATTTTTGTAATTTCAGTTTGCGAACATATTGAAACAAATCAATGCGGGTCTGGGCGTAATCAAAGTTTGTGTTAGAACAGTACGATAGTCCTAGGGATAAAATAGAAAGTTCCTGTGCATTAAACTCCATATCTGTTAAGTTAATGACTGTGTTGTCTGCTTCATTTTGTACTCCCATTATCGGCGTCTGTATCGTCTGTTTTGTTGCTTTTTCTGTTGTCGATTTTGGCCTTGTTTTTCTCCACCGTCGTTTTTTTCTTCGCCGGCTTTTGGTTGTTGTTTCTGGTTTTTGTTGTGAGTCTTCCCTCTGTCTGCTCCTGACTCTTGTTTTGATGGGAAACGGGGCCTCAGTGTTCTGAGGCGCTGTGTTCGTAAAAAGCCAGTTCTTGTGCCGGAGTTGGCGGTGGGCCTACTGTGCCCGTGCCGGTGCTGTAATTACTTTCCCCATCAGTTTCGTACTCTGAGCTGATTTCATTCTCACTCACTTCCACTGTCATATTCGCATCATTTGACTGTGATTTGGGGGATTGTTTTCTTATTTGGTCATATTTTTTGGCGAACGTGTAAATCCTTCCGCTCATGTAGTCATTGCGATCACGCTGGAACTTTATCGCTTTGCGTTCTTTGATTTCTGTTTCAAGTTTAAGAACTCTTTCTTTAATTTCATTGACCCTTTTAGTGATTTCATCTTGATTTGGTTTTTGTTCGAGTAGCTTCATTATTTCATTAATGCGAGTTATCATTTTTTGTCTGTCGCTTACTGCAAATTCAACTAGGATTTTTAGCATATTTTCTGAAGATTTAGCACTGTTGTCTGCCCACTTTTGTAACATTGCCGGGTCGGGGTCTTCATATGTGGGGGCTACTAGGATTCTGAGCCCTCTAGGGATTCTCCCAACTTCTAGGTACCTTGTGAGAGATTTGACTTCCCACCATTTCCCGGTCTCTTTCTTGCGGAGTTTTTCCAATTCCATTAGTAGTTTCTTTGTTTCATCCAGCGTTACAGGCTGTGCCTGGGCATTGGGAGTTTTTTTGCCGCATATGCCTGTATCAGTGTCTGTAAATACGTCAACAGCTGCTTCCTCTCTTTCCCTTTCCCATTCGACAGACATCCTGATAGTGTCTTTGGTACAATTTTCAGTTTGTATAGATCCACTGCCCGTGCGTATATTGCTCAAACACCGGGTCTCCCTCTCCCTTGAGCCGAACACTTCACACCCGCTTCCTGCTACTTCCAGCTGTCAGCCGTCTTACCTGGAAATCTTCGACTACTCTCCAGCCGTCGTCAACCTCCAGGCAGATAGCGTTCCACTGTTTTGGCAGGTTACTCGGGTTCTTTGGCTCTTGCAGGCTCCGGGGGGCTCTGAGTGTCTTGTTTCAAAGAGATACCAGCAGGCGTCCTTCTGTGCTCAGAGCATCCTTATCGAGGAGGGTCAGCGTTGGGTTTCAAGGACTTCCACCCTATTTATTCTTTCATACCATACTTGTACGATTGGAAGAAGGCGCTGACTCCGTGGGTCTGAATCCAAACTTTTATTCAAGGATCAGTGTCTGCTTAGACGCGTTTCGGCGTTGCCGCCTTGTTCACTACATCTGCATTTCAAAATTAGGGCGTTTATATATGCTACACCCCCTGGGGGCGTGTCTATAAATTACAGTACAGGTTAGAACTGGAATGTAGCCATGGTTACAGTTTGGCTAAACCTGTTTAACATAATTATTTAATACATTTTACATAATTATTATTTTACACCTTTTTACACCTTTTATACCCAGGGTGAGCATTGCTTCAGAAATCATTTTCATTTTAAAATTAATTTCACCTGTAACGTTATTCACCAAACCACTCTGTGTCAACATGTGTTTATAATTCAACATATATTTATATATGACCATTTTTTGCATCCAGCATGTTAATTCACAGCTAAAATACGGTCATACCCCAAACCTCAGTCATATTCATTAGTTAAACGAAAAAAATAGTAATTACCACATCATGCTACAGTTTCCCACTGTTCTTCCAAAAGATGTTCCTCATAAAGGTCCTACAGTGGTAGCCCTTCTGGTTTGCCTGTGTTACCTTGTAATGCTAAAGCCTCGTGTGTAAGCTGCGCGCGTGTACAGGACACGAGACCAATTACTTCGGAGACAGCTGGCTCGCGCGGTCCCTTTCAACATGCTGTCATTCCCTACCGGTATGAGAAAGACTGCGTGCTTCTAAGTAATGTAAACAGTCAAAGGTTAGTGTTTAAATAACGCTGCAGGCGAATGCGGTGTTTGTGTGATGTGACGGTATGACAAAGGGCTGGGTGCTGCACATGTGCGCATGGAAAGACTGAATATCTGTTCCAAATAATATAGACAGTCACAAAATAAACGTAAGAATATCGCTGCAGGCGAATGCGATGTTTGTATGATCTGACATAAGTGAATTACCGCTCGCAAATGCGCCGAGCAGTGAAGCACATTCTGAAAGGGAAAAAAATACTTTTGAGGCATTGATTTGGCAAAGCACTTAAGAAGCTGTATATGGCACGCATAATATTGTACGAGTAATAATGCCCTTGTGGGCGTGCGAAGCCGGGTAGGCACGTTAAATTGATTGAGCCAAGCTGTAATGGTCCGTTGCTGGCTCGCCAGAGTTTACCAGAAGGGTAAATGGGAACAAATTATTGTGAGATTAAATGGTACTTGGTAGCTAGGGAACACATGGTGGTAATAAACTAAAACGTGTGGGTGAATAATTAAATTAAAATAAATTAAAAAAAATTAAAATGAAAAGTGAATGTGAAGACGTGATGTGTGTTACTGACATAAGTGTCTAGTAATGTGCTTTAGCGTGCCCCTGTGTAAACCCGTGAGTTTTGTAGTTCGTGAACTGCAGATGTTAAACGAATGGTACTGGGAGAAGAGAGGACATATAGTAATGCTGTTGCTAAAGATGGACACTTAAGGCTTCATCCGCATTCAGACCGAATGGGATCTTGTAATTAAGGAGTAGGATGTACCTAGACTCCAAACGGCGTAACGCCAATGGGCGATTGCCTCCCCTTGGGTTTTTTTTGAATGTTATCAATAACAAAGTATTGTATGTTATTGACATTGCCTTGGTGAGCCTCATGTATGTGTCTGGCCACAGGATACGTCGGATCATTATTTGCGATTGCTCTTAAGTGTTGTAGGATCCGTACATGAGCTGGATGAATTGTAGACCCTACATATCTTTTGCCACATGTACAGACCAGCACATATATTGCGAAGTCTGTTTTGCACGTGAAGGCTTCCCTCAAAATGAAAGGTTTTGTCCTAAATGGAACCTGCACTGTGGTAGTGTTTACACCATGCGTGCACGCTTTACACTTGGAGCATTTCCTGAAGCCTTTCTGAGAGTCTAGCCAATTCTTTGTTTTTTTGAGAACTGGCGCATTGCAGACTATTTCATTCCTCATTGATTTTGCCTTCCGAAAAGTTATCGAAGGGCTTTTTCCCACTAGGTTTCCTATGTTCGCATCACCTCGGACTAAGGGCCAATGTCTTCTAAGGATTTTTCTCAGATTACTGTGGTATCTGTTGTACCCAGTTATCAGTCTTGGGGGATTTTTCTCAATGTTCTCGTCCCCAACTTTTGCCCTGGGTTTGGTGAAAATCAGATCTTTTCTGTTTTTGCCTCTACATTTCTCTTCGGCCCGCTCGCAAGTGCTAGCGGTGTACCCCCTCTTTCTGAGTCTTGTGAAGAGTTCCTGTTTGGCACTAGTGAGTCCCTCAGTGGTGCTGCAATTACGAGTCATTCTCAGACATTCGGCATAGGGAATTGACTGTTTCAGTGGTGTGGGATGGAAGCTGTGCGCATGTAGTAGGGAATTTCCAGCGGTAGGTTTTCTATATGTGCGTGTCTGTAGTTTGTTATTTTGTACATATAGCTCTAGATCAAGAAATTGGATATGTTCAGCATTGGTGTTACATGTAAATTTCAGATTTAGGGCATTTTCATTCAAAGTCAAAGCAAAACATTCTGCCTCTTCAACGCTTCCCTGCCACAGGATAAAAATGTCATCAATGTATCTTTTATACATTATTACATTGTTTTTCATGATTTCAGCATGCTGGACTTTTAGTACCTGCTCCTCCCACCAGCCCATATGCAAATTCGCATAGCTGGGGGAGAAGCAAGTTCCCATGGCTGAACCCTGTAGCTGTTTGTAGTGTAATCTATCAAAGATAAACGTATTGTTTGTCAAAACCCACTCTGCCATCTCTAGTAGCATTTCTGTATGGCGGTAAAGTTCAATAGGTCTACTGCCCAAGTAGTATTTCATAGCTTTCAGTCCATCAGTATGTCTAATACTGGTATATAGTGATTGTACATCCAATGTCATGAATTTGTAGTTGTCATGCCATTCTATGTCAAAGATTTTAGACAAAAAATCACTCGTGTCTCTAACATAGGCCGGGAGCTTTTTTACTTCAGGTTGTAGGAAAGAGTCAATGAAAATGCTGGTTTTCTCAAAGAGGCTGCCAATCGCTGATATTATCGGCCTCCCGGGTGGTGTCTTTTCATCTTTGTGCACCTTAGGAATTAAATATAGTTGCGGTGTCACCGGGTAGTCGTTTTTCAGGTAATTGAACTCATCCTTGTTGATGAGACCCATGCCTTTCCACCTGTATAGTTCATTGTGAAACTTTTCTTGGATGCCTATGTTGTGAGTGGGGCTTACTCGCATGTAGCAATCTTTGTCTTGAAGTTGACTGAGGGCTTCTGTATTGTACATTTGTAGGGGCCAGAGTACTACATTGCCCCCTTTGTCTGACCATCTGACCACGACATCTGATCTTGATTTAATTCTTGCCATTAAGTTATTGTATTTCCTTCTGTGGTCTTCATTTTCTTTCCAATATTCCCTTGTACTTTGTAGTGACAAATCCTTGAGGTCTTTTATGACATTGTCAGAGAATAGATCTAAGTTGTCTTTCGGCATCAAAGGCATGAATTGTGATTTGGGCTTAAATGACGTTTTGACTGAGTCATAAATGCTAAATTCTGAAACGCTGGCTACTCCACTGGGTGTGATACCATCATCTACGGTTTCTTGTTCCAGATGGTTAAAGTTTGTAGAACTTCCATATCGGCCACTGATAGGTTGCGGTCTGGGTTTTCCATTTGTGCCATCACAGTTGGGCGTTTTTTGGCATTAATAAAGTATATCCAAACGCAAAGAACCCTGAATTGAGAAGCCCTACACAGCCGTGTTTGTCACCTTTTTAGGTCTCGCTGGTACTGCATCCAAAGGATGCGTCCAGCTGGAGACTGCATGTTGTCCGTCTCGGGGGAAGGAGGGACAAGAGGGCGCCACGTGCTTCTCTTGTCCCGGATTTCACTGCGTCCACGCGCACCCACACTCATGCATGCGCACATCACAGCCACACGCATACACAGCCACACGCATACACAGGCACACGCATACACAGCCACACGCATACACAGGCACATGCATACACAGCCACACGCATACACAGGCACACGCATACACAGGCACACGCATACACAGGCACACACACACACCCCTGTCGCCGCACCTACACACACACTAGCGCACCTACACGCACACACAGAGACCCCCCCACACACCAACGCACCTACACACACGCACGCACGCACACATACAAAGACCCCCCCCGCCGCCATCGCACACATACATACACACACACCAACACCGGACCCCACTCACCGGCTACACAGGATTTCTCTTCTCTGGGGCGGCGGTAGCGGGGCTCTCCCGATCCCTGGGAGCCCCGCCCGACAGCGCCTCTGTTCACCCGGTCCCCCATCTCGGGACCGGGACTCAAGGTCGGGACCGGGACTCAAGGTGGGGCGGCCCCGGGGCTCTCCCTAGCTCACGGGAGCCCCGGGCCACGGGAGGACTCGGCCTCTTTGCTCCATCCCGGCGGGCAGCCAATCATAGCCCAGCAGTAGGCGGGACTTCCTTCTCTCTTCTGGCCCGGCCCACGTCTTCTCTCCCGTTGCCTGGCTTCCTGCCTCAGGGGTCCGCCAATGGCAGCGCGGCCCCGAGCAGGGAGGCAGGCACAGCTTTTCCTCGGGAATCCCGGGCCCGTCGGCGGTGATAATTTATTTGTGTTTAATTGACCTGCCTTTAACGTGATATACCTGGAACGCCGAGTCACAGCTTAAGAGCACTGTTCCAGTAGTAGGGGAGGATGCTGAAATACGCCCAGCAGTGGTCAAATCCTGAAATTGCTCCCCGGTATCCCTTGGGGTGTTTGTCCGACCAGAAATTATTTTACTATTAATATTAGCCCTCCTACCACTCACTGTGGCCTTTTTTGATTTTTTTCCCCCACTTCCTGGTAATGGTGATGGCTACGGCCGCTGTTTGTGATGTATTGACCACCTGTGTACTACTGGCGGTTTGAGTAGTTTGACTGGCATCAGCCCCAATTACTTGCAGATGATCCTCCATTGGAGCAACTGACCTCCGGACCGCGGCAGCTACGGCCTTGTCAAGCTTACCGCTACCCTCCTGCACGGTTTTTCCTCTCTGAACCGGCTCCTGGCAAAAGAGACTGCCAATGCTGTGTTTCCCCCTAAGGTGGGCTAATGCGGCCGCCATACGCCCTCTTCGGAGATCCAGGGCGGCCTGCAGCCAGCAAGGCGGTACGGGCAGACGTTCCCCAGCCTCCTCCCTGCACATTCCCAGCTGCGCGGCTGACACAGAATCCGGAACATGTCGCGGCCACGAGACCGCGCCCTCCTCACAGGTAAGGAGCGGCAGGAGCGCAACAGGGGTGCGATGAAAAGACGTCTCTTCATCTTCATTTTCGGCAAGTCCAGGGTTAGCGTAAGTTTCCTCCGTCCCGGGATTTAACTAATCAAGTGGCCGTGATGGGAGCTCCGGGTGCTAGCGGCTAACGTCCAGCCGCCATGTTCCCCCCGACAAGGGGTCCTTTTTTGTTAAAAAACAGTCAAGAGCTGTGGTGCTCCGTTCTAGTTTTAGCATCGACTAAAGCGATGGGGCAAAACATTAGTCATTGTTAAAAAGCTGCTAGCTAAACCACTAATAGTGCAATTCTATTTGTAAATAAGTAGAACCCCTACATATGGTGATTAAAAGTTTCAAGGTCACACAAAGCACAGGACAATAAGTGAACAATGTGCAAAATGCCATATTCGGCCGCTGTCAAGTTGTGCTGCGGGGCAGGTAGTTGTGTGCCGGCCGGGGTTGCCGAATTAGGATATTCATGGGTTAAAGGTAGTTTTTCAAAATAATACACTACAGTACACTGGCTGTTGGCTGTGACTGACTGTGTGTGTGCCTGTCAGCCTGAGGCCTGCTCGGTGCCTGACTGACTGCGGCGGCGTCCACGCGTCAGCTGACTTTTATTAACACTCATTTTAGTGCCCTTCCATTTCTGTGGCTTTGCAGCAGTTTGATCAGCTTCGAGTTTCTCCTTGCTAAAATGGGGAGAATTTGTGAGCTTTATGTTTCCTTCCACTTTCTTGCTTGATTTTCCTCGGGACAAAGTGTCACTCATAGTCGTTGAAATGTCACTCATAATTACACTGAAATTATAAAAATGTCACTCGTACAAATCTGAAACCTTGGCAGCTATGGGCTTTCACTGCAGGCAGGCCTGGGGGCCAACTTGAATTACCAAGGCTCAAGCCTCACGCAGCCTTCAGCCAGCGGTAGGCCACAGACATCGCGGCCTGGAGGCCAACTTGAATTGCCACGACCCGCGGTGGCTACAGCCTGCCTTCTGCCATCTGTACACCAGAGTCTCCCTGCAAATATACAACACGAAACTCCAGAAATAGTTTAAGACCTTACTTTCGAGCGCGGAACCAATCTACTGCTTCTGAAGGTGTACAGTGGACTCTTCAGCAGGCATTTGATGGCAAGATCATTTTTTCTTAAGTTGATATGGTAAGATGTGCAAACCTATCACTTTGCAAAGGAAAGGTTGCTGTTTTCCCAGAATAGAAATACCAAATACGGTGACTGTTTCATAAATTATTGTAAAGCAAGATCTGTATTACATTTTATTACCTCTTCTGCTTTTACATTCACAATCCTGAAGCACTATGGCATTGAAAATCGTAACCTGCATTAGAGTTGTTTGCCAATATCACTTGAAAGGTAATTCTTGCTAAATGCATGCACAAGAAACTATTTAAAACAAACAGTGCACATTATATTTTATTCCCCAGCATCAGTCCACAGACCTGCAGGTACCGAAACTAACTTTCTGTCGAGTGCTGCTCTCTTTGATACTCTCTCTGTGATTGACGGTCATGCTGACAGCTCTTACCCCCGCAGCGAAGGGGCTAAGCTATTAGCATTGTAAATGTTTAAAAACAAAAACATAAATAAAAGGCATTGCCATTTACAATGCCAATAGCTCTAACTTTAATAATGCGAGACCTATTGCATTGCAAATGCTTGTTTATTTGGTAAGTAGCAAGGAACCAGATGTTGTCTCCACACCCCAGGTTCACCAAACATGTTTCGGGCCATCATGCCCTTGATCTCTGGCATCAAATGAGGCACCGCTGCAATAGTCTTACCCTCACTCGCAGCACATGAAATATCCTCCGGCCCAGTCGGCGTGTCACATTTGCATTCTGGTCTCTGTAGTTCTAAAACGTCATCAGCCATAATGAAATGCAGCAATGTCTCTCCTTGTGTGAAAACTCAAGTAGTTTGTGCATGTAGAAAGCACAGCTGGGTCCCTGCTTGTGTCGCTCACCAAAACCGGTTCACGCTGTTCCGTTAAGCACTTCAAAGTTCATTGCACTAATGGAGCTGCTCTTCCGTAGCGGGGCTTCTCGCGACCCGGGCCGGGCCGCAACAATATCCAAACGAAAAGAACCGTGAATTGAGAAGCCGCACACAGCCGTGTTTGTCACTTTCTTTATTCAGTAAGTAGCAGGGAACCAGACGTTGCATCCACACCCCAGGTTTACCAAACATGTTTCGGGCCATCATGCCCTTGATCTCTGGCATCAAATGAGGCACAGCTGCAATAGTCTTACGACGCACTTGCAGCACATGAAATAGCCTCCGGCCCAGTGGGCTGCATGGGTCACGGAAAGCCCCCTCGCTGATACCTGTGAGTCTCAGGCACTGACAAGCCAAGTAAGTGCCAGCAGAGCAACGTGGGACTATTGGTTGCGAAACAGAAGGCAGTTTACTTACCCAGTGTTTATGTGAACCTACTAAAGGATGAAAGTATCAGAAGCACAATGGGAGGTAACCCACGAAGGGTATTGAAATAACGGAACTTTAAATACCGGAATGCACTACATGACACGCCCACTTTGGCAGAACGTTTATAATCACGCTGCGAGTGCAGCGTCCCTTCTTGCCTACACTGCTCCGAATACATATATCACGCACAATGCACTTTGGGAGCAGTAGTTCATCATTACAGTCATGTGGTGCACCGTGTTAAATCAGGCTCGAGCGCACCTGGCTCCTTGTGATCCAGTCTGTGAGCAAGGCATGACGCCGAAACGTTAGACGCATGGAAGCAGGCACTTTTGAGACTTTGGAAATAAAGCCAGTTTCTACTGTATTGGGCCTCACCTTGTTTGTTTTGCCAGGAAGGGGATGGTGGGCTGCCCTGTGCCCATGTTTATGAGGCCACCCTGAAGGGCCAGAAGCTCCGGTAACGGGAACGCATCTGATGCTTTTTGGGGAATATATATATATATATATATATATATATATATATATATATATAAATATCCTGGAAACTCGAACCACTTCCTGATTCCACCCACGGCGGATAAGGCGAGGAAAGAGACACAGACCTCCGAGGTTTTCTTGTGGGCAAAGATGTTATTTATTTAGAGTGACCCAACACAACGCGTTTCAAGCCCGTAAGCCCTTGTTCACGTGTCAAAAGTGGAAAAAACGCCATCTACCATTTAAAGTAAATAATACCACTCCCAGTTTTTGACATCATAGGTCACATGGTAATGGGCATGAACAACAGACTGTAGTCATTTCAAATGCACTTGTTCCTCACCCTCTTACTTATCCCATGTATCTTTCCCTGGTTTCAATTACACACCGGCGGCTTTCCTTTTGAATCTCGCTTTCTCCACAAATCTTCTGGGGAGAGACCTTTGGCATAAACTGAACTATCATGTATAATGTAGTAGTAACAGTGCCTATCTGGATGTGCCAATTGAAAATTAAAGTGACTACCCTGGGCGAAAACGATCAACCCAATGAAGAAGCGTCCCCTTATAGCCAGAACCACTGGAATTATGAGGCAGGGGAGGGCCAAATTATGCAGCAGGGATGAGTAAATTGGGTGAGAAAAGACAAATTATGAGGCATTATGCGGCACATTTTGGGAGAGTAATACTTCATTATTTTGTCATTTTTAAACTTATTATCACTCTCTGTGCATTAATTGCAAGTCATTAGTACCAGTTTAAGGGAAACATCTTTTACGACGCAACTTTTACCACGCAGTGCCTTTACAACGCAGGTTTTTCAATGCAAGTCATTACAACAAATTGCGCTAGGGGGCGCTCTAGTATAGGTAATAGTTTAATTTACTATCCAACACCTTCCCTACTAACCACGGGGACTGGGGTTGGAATAGTAAATTAAACTATTCACTATCCAGCACCCCCCAACGCAAGTCGTTGTAATGACATGCGTTGAAAAACCTGCGTTGTAAAAGCATGCGTGGTAAAAGCATGCGTTGTAACAACGTACATCCCCAGTTTAACACCCCCCCCCAAAAAAATAAGCTACAGAAACGTGACGAGTCAACATTTCAAATGAGCCTTCGACTGCACTGCAACACATGTCGCTGCGTTTTTATGAACTTTTAAACCATTTGAGCCAGTCGCAGCGCATGCAGGTACGCATGGTGGGGTGGGGCAGGGTGGGCAGAAGTGAAAGTGACAAACGACGGAGTAGGGCAAATAAAATAAATAAATAAATAAAACCAATTACCGCTGCAACGTGCTTATCTGCATGGGTCGCAAATGGTTTGAGCTAGATACATATTTTTTTGTTGTTGTTAAAATCTGCAAATTATGCAGCAGATGATGGATTGTGTGGCAAATGCGGCAAATCTATAATCATGCGAAATTCACTGCAGTAGCACAATCGCATAATTCCAGAGACCCTGTTTATAGCACAATGTACCCTTTGTTCTGACACGGAAACATGAACTTGTTAAAACAAAAGGTTTTGGTCCACACTGTTAGCATCTGTAATTCCTTATTCAATCCATCAAGAAGCCAAGAAAAGAAACATATATTGTTTTATTTTGTCTGTGTGCTAGTAATGCTATGGCATAAACTAGTTTCCCTGTTCTATCAGGGAAAGCATCTACACTCAAATGCTTCAAGGTTGTCAATTTATGTTCGTTATTTTTTCTTCTGTCCTTATAAAGTATAGTGCCAGGATAACATGGCCTAAATATCGACTGATAAAAATATTATGCTCTAAATATTGTTTAAATACTATTGCCCCTTTAAAGTTAATAATAAAAAATCACCACCCAGTGCAGCAATATATTTTTGTTAAAGATGTTTAAGCAACAATATGGCAAACAATATTTTTGATATTCTAACATCCAACCACTTTTACAATCTGAAACTCGATTGATTTTTTTCTCTTTTGGAGGCTTCCAAGTGATCGGGCTGAACTTTGGGAGTAGAGGGGCACACAGCCACCATCTATCTTTCCACAGCCACTTCAAGATGTGGTGGGATGATGTCCCATGTTTGGTGGGATGACGTCTCTTCTTTGGTGGAATGATGCCTCATGTTTGGTGGGATGATGCCCCATTTTTGGTGGGATGATGCCAAATGTTTAGTGGGATGATACCCTATGGTTGTTGGGGTGGTGTCTAATGTTTGGTGGCATTTTGTTGCATTATCAACTGATGATTTATTTTTTCCACTCAAGTTACTTATTGATGTCACAATAATCCTAGTTTAAATTGCACCTGACACTTCACTTGCCAATCGTCAATGACATGGTGAGTTATTTAGAGCGTCCAGGGATACACTGTCCTGAATTCACACAAATCCCACTTCTCACCTTACACAGGTTCACCACTCATCTAACTCACAGGGCACTCCGTTCACCCATCACTCACAGAGCTCACCCTCCCTTTCCATGAACATATTGGACACCCTGCTGCCACATGGGCACCCCACTTACCTTGCACTCATTTAGGCACACCTTCCACAACGCACTCACAACGCTAACCATGCATTCACACCACTCACTGTCACCCCATGGGCACACCTTTCACACAGCACACATTAAATTACTCAACACTTGTAAACATGCACATATATCTACAAATGCACCCACAGAGTATCTGCTCTTCCCATAGTACTCGTTGCCTTTCAGTTCCATCTATAACCACAGGGTGGTGCCAGAGCGAAGAGTGTACAGAGACTGTGGGGTGGAATGGGAGGAGTGATTGGGCTGAGGCTGTGGGGGCTGGTGTGAGGCGAGATCAGTCTTAGTCTGAGGGGGTGAGCCAGCAGGGAGTGGTCATGTAGTCTGGCAGGGGAAAGCATGCGAAATCTGCTGGATGGGGAGCAAGCAGCACAGGCTAAGGGTGAAGCACTGCATCTGAGGCTGTGGGCTGGTGTGAGAGCTGAGTGGGAGTAGCAGGCTAAGATATGATGAGGTTGGGCACAGGTTGTAGATGTACTAGTTGGTAGTGAACTTGAGCCTTGTTGGCCTTCATATATGTTAGAAATGGGATCCCTGGCTGTCCAGGGCTTGCGCCAAAGTCAGTCAGAGACCACCACTTCCACGTCAGGGCAAGGGAGTTACACACCAAGATAACCCATGCTCACCCCCTTGGTAACGTAGCAGGAGCAGTAAGGCTAAACTTGGAGGCAATGTGAGTTAAGTGTTTGCGCACGCACCCCAGCAACAACACCCAAGGCCCACCACAAAGGAAACTCCACACAAGGTTATATATAAAAATAGCCTTTGTATTACACCAAAACACATTAGATAAAAACACACGCTTTACAATGTGCCAACAGGCACGGGCAGAATTTACAGGGGATATGTACAAGACAGGGCCACCTGGACCACTGTCAGAAATCAGAACTTTTAGAACTAGCACTTAGAATATCACTCAGAACATAGCACATAGAATGTAAAATCACTGTAGCACAAATTAGAAAATGTAGCACACAACCAGTAACTACTGGTAACAGGTAAGTACCACCTACGCAACCCTAACCACCTTAGGAGACTATTGCGCAGGGAACCAGAACCTCACTAGCAACACCTGCACTAGTAGAAAAACAACCACCTAAGTATCACAATACCTGTAGGGGCATAGGCACATTACACATGATGCATCACAACACATTCAGAGGTGTAGGGAAGGAAAACACATGATACATAAGATACATTCAGCGGTGTAAGAATATGGCACATGACGCATTAAAACACATTCAGAGGTGCAGAGAAAGAACAATTGCTCCAAACTCCCATAAGTCACCACCTGTGACTGTCCATAGGCCAACTGGCCTTGTGGGGGCTAGGACGCCTTGTGTCCCAAAGTCAGGGGGAGCCTAAACGTAGCAGCTGCCCACGAAGTGCTGGGCAGCTGTGGAGACACTGGGGCCAACCCTGGAGCCTTGTGGCCCTAAACAAATACAATGCCCCCTGAGCCTCTCAGGCTCTGAAGAACGAAATGCCCCCACGAGCCTCTCTGGGCTCGCAACTTAAGGAATGCCTGGAGCCTCTCTGGGCTCCAAGTAAAGAAATGCCGCCAAGAGCCTTTCAGGCTTGAACACAAACTGCGGCCGTTGTTGGAGTCTTGCTGGGCTCAAAAACAAGCAATGTCCCCGAGCCTCTCTGGGCTCTGAAAACAACTGCTGCCTGTTTGGCTGGAGTCCCCCTCCAGGGAACTCAAAAACGACAATGGCCCCCGGAGCCCTCGTGGGCTTCTGAACAAATGCCCCCAGAGCCCTTCAAGCTCTAACTAAACAAATGGACCGTCGTTGGAGTCCCCCTCCTGGGGACTCTAAGACAAGAGAAATGCCGCCTCGAGCCTCGCAGGCTCGTAAATACAAATGTGGTGCCTTGAGCCTCTCGTGGCTCTCAGCACCAATGCGCCGTCGTTGGACTCCCCCTCCTCGGGACTCTGACAAGGGCTCTGTATACCATAAGGCCCAAGAGCCTTTCACTGGGCTGAGGAGGGACTCGCGGGGACGCCCGCACTCACCGGTAGTAGGCGGCGTCTCCCCTCGGCGGTGTCTCCTCTCGGCTCCTGGGCTGCGGGGCTCTACCTCCTTTTACGGGAGCCCCGATGGGGGGAAAACACCGGTTGCTTCTTTGTGGCGGCGCGGGGCTCTCCTGCGACACCGGAGCCCCGCCTGCTCTCTCCACCGCCCTGCTCCTCTCCTCGTGCTGCGGGGGCGGGACTTCCGGGTCGCCCCTTCGGCTTCCGGGTCGTCGCAGGCAGCGCGGCGGCCCGGCGGGGAGGACAGCAGTTGGTGGCACGATCCGGGGCAAATGCCGGGTGGGCACCGGCTCCTTTTACATAAATATTACATCGAGGTGGGCACTTGATCGGGGCCCCAAAAACAGCACCAGGTCCCTGGCGGGGTGGGCACCTGCCAGGGGTACAAAATCTGCAAAAACGGGTCCAATGCCGGGTGGGCACCGGCCAAAGTGAATAAAGCGCCCCAGGCGCTCAGAAGGCAATTAAAGCGCTCTCAAGCGCTAGCAGCAAGGATAAAGCGCTCCCCAGCGCTAGGGTACAAATAAAGCGCTCACAGGCGCTTAGAGGCCCACAAGTCCAGCAAAGTTTTGGAGGCAGGCAGGGGGGCTAGGCTGGGCCCAAAGCCAGCTCACTGGGCCTCCAGGCAGGGAGAAAGTCCAAGTGGCGGTCCTCCTGGCGCCCAACAGCAACAGCCCCCCTCAGCAAAAGGATCCTGGAAGAGAACAAATTGTAAGGGGACACAGCCCCTTCTTATACTGTAAATTCCTTTGTCTGTGGGTAGGGTGGGGGAAGAACCAGTTGCAGCTTGTCTGGGAGCACCCTTGATGTGATCAGCCCCTCACTCTATTCACTGGCAGGGTTAGGGTCATTAGACGCACCACAGGGGGCAGAGCCAGCATTGTGTGTGGAAAGCCCAGCCCTATTCAGGACTCAGGTGCACTCCTCCCCAGCCATCAGCATGCTAATCTCCACACTCACCACCGGGCAGACCCATCCAGACTCCTGGAGCCAGGCTCACCAGCCAGCCCCAGCCAATCACACGCCAGCACCTTTACAGCACACGCACAGCCATGTCTAGAAGTGGCACTTCCACACTATACACATTTACGCCACATACATCATTTCGCAGCATTCAATCACACGAGTCGGCACATACCAGACTCGAGCCTGTACACCCCACGCATCAGGAACTACCAGGGACACAGACATTCCCCATGCATTCCTATGGGAGGGCAGGCCAACCTTACTCCACGCACTCAGAGTGCGCACACACTTTCCACTGGGACACAGTGAAAGTGCGCAGAACCCAAAAATCACCATCAGTAGGTCACCATTAAAAGCAAAAAGTTTAGGGGTGAACCTGCCAGAAGGGCCAAGTCCAACAATATATATATATATATGTTTTTGGGAAGTTTTATATAGCGCAAACTAGACCTGAAGGTATCAGAGCGCTTTACCTGAGCACTAGTTAGGTTACAGAAGGACACATACATTTTTGTTAGGCACGGGGAGATTAAGCGATTTGCCCAGAATCACAGAATGTTGAGCATCCCTGCTGAGACTCGAACCCGGATCCCCAGCTCCGAGGTCGACCGCCCTAGCCGTTAGGCCACATTCTCTCCCCCTTCATGCTTTCTGCTGTGAAGGAAAGAGTTAGGGGTACCAGTGGCCAGACTTGTTTTCACTGCTTCTGAAGCCACAATGTAGACCAGCATCTGTACCCTTTGCCCTGCATAGGGGTAGTGCACTGCAGGGGCTGCTACTGGAGGGAAGATTGAGCTGAGGCTGTAGGGATTAGCGTGAGACAGGGGAGATGGTTATGGAGGAGCCGCAGTGGTTAATTTGTAAAAAAAAATACGTGCAGGGGCGTTCGTCAGGTGGCAGCCTGCACCAGCCCATTTCTTCTGTAACACTGCCTGAAACAGAGCCAACTACTAACTAGGCAGTGGGGATAGGGTGTGGCATAGTGACCAGAGCTGCGGACCTCGGAGCTGGGGAACCAGGTTGGGGTTTCGACATCAGCTCAACATCCTGTGATTCAGGGCAAATCACGTAATCTTCCTGTGCCTACCAAAAATGAGTGTGTCCTTTACTGGCGCTCATGAAACTACTGAGCCGGTGTTGATGATTACATTTCAGTGCTGAGGACCAGAAACCACTGGCTCAAATTAAGCACTGAGGAGCTGGTGTATTTGGAGAGAGTGAACTGAGGCTGTGAGTTGGTGTGGGAGGAGTGAGTGTTGGTAGGAGGCTTTTTGGGATGGCCACCCACAGGCTAAGGCTGCAGCAAACAGCACATTAAGTGGATTGCCGGAAAGGGTGGGTAGGTGTGTTTGCTGGACTTCATAAATGCAGATGGGGAAGAAAAAACATAAAGAAGCTCAGACTTCATCACAATTTGTGCAGAAACCATTTTAATGTGGGACAAAACCTCATCGGAAAGCTCTATTCACCAATACTTCTACCAGTCATACTGCTAACGGCTCACAGAGCAATACTGTTAGCCAGTACTATCACACCATGATTTTGTGGTGTTCCTCTTGCACACTACCATGTCATTACATTTTTATGGGGGAGTCATGTTAGGTAAGATAATAACCCTAAGGAGCAATAGGAGTGCAGAAAACACTCTGCAGCTAATTCACAAAGGTAAACGTAGTCCTGGAGTCTAAGTTTAGACTTGAGGTCTAAAGGCCCAATTCTCAAGGGTAAATTCAGACCTGAAGTGTAAGGGACAAATTCACAAAGGTAGACTTTTACTTGAGGTCTAACTTTACCTTTGTGAACTTGGCCCTTAGACTTCAGGTCTAAACTTTGACTTCAGGTCTAACTTTACCTTTGTGAACTGGGCCTATAGACTTCAGGACTAAACTTAGACTTAAGGTCTAACTTTCCCTTGTGAACTCAACCCTTAGACTTCAGGTCTAAACTTAGACTTCAGGTCTAACTTTACCTTTGTGAACTGGACACTTAGACTTCAGGTCTAAAGTTAGACTTCAGGTCTAAAGTTAGACTTCAGGTCTAACTTTACCTTTGTGATCTTGGCCCTAAGACTTCAGGTCTAAACTTAGACTTCAGATCTAACTTTACCTTTGTGAACTCAGCCCTTAGACTTCAGGTCTAAAGTTAGACTTCAGGTCTAACTTTACCTTTGTGATCTTGGCCCTAAGACTTCACGTCTAAAGTTAGACTTCAGGTCTAACTTTACCTTTGTGAACTCAGCCCTTAGACTTCAGGTCTAAACTTAGACTTCAGGTCTAACTTTACCTTTGTGAACTCAGCCCTTAGACTTCAGGTCTAAACTTAGACTTCAGGTCTAAACTTAGACTTCAGGTCTAACTTTACCTTTGTGAACTCAGCCCTTAGACTTCAGGTCTAAACTTAGACTTCAGGTCTAACTTTACCTTTGTGAAATCGGTCTTAGACTTCAGGTCTAAACTTAGACTTCAGGTCTAACTTTACCTTTGTGAACTCAGCCCTTGGACTTCAGATCTAAACTTAGACTTCAGGTCTAAACTTACCTTTGTGAACTCAGCCCTTAGACTTCAGGTCTAAACTTAGACTTCAGGTCTAAACTTAGACTTCAGGTCTAACTTTACCTTTGTGAACTCAGCCCTTAGACTTCAGGTCTAAACTTAGACTTCAGGTCTAACTTTACCTTTGTGAAATCGGTCTTAGACTTCAGGTCTAAACTTAGACTTCAGGTCTAACTTTACCTTTGTGAACTGGGCCCTAAAATTTCAGGTCTAAACTTAGACTTCAGGTCTAAACTTAGACTTCAGGTCTAACTTTACCTTTGTGAACTCAGCCCTTAGACTTCAGGTCTAACTTTACCTTTGTGAAATCGGTCTTAGACTTCAGGTCTAAACTTAGACTTCAGGTCTAACTTTACCTTTGTGAACTCAGCCCTTGGACTTCAGGTCTAAACTTAGACTTCAGGTCTAAACTTACCTTTGTGAACTCAGCCCTTAGACTTCAGGTCTAAACTTAGACTTCATGTCTAAACTTAGACTTCTGGTCTAACTTTACCTTTGTGAACTCAGCCCTTAGACTTCAGGTCTAAACTTAGACTTCAGGTCTAACTTTACCTTTGTGAAATCGGTCTTAGACTTCAGGTCTAAACTTAGACTTCAGGTCTAACTTTACCTTTGTAAACTCAGCCCTTAGACTTCAGGTCTAACTTTACCTTTGTGAACTGGGTCCTCATACTTCAGGTCTACCTTTCCCTTTGTGAACTGGGCCCTTAGACTTGAGGTCTAAACTTAGACTTCAGGTCTAACTTTACCTTTGTAAATTGGGCTTTTAGACTTCAGGTCTAAACTTAGACTTCTTTACCATTGTGAATTGGGGCCTCTTTCTCTGCAGCAGCATATAATACTTGCCCAATCACGTGCTTTACTCAAGGTAACCAACATGGGTTGAGCCAACACCTTCTCTTAGTTGTGCCCATTCTAGGTCCTTTTCTGTTGATCACACAAGTACTGGCGGCAGCTGCACTATCAAGCCAAATCTAAAAAAGTAAGTCTCTGAAGTACTGAAATACACCCATGAAGGTGCTGAAAAACAATCTAAAGCACTATTCAAGTGCATTAACTCTTCGCCAATTAAGCATGGAGTTATATCATGTGGCGGGGAGTACTGGTGAACATCATTAAAGTATTTCAAATAACAGTATTAGTTTAATTTAAAATCCCCCTGTTCTCACTCCTTTGATTTAAGTCTTTAGTGCCAAGAAATGTGCACCATTTCTTTCTGCATCCATTGTGCCCTTGAATACTATTGGCAATGTAGTATTGAGTGAATCGTAGTGACTATATAGAGTTAGGAGTCACACAGTGCATATTTGGCCAGTTTGAGTACATACTTTTTCCATTAGACGACATGTGTCAGACCCTTTCAGAGGGTGTGGTGTAAGCATGGGCTACTTAGACCTCACTTTTAGGGCTGGAGTTGTTTGACTCTGATGTCCAGAAAGCCATCCTATTAAGGCTGTAAAAACTGTGTCAAATACATCCTCTGCCGCACTTCAGTGGTATCCTTGGGAAACAGTCACAGGCTTCTCAGGGAGGTAGTGTGGGGTGTACAAACTCAGAACTTAACCACCCAGCAGAACACTTTGTTTGCCCAGTACAGGGCTTAAATTGGATACATTGAAAACTCACTATAAATGGGATGTTACATAGGTATTAGTAGCAGGTGCAATAATATACATTGCAGCATGAACTACTGGGCTTTGGGATAATCCCCTTTTTTCCCCGTTTCCCCAAAGTCCCTCCTCTTGTGTCAGTCAGCCACACAAATCACTTTATTTTTTTGCCACCATGGCCATAAAAGTACAAACAAGTTAAAGCAACAATAAATAGATAAAATAATTCATAAAAACATAGTTACAGACCAGAGTTACATTAAACAAGCATTTGCAATGCAATAGGTCTCGCATTAATTAAGTTTGAGCTATTGGCATTGCTAAATATTGCAACACCAATTGCAAAAAAAGCCTATAAATTGTGGCCAAAAAAATGTGTATCTATTTTTTTAGCAATGGTGGCCTGCTGCACTTTAGATGAATATGTTTAGTAAAGTGTGACATACTGCGATTGCTACAATAGTTAATTGTGGATGCGTAAACAATTGAAGTGTGCATTGATGGCTGGTGGTGTGTGTCTCTGTAGAAATTGTGAACAGATGGCTAGTGGTTTCTGTGCCTGTTGGAAGTGTGCACTGCTGGCTGGTGGTGTGTGCCTGGTGAAAGCGTGCACTTCCAGCTGGTGGTACGTGTGTCCCTGGTGAAAGTGTGCACTGATGTCTGGTGGTGTGTGTGTGCCTGGTAAAAGCATGCACGGACGGCTGGTGTTGTGTGTGTGCCTGAAAGCGTGCACGGATGTCTGGTGGTGTGTGCATGGTGGAAGCGTGCACTGACGGCTGGTGGTGTTTGTGCCCAGTGAAAGCGTGCACTGACGGCTGGTGGTGTTTGTGCCCGTTGAAAGTCTGCACTGTCGACTGATGGTGTCTGTGCCTGGAGAAAGTGTGCACTGATGGTGTGGTTGAGTGTGTGGTTGAGTGTGTGGTTGAGTGTGTGGTTGTGTGTGTGGTTCTGTGTGTGTGGTGTTGTGTGTGGTTGTGTGTATGGTTGTATGTTTGGTTGTATGTATGGTTGTATATGTGGTTGTGTATGTGGTTGTGTGTGTGGTTGTGTGTGTGGTTGTTGTGTGTGGTTGTGTGTGGTTGTGTGTGTGTTTGTGTGTGTGGTTGTGGTTGTGTGTGTGGTTGTGTGTGTGGTTGAGTGGGGAGTGAGCCAGAAAGAACTAGCGGCTGGCAGTCTGGATAGAGTTACAAAGATAGATACCATTAAATGTAGATAATAAAAGAGATGAGAAATGCAGAATAAACAGTAAAAAAGGTCGAACAGGGAGAGAGAAGCGAAGTATTAGAAGAGGGAGCGACGGAGAGCACGTCTACAGTTAGTTTCAAATAGTACAGCTGTGAACTGCTCAGCTGCCTATATTTTGCTTGAAAGTACATCGGAATAGACAAATGTTCTGGTGTTTCAAGATATAAAACACAAAAAGTTATGTTTTTATAAGAACCAAGTCCACTCTTCCAGGGCAGAGGCATGTCATTTGCGGATTCACCGTGAGTGGTGCTGGGCCTAGTCAGACATTTGTTGGAGAGCTGTCCTGTGTTCCTGTGACCTGCCCTAAGCAAGCAACATACGCGCACCCATTCATCAAGAGAGCCAAAGAAAGGTACAATTAAGTGGAAAATGAACCTGAAATATAGGATCAAACACCGAAGTGTAACAAGATTTGTCACAGCGTGCAGGTTACATGCACAGTCCTCTCAGTGTGTTCATTGTCACCTTTATAATGGATTGCGAGATAGCTTTCAGTGAGGCAGCAACACAGATCCGATTGCCCGAGCACGTGTTTTGTACTTTGCTTGAATTCATATAGCGCTTGGTTGCTTACCAAACTCATTGTGAGACGTAAAGCGCTCGGCCGACGTCAACCCCACTTGTCAGTGCAGAGCTGGTACCAGAGAAGCGCAAGAGCACTATCACTCGTCGCAAGCCTGGCAGGCTGCCTCTGAAACTTGGGAGGGTGGAAGTGAGGAAGTGAAGGTGAGGGTGTGTAGCCACCCCATGGGATAAAGTGTTGGCAAATGGAATCAGAGCGGCCGCGGTCGCTTTGATGTTCTTGTCTTGTCTTGCTTTGTGGGAGGGGTAGGGGGAGCGAATTGCTGTGCACGCGCCTGGCTCACATAAACTGTACGCGATCCGCAGTGGGTAGACCTTTTAGGTCTGCTTACTATAAATCTCGCCTATCTTTCCTTTGGGATGGACAGGCGAGACCTAAAAAATAAAAGCTAAGTGCAATGTTAATCACGGATTTGAAATAAGAAGTGCACATAGATATGACAACAGGATTTCCCCAGGATAAATAGTCCAAGTGATATCAGGCAAATACAGGGGTACCTTCCTTCTAAGGCCTCTTATAGCAGCCAAGGATTTGGCAACAGATATGGCAACAATCGGGCGGCTATCCACCCTGAAAATGTCAAGGATGCGGAATAATTACGTATGTCTAGCAGCATACATATAGTAGCTAGCCAGGAGCGGCAGGGGAGGCGTAAGCTGGACACAAGTGCTAGCGGATCGCTCTGCTCCGCCCGCGGAGTGTGCAGAGATTTGCCTACTCCACGGAGAACGTGGAGAAGGCAAATCTCCGCACACTCCACAGCGGAGCAGAGATGACCAGCCCCCACCTCCACCCCGCCTATTAAGAATTAATTAAAAATACATTAAAGGTGAAAGAAAGAAAGCGTACCTTGACTGCAGCGCCTAGGGGCGTCCTTGCGAGAAAGGCACATGCACGGGTGCGCACGCATGGGCAGATCACCCTGAGACGGCGAGGAATAGGAGGACAGCAGCCCGGGGTCGCCACAGTCAAGGTAAGTCTTTTTTCTTTTACCTTTAATTAATTTTTTATTAATTCTTATTAGGGGATTGGAGGCGAGTGACGGAGCGGAGATCCACAGAATTTGTTCCTAACTCCGTGGACCTCCACGTAGTCCCGCTCTGCCAGCTCCGCCCAGGGTTACTGGACACAAAAAGAAACATGCGGAATGCTCTTGACTGTAGAGATCTAAGCGGAGCAGGCCAAAGCTCCCCCAACTGCCTAATTGGAAGTGAACACTCTCAGTGGGAGGGTACCCACTCGGACCTGGAAGTAAAGCTTCCTGTCCAGCACAACAGACACCTGAACCCAGAAGAGCTCAAACCCACAAGTGGGCTTGAAATCAATCTAATCATTAGTAAGCTTAGAGGAGGCAGCTTTTCTGGATTTATTGCCCATTAGTGTTGCCCAATAATCCTTTTACAGAAAATCTTTTGACAGGAAATGAGTGGAATCTGGCTGATCCCACAACTCAGGCATCCCAAGTCAGTGTAAGGCCTCCTTGAGTCTCATGAACCAGGGGACCTTACTGAAGTGGTCAGCCTTCATGACATCCTTAAGACAAATCACATAGTGGACAAGTTTAAGGGTGGTCCATAGGCATCTCCAATAAAATAGGGGGCTTAGAAGGAGTTTACCCAAACCCTATTTACTCCCAGGTCCATTAAAAGCAAACAGAGTGGAGTGCTAGGAGGAAGATAGTCAAGATTTCAAAATAATTTATTTTCAGTTATGGTTAATTATACATGGTTGGAAAATCCCCATAGTTCCGCCCTGTATAGGGTGGAACCCAGTGCTTTGGCCTTGTAAAGCTGGCGTAATGGGTTGGGTGTATGAAGTTGAATACTCCTTGAGGTACACACCAGTGGTCTGTTTAAGTTTCAAGGCTGCCTTATTGATGTGGGAGTCATACCCCCAGAAATTGTTACCCCAAGATAGGTAAAAGAATCAACCCACTCAAGGGGGACTCCCCCCCCCCCCCAGGACTATACTCCCCTTGTACGATTTATGTGAATCAAACAACATCGCTTTGGTTTTAGAGGTGCTGATCTCCAAGCCAAGAGCAAAGCAAACTAGTTGAAGCAAGTCAAAAGTGTCTGAGCCCAACAAAGTGTGGTCTGCAAAGAGGAGAATCTGAGATATGATTTGTGCCAAGGAGGGAGCATCTGTCTCAAAGTGGGACAGGAAGTGAACAATATCAATTATAAATAACAAGTATAATGTGGGGGCCACAACACAACTCTGGCAAACACCTTTGCGAACTGCTAACCTTTCAGTAAATTGACTTTGCCCCCCCCCTAATATGCGCATAATGGTCCTCATGTAAACAGATTAGTAATGATAGAATGTGAGGAGGTATAGCTAGATCAGCAAGGGATTTCCAAAGGGCAGACGGGGGATCAGGTCAAAAGCCAATTTTAGATTGACAAAGGCAATGTAAAGGTTGGACTGGCCAATCACAACGGTTCTCCCAATAGATTTTTAAAAATGGAAGACCTGGTCGCTGGTTGAGACCTTCCTGTGAATTTGTACTGAGGACATCTTGTTCCACAATCCAATCATGGATTTTTGGCAGCAGACAGAGGCAAAAACACTTTTTGGAGGCAGTCTATTGAGCTTATTGGTCTGCAATTGCTCAGTTGAGATCGGTCACCATTTTTATGGATGGGTAAAACCATTGCGCCCTTCCAAGAATCAGGAATGGGTGCCCCCTCTGACTGATGGCATTAGCAATGGCTAAAATATAGCTGGACAATCCTCCATATCAAATAAGAATGTGTCAGCTGGAACACCTTCTGGTACTGCGGCTTGTCCCCGCGAGACAGCGTTTAGGGGCTCGATGATATCAGTGATAGCAAACATGGGCATAACACGGGAGGGAGGCGGAAGGACTTCGGTTGTAGCCTGTGTTGTAGTGTTAGAATCACGAGAATATAAAGTGTGAAAGTAATCAACCCATTCACATGGAGCAACTTTATTTTATGGCTCCAATATGGCTGAAGAGCCACCACATGCGACTAATTTCTGGAATTTGGTAGAATCTGTGGCTGAACATACATCCAAAAGGGCCCTCCACCTCTGTTCATCCCAGTCCCATTTAGCATTAGCAATGGCCATCTTGTAGGTCTTCCTCTACAAGGGAATGTGGACAGATCCTTAGATGTGATGGCTGTAACTAGGGAATGATTGAGTTTGCGGAATTCTTTATTAAACATGGATCGATTCTTATCAGTAAGTTTCCCGTTGCGTGAACCAGGGATGGTGAAATTACCTAAAATGCGCTAAAAGGGGGCCTTATGAATATCCATCAATTGGCCTGGTGTGTCTAACTGGTCAATCTCAATTTGAGCCGGACTGTTCTAAGGTCCATATCTATGACAGATAATAAAGCAGGAAGAGCAGCTACCTGATGTCATTTCAGGTAACGCTTGTCAGCAGTCAAGGTAATATCCCTGGTGTAAGAGGGCAGATCAAGATCTGAAGGGATGCTCTCACAAAAGGCATGGGTGGTCAAAGAGAGGGGGTTGTGATTGCTTTCTGATCTTTCTAAAACAATCATATCGATTACAGATGACTACAGCCTTAAGTCGACTAATTTATAATCAATTCGGCTTGTGTGATGTGACTTGTTGTAAGTGTGGACACCTTTTAAATCAGATTTATTTCTACCATGAAGGGCCCTGAGGTCATATTCCACTTTAAGTGCCTTTAATTGGAGAGCAGCTTTTGTCCATCTGTTTATTGGTGGAATATCTAACAAAGGAATAGCCCAAGCATAATCTTCATACCTGGTTAAATAAACGTCATCATTGTCGAGTGGCTCGAATGTTATGTTAAAGTCACTCGCTACAATAAGACAGTGTTGGTAAGAGCGCTGTTCAAGAAAGTTTTCAAGAACCTGTAGCATTTGCGAAATTATACTGTCCCTGACCCCTCCTACATAGACATTAAAGATGGGTATTCCGTGGTTATTTCTAGTGTTCAACTAGATACCCAAGATGTCAGGAGAATTCATGTTAAGTTGACGTATTCAACAGTTTAGTGAGGCTCTAACCCAGATGACTAGACCCCCTCTGGTTAGGAATTGCAAGAATGAAAAAACTAAGATAATCCTACCTGTGGATTGAATCTAGAGGCCAGGTTTCTTGTACTAGACATTTATCAAAATTGTCCATAAATTGGTTCCAGTCTAGAAGGGTTACTTTGGATCTATGCTCTGTCACATTCCAGGAGACAAAGAGCAGCTCGCTGGGCTTAGAAGATGGAGGTCCCTTGTGTATAACACCATCACGGCTGGACTGGGAACCGAAACCGGCCCTGGCAAACACCACGGCCAGCCCCTGGGGGTGCTAGTTTAGAGCCCCACTCCCATCTCACTGCTGCAGTTTACAATGGGCCGATATTGCAGCTATGTTGCAAAACCACCCCCGGTAACAAAAACGGCCTCCCTCCCCACCCTGGCGGCCCACTGGGTAAATGCCCGGTGACTACTCCGGCGGTCTGGCACTGAGCACCATTCTCAGACACCTCAACTGAGATGACACTATTGGACACAAAAGGGACGTAATTGTTAGGACCACTAGAGGAATATTCACAAGCAAGCGATGGATTAAAGTTAGTATTAGACATGATCAACACCTCGGAGGAACAGGAATGAGTTGGATGGTCAGACCCCCTAGCATCCATTGGACAGCCAGGCAGAGCAGAATTGAATATAAGCAATATTGATGGGTCAGAAGGTGGAACAGCCACCCCCTGAGTCAGTCATTATCACTAAGATGTGAGATGGAATTGAAAGACACCCTCTGGTATCTCTCGCCAGGGAACTGTACTGTCCTGGGATACTTAAATTGAATACTGGAATGACTGGGGGCTTGTCCTAACATCAAGGGCCACCAAATTCTCAACCATAGCTTTGTAAATGAGAATTAGGTATATCGCGCCAAAGTTGGAATCAGGGATGACTATCGTTTTGGCACTGATAATGTCATCTTGGATAAGTGAATGACAACCCCTGACGTAACATATCCAGTGTGTCATTGTTCTTTATATATTTTTCCTCTTCATGGCCAATTTAATGGGTCAGCTTAGGACAGGGGCCTCCAAACTTTTCAGTAATAATAGCTACTTATGTTCAATGAAGGTCATCCTGAGCTAATAATAGTACGAGTGTTATAATAGTGACCATATCAGACAAGATTAGATTAGTGGTCTCCATATGCAAGATGACTAACAGTGATCTCATCAGTGCATCAGTCAGGATTGCCGGCAATAATGTTAATAAGCCTTTATCAGTTCAGAATGCCTCTACATCAGAGGTCTTCAAACTGTGGAGTGTGCCTCCCAGAGGGGAGCAAATGCCTCTGCAAGTACATGTAAATGAAGATGGCCTGGAAGTGCAGCGATGTTTATTTGCTGCATTTCCAGGCTGTCTTCATTTACTCTGAAACCCTTGAAGTGAGATCAGAGTGCCGTGGGGCCGTATGTCAGTGAGTGTGGTGCTGCTGGCTTGGCTGGGCAGTTTCTGGAGTCTTATCTCTGGCAAACCCGAGTTTTTCACAGATCTCTAAAGACCATTTGTATATTTACATACCGTTGTATGCCTCTGTTATTTTTCTGGTTCCAGAACCCCCTATTCCTTACATTTGTATTTTACATTTACTAGTGTGAGCATGCATTTCATGAAAAGGAATATAAAGTAGGGTTGCAAAAAGATAAATGCCAGCCATATGTTGTTTAAAGAACCTGCAAAGATCTCGTCTTGACACTAAATAGGGTTATAAATAAAAAGTGTGTATTCATTTGTAATGTGACTTTTCTCTCTTTATTCCCTTTAATTATCAGTCGGGAATCATTCAGGCCACGCCAGGAACACAATTAAAAGTGCTTTCTATTTATATGTGCTGTTCGAAGTGTGCATCTGTTTATTTTTCTACTGTCTGCGACATCAAAATAATGAGTTGGCAACCCTAATCATAATACTGGAAGTTTGCTGCAGAATCAGCACATCACTTGTTTCCTCCACCCTCCATCCCTGAATAATGCCATAAAAGCAATAGTTTAACTTATATCTGAAACCCTATGCCGCCATCAATAACATGCTGCGTTACTTCAAGTGTCTGGGAATGCACCCTGCATTCAGACAACTCACTCCTCATTCTTGCCCTTTACTTTCACGTTCACCATGCACTCACAGCGATCACAATGCACTCACAGTGATCACCATGCACTCACATCATTTACCCACTCCCCCTGCACTCACAGTGAAAACCCTGCACTCACAATGCACTTGCGCTGTTCACCCTGTATTTCACCCTGCAGTCACACGAGCACACTACTCACCTTTCGCTCATGTGATACTTCTCTCACCTGTCCCCCTCACTGCTTAATCTGCAATCTCACTCAAACAAGCCCATCACTAACCATGCATTCATTCGTCCCACTCTGCACTTACATCCGCACCCAAAATCATATGGTCACCTCACTCACCCTGCAGTCACTCCTTTTACCCTACTCTCTCACTGTCACATTGCTCACCGTGCACTCACATAGGCACTCCTGACACCCACACAGCGCAGAGGGTTAATGTGCCTGCTACAAAGAACGGGTGCCATGTGGATCACAGAACTGAGTGTGAGTAAACTATGAGTAGCGCTATTAAAAAATGAAATGTTTGTCTGAAAGGGGCTATAAAGAGATGAGGTGCATTGCTTGTGAGTAGTAGTGAGGGAATTCATGGAGGGGAAAATGGGTGAGGGGCGCCAAAAAAGGCTGTTACACCGTGTGCGGCCAGTGCTAGGGCCAGCCCTGGCTGGGAGTGTTAGCCCCCCGAACTTCGGGTCTAGTTGCGACCCTGGTGTGCTGGCAGGGTCAACGAGGTTGCTAAAAATAAAATGAAAAGGCTACGCGTTATGTGTTTACACAGTCTTGCAGGTGTGTATAAAATAATGCAATAACAACTTAATTGGATAATAAATGCAAGTTAAACTAACTGGTGATAACTGCACTCTTTTAGGATATGAAACCTCTGTTCGTGACTACCATCACTGCAGATGTCTGTGTGTGTTAAAGCTAAGCAACACATAACAAACACCCCGCCGCCATCACCGGCGAACCCGCAGGCCACGCCCCTCCTCGAGGCCACGCCCCCTCTCACATATAAAAATGTGTATTTTCAGGACGCGCAGCGGACGAGCGCAGCGGGCACGCCGTTTGCGCGCCGATGGCGCGCCTAAGGCAAGCCCGTCTGCGCCCGGCGCGACGGGCCGGGACCAGGGGCCATACCCCGATATTTCATCTCTTCATTCCTTCATTACGTATTCTAGAGATGCTCTCCTTGGCCTCAGACCAGCACACTGTCTACACAGTTTGCCCCTGAATTGTCATTCGGCCCCCATTACCTGTTCTAAATGTAACCTTTCCCTTTCCTCCCTCTCCTCTTTAACAAATAGAGCGACCTGTAGTTTCCCTCCTTCCCTACTTTGGCCTATACACACAAAGCCCACACAAATGTTTTCATTTATCAGCCTAAACTGTAGGTCTTTAGTAAAACATAAGAGAGACATCTTTGATCTTCTTATCTCTCGGCAACCGGCGGCGTTATTTCTTACTGAAACATGGCTTAGAGATTACTCTGGCCCAGACATTGCATCCGCCCTCCCCGACAATTACACTTATACAGGAAAAAACAGAGTGGGGAAAGAAGGTGGCGGCATCGCCATAATTTTCAACAGATTATATTCCTGTAAATGGGAGGACTTTGACATACCGAATAGTGAAGCAGGATATTTTAAACTTCTGCTATCCCCTAATTTTACCTTTTCTGGGGTGCTTATTTATCGCTCGCCTGGGTATGCTAGCTCGTGGGCCTCTGCCCTTCCTGAGCTTATTGCCCCTTTACTTCAGGACTCCACGAATTTTACGATCATTGGTGACTTAAATTTGCACTTTAGTGATCCATCTTGCTCGATTACCTCCAATCTTCTTCAGGATTTAGCAGCTCTTAATATTATTTTACACAACTCTGGCCCCACCCATAAAGCGGGGAACCTTCTTGATCCCATCCTCTCCAACCTTGAATCCATTGTATGCAGCCCATCTCTACCCATTCTATGGTCAGACCACTACTTGGTGATCTTCTCTGTCACTATTAGCTGTCTGTCCAACTTTCCTTTGATCCCCACTGAACTTAGACCTTTCAGAAAATGGAATAATTTGGATCCTATAAAACTCAACACCTATCTCGAGAATACCATGCCCTTCACTGAAGTCACCAACATCAAAGCGGAGGCTTTAGTTAACAACTGGCTAACTGAAGCTGTTAACGTATGTCTACCCCAGAAAAAGAAAAAGCACAACCAGCATCACCCCCGCGCCCTGGTTCACAGACGTATTGAAAAGAGAAAAAACCTTATGCAAAAACCTTGAGTGCAAGTGGCGCTTACAATATGATACAGGCTCCAAGCATACATACAAGACTGCCTTAAATAACTACCATATACTCTGCAAAACTGCTAAAAGAGAATATGTCAATACCACCATACTCGAGGCACAAAACCGCCCCAAGGGATTTTTTAAGGTTGTACAAGAGTTATCAGGAGCAGCATGTCAGCCTAAAGCGCCTTGCCTAGACGCTTCTCAATGCAACTCCTTGGCTGAATTTTTTATCTCTAAAATTGACGCCATCTATGCAGAGTTTGACAGACCGATTTCTCCCTCTTCTTCTCCAAAATTATCTGATCCAGCTACCCTAGGTGTCCCCGAGGCAGACAAGCTCGTTACATTTTTGCAACAGAATAGCCCCCCTAATAGGTCTGATTCTGTGATCCCTCTTGAACCTGAAAACTCTAAGGAAATCCATACTCCACACTCTCAGCAAATTAGTACCTGGGACTCTCTTAATAGCTCTACACTTATGAATATCATCAATAACATTAAATCTGGCTCTCCACTGGATCCACTTCCCCCTCAAATGTTAAAAACTCTGAATACCCCCTCTTTTAATCTTATTCTGGATCTACTTAACTCTTCCCTCGGAGAAGCCAAGGTTCCCTCCGCTTGGAAACACGCCATGATCAAGCCATTATTAAAAAAGGCTAATGCTGACCCCAATAACCCATCCAATTTTCGCCCCATTTCTCTCCTCCCTGTTTTTTCAAAAATACTAGAAAAGCACATTATCACACAACTCACCCGGCATGTTGAATCGAATAAGATCCTCCACCCATCTCAATCTGGTTTCAGATCCGGTTTCTCAACGGAATCCACCCTGTTGGGGGTTTCAGAAACTATCCGCTGCCGAGTGGATGAGGGGGAGACCGTGGCACTCATTTTACTTGACTTGAGTGCCGCTTTTGACACGGTCTCCCACCCCATCCTCATCGATGCCCTTAGATCATCTGGCATCACCGGCCCAGCCCTCAACTGGCTCATTAGTTTTCTTTCAGACCGTACTTTTCAAGTTTTCTCCCCTTCCTCTGTTTCTCAAACCTATAAATCGGCATATGGTGTTCCCAAGGGCTCTATCTTAAGCCCCTTACTTTTCAATCTGTATGTCAGCTCTCTGGCCAACATTGCGGAACAAGCAGGGCTAACCATCTACTCATATGCCGATGATACACAGATTATTTACTCTCTCTCAACCGGTTCTCATTCCACTCCTTCTTCTCTCTGTGTCGGCCTTAGTAACATCGCCAGGTGGATGCATGATAACAAACTTAAGTTGAACGGGGGGAAAACAGAGCTTCTCTTATTCGGTAAGAACACTACTCCGTGGGGCCCCCAACATTGGCCCATACAAATGGGTAAGCTCCCCGTTCCATCTAAAACAGTTCGTAATCTGGGCATCACTTTTGATTATCAACTTTCCATGAAACATCATGTGGTAAAGATCTCTTCCACCTGCATTACCATCATCAAGTGGCTCCATAAGATCATCTGGATGCTCCCCCAGGAGACCCAGAAAACCGTAGTCCAGGCATTAATCACTTCTAGACTGGACTACGGTAATGTTCTTCTCCTAGGACCGTGCAAAGAGGTAACCCGCAAACTACAGACGGTCCAAAACATGGTGGCTCGGCTACTCTGTAAACTACCCTACACATCCCCCACTTCCAACTCACTTCGTAAATTGCACTGGTTACGCATCGAAAACCGCACGAAATTTAAGGCCCTCTGCTACATGCACAAGATAAACACAGATCAGGCCCCATCCTATCTTAGTACCTTAGTGCATCGATACAACCCTGCTCGGACCCTTCGATCTTCTAACCAGCACAGGTTTCAAGTTCCTAGGATTAGGAGAGCCAGGATGGGTAGTCGCTCCTTCTCCGTCCTGGCCCCTTCCCTCTGGAACTCTCTTCCATTATCTCTCCGCACGGAACCTTGTTATCTTAAATTTCGTAAAGAAGTCAAAACTTGGCTATTTAATCAATAGCGTTCATTTCAGCTTTCAATGTGTTCTCCCCCTTTCCTCTGGTCCTTAGCGCCCGGAAACCTCCGGGTAGCTGTGCGCTTTATAAGCTTAAATATAATAATAATATAATAATAATTGAACCCTAGTTGGTGCAGAGGAATAGTGACCTTTGAACTTATAGTCAGGGCCACTGGAATTATGCAATTGTGCGGTTTGGGCATTTTGTGCATAGTTATGGATTTCCCGCATTTGCCACATAATCCATTGTCTGCTACATAAATTGCAGATGTTAAAAAAAACTTGTTTCTAGCTCAAATGGTTCAAAAGTTACTAAAAATGCAGCAACACATTACGTCACAGTGGAAGGCCCTTTCTAAAGGTTGACTGATCTCCTTTATGTTGCTTATTGCTATATGTGGGTATTAATGTGGTACTTATGAGGGCCAATAAAACTCAGGGCAATGTTAACAAGTGTACAAATTGCAAAATAATGCAGTAATGCTAATGACGAAATATGCAGCATTATGCAGCATAATTTGCCTTTACTTGCTGCAGAATTTAGTCAACCCTGCTGCATAATTTGGCCTTCTCCTGCGTAATAATTCCAGTGGCCCCCTGTTTATAGTGCTATGAGATCTCAGCCTGTGGCAGAAAGCACTGTGAATATGTAAGTCATTATTTTAAAACAATATTTACATATTCTAAGCTAGGTTTCCTGCATATGTATCCAATAAGACATTTTTGTAAATGTCTCCCCTATTCCAGATCTCGGCAGATAACACCTTTACATTACATCTCAAAAAGAATAAATCTTTGCCACCATGAAGCCTTAAGCAGAGCCACTGGAATTATTCAGCAGAAGAGGACCTCATTATGCGGCATGTTTGACTAAATTATGCAGCAAGAAAAGGTAAATTATGCGGCACAATGCGCCACATTTTGTGGTTAGCATTACTACATTATTTTGTCATTTTAACTCAAGGTAACGCTGTCAGGGGAAATATTTCACCTCATTATTACCAGTTTAAGACCCAAATACAGCAGTAAGCAACTACAAGACTACCAGTGAATCTTTGCAAAGGGCCTTCCAATTCTCCGGAACACTTTGTCATGCTTTAATAACTTTTGTTCCGTTTGAGCTAGAATCATGTTTCTTTAGTTCAAATCTGCAGATTAGGGAGCAAATGCAGTAAAACTATAATTATGTGGAAAACACTGCTGATGCAGAAACACGTAATTCCAGTGGCCCTGGCTTTAAGTGACTCAATCAATTAATAGCTGGTAAGAAGGCTGTTTTTTTAAAAACTATTTGCACTACCACCACACCCTTCGCTTTCAGGCAGAGGCACCTCAAAGTCAGTATTAACCATTCAGGGGCAGTTTTTTGTGTGAAAGCTGAGTCAATTGGGTGGCAGGTAGAAGGCAAGCAGGGTTGCATTTAAATGCAGAGCTCTAATCCTCTCGATCCCTGGGGCCTCACAGTAATGGTCTAGGAGACAGAGGAAAGGAGCGAGATTCGTAGATTTTGTCACAGAGAAGGCCCAGAATAGGGAGCACTGTATGGGGGCTTATTTTTATGTTACAAATGGCCAGAGACAGCTTCTTCAGAGATATACCCCAAAGAAGGAGACAATATGAGTTTGTTTTTTTAGGGACATTCATTAGTGAAGCTGGTACTGCTGCCAAGTGTGTACGTAGACAATGCTGGTTATCATTAAGGAAGCAGATGCATCAGGACTGCGGCCCAGGAATTTGAGGGTATGACTGTCTACCTTTAAAAAAGGGGCATTGGAGCTTATTTTCCTTTCAATCATTAGGACCGAGGTGATGATCCATCATGGTGGGGAAAAGGTAAAAGATGCAGAGGAGATGGCCTGCTACTCAGGACTGCGGTTATCATTAGTGCAGCAGGTATAGTTGCTTTGGGGTCAAAGAGTATGAGAGGCTCACAACACCCCAACTATGGGGAGCAGTTTGTTTGGGATAATGTCTGTTTGTGTATGATGCATTTGCTGTCTTATAAGTCTCATATTTAGTGTGGTTCATAAGCTATAGAAAAAGAATTCTTGAAAACGTCTCATAAGCCCCGCTCCTTGCACGAGCCATGTCCCTCCCACTCCCCCAATCCTTGCCATAATGTTTTAAAGGGGGGCCTGACCTCAAAACATTTTGCTTACGTGGGGCTCAGAGTGAAAATGTTTGAAGACCTCTGCTCTACATGGATAAAACATAACAGCCATAGATGCAATGCAGCTGGCACCAAGGTATTATTATTAGTACTACGTCTCCCCAATGCCACCTGATTTATCACTGAAATATCAGCTTTAAATATGTTTGCGAAATTATGAGGTTTAAAAATACAAGTATTTTTGTGTTGAATAGACACTTTAAAATTTTGGTCAACACGACTAATTCAACCAACCAAAAGTGTCTCATTTAGTAGGTTGGGCTGCACACAGGAGAGCTACTTACAGGTGGTTGGAGTGCTACCAGTAGCTCACGAGCTACTCATTGGAGAAGCCGGGCTTAGGAACACCGATCATCATGATGGAATCAGCACTGGCAGGTCTACTTTTAGTGGGGCACAGGGAGTTGTTAGGTTTATAACCGAGATTGGCCCCAAAGGAAGAAGAAAAGGGAAAACTATCCAGAGTCAAGTGCCCAGTATGAGCGCCTAAGCTTTGAGTACTCGAGGTATTGAAAGTTAATCCGTTGCAGTTAAGCGGCCACAAAGGCACATGACTGGGAATTTGCTGATCATGATTAGCAGTGGGAACATCATCGAATATGGGATCGGCACCCTTATTCACAGGAGTCACCATCTGGTTACAGCAGCAGATGGTCTGGAGATGGTTCCGGGTAGATCAATTACCCAATAAATGCATGCTTGTTGCTAAGAGCTAGAAGCTGTTTCAAAGAATTGGTCAGTAATGTAATCATGGATTTTAGACCCCCCACCTCAGTTTTCAAATCTAAGATAAAAGCAAGGAGGGGGTGGTGAATAACCTTTAACAGTTTTAACACGTTTATTGTTAATAGATATATATAATGTAGTGACAAACGTAAACGTTAGCAAAATTATATAATTCACAGATATGGATGTAAATTGTTATCAGAAAAGTTAATAAAATATATTTATTTTTAAAACAAGTATTGGCGACGCAAAAAAAACAAAGCTAAGCTAGAATCTGTGTAAGAGGTCTGGTCAGGGGAGATGGGAACAGAAACATCAGGTGCCGTGGAAGAACGCACCAAATTATTAGCAACATCCTGGTCGTTTGTCATCTTGGCCAATGGGGCAAAGCGTTTACTGCAAGGTAAAGCATCCTCAAGTGTTGATTGTAGTCGCTGACCAGAATCGGGGTGTACTGGTGCGGTTGTTAACAGTGAGTGTGCTTTACCCACAGTATGTTGCTCCTGGGCCTGAAGAGTATGTTCCTTAAACATCCCCTGGATTTGCTTTTGCTTGTTTGTGCTGCATGGGGGGGGGGTGAATGGGGTGAGGAAGCAAGGCAGCTGGGGCTGGAGGGAGTATCTCCCACATTCAACCAACAGATTGTCAGAGCGGTCAAGCACACAATTGCCTCCAGCATGTTTTTTGCACATTTTTTTTTTTTACCAACCCCTTTACCCATCCCCTTTAGTGGCATTCCTTTTCCCCATTTGTAAATGACACGGGCGTATACCAGAGCTGCAAGCAGAGCTATGAAATGGTGGATTACAACATTTTAAGTGAGGTAGACTAGAACAATCAGGGCAACAAGCTTACTTATCAGATCAATGCAAACTGACCCAGTCATACAGCTTAAGATTCTTAGATTTAACAAGGGGTTGAAGATATACCAAACAACAGTACGTTTTGGGCAGAAAATAGACATTAGGTGAGGGTCCAGCATTGGGATGTGGGACTTGGAGTCCCCAGTGGTGGTGGCAATCAGCTGCGGCGGCTCCCCCGTTAGGCAGATGAGTCGACAGTGTGGGTTCAGTTATGAAGCCCCCACTTAGCAGGGCTTCAGGAAGGTGTCTGCACCACCCCCAACAAGAACAAATGGTCCCGAAGTGAACAGCAATGCTCCCTCCTCTTGCGTATCTGGACTAGGCCTGGGCGTTGAACTTCACTCCGTTCGCGGAGTTTGCGGGGTTTTCTGCACTCCGCGGAGCTCGCAGAGTGCAGAAAACTCCGCTTTCGATGTGCAGTGGAGTTTTTTCCCCGCTTGCGACTGTGAACAGTAAGTTTGCGATCGCGAACAGTAAGTTTGCGAGAGTGAGTTGCCGCTCGGGAACAATTTTTACCCGAGTAGCAGAAATACCAGCACAAACTGCAGATCGCACTGCACTCCACCACTCGTGGAACTTACTGAGTTTTTCAAAACTCTGCAAACTACGCCCAACATGTCCCCCTTGGCTTAGAGAGTTTTGTGTAACACAATTCAAGGCTCAGACGCAGACACCATAGTTCAGTAATGTTTGAGCTCAGTTCAATCCAGTCTCCTTGGACACAGTCTCACCACAACACTGCCTCCATGTCCTTTTGACACAAGTGTCTGCAATCTCTCCCACATCTGGGATGAGACGTGGTGGTTGCAGAAGAGGCAGTTGATCTTGGTAAGCTGTTAACAGGATGGGTAGTTCTTCGACAAATGCAGATACTGGTGGTGGGGGGTCACAGGGCAGGCACTGGACCCACTTCTGGGTCACTTGAGCACGAGATGGGTAGCCATTTAGACAGGGGCATAGCGGCATGCTAGCAGTCACAGTGAGCACTTTGTAAACGCAGCAGTGGTGGCGGTCATAGGCACAAGTCTTAGCTTTGATGGCAAAGATATCCATGGTCACAGTTGTTTCACTTTACCAGCAAGGACACCCCCAATCGTTCTTATTGCACTGCTGAGAGGTTAGCGGCCAATCCACAATTTACGTTTGCCACCTCACTTCTGGAGAGACTGTGCCCATACTATTGGGCTCACCAATCAGTCTTTGCCGTCTCCATTCTCCTGGCTAGACCCTCAGCACTCGGTCTGGCTGTTACTCCAACACCTCCTGCAGGGTTGGCAGGAGATTTCCCTCTCTCAGTAGGCCGGATGGCTTCCAGGCACTTAAGGTCAGAGATACAGCTCTTCCAGCAAGGTAAGATTCCAGGGAATAACCCCTGTCATCTGGGAAGTTGACGGTAAGACAGATGCCAGCTCTGAGGTAAATATAAACAATTGCAAAGAAAGGAATGGTTTAATAAAAATTCCATTCAAACAGAAAAGATAGTGGTCTGTTCGTTGCCCAAAAATAATAAGAGCATAATGTCAAACGGGGCCAGGTTCCACTTTTTGTATTAAATTTAGGAAACCCCTACCTGGTTCTTGTCCTTTGGGCCTATCCCCCCCCCTCCCAGTTTTTGTAGCTCTGGGTGCACAGCAGTCATCAGCGTATGCTGCAGAGCAGAGTGATGCTCCCTGTAGTACGGTAGTCTCCATCCAGGAGTAACCACATCAGAGGCACAAAGAGGTGTGAGCTTTCTATACCTGGGGGTATCAACAACCACACCATGCAGTGATCAGGGGAAATACAAAAGGCTGGCTCACCTAAAAGATCCTTTCCACACTGAAAAGGAGACTTCAGCCTCACCCTTCACCACCACCACCTTCCAAGTGTCAGTGCTACAGGAAGAGTAATCAGCAGCTCCTCTCAGCAAACGGGCTTCAGTGACTTACTAAAGGTGTCTTGTCTCCTCTGTCTCCTCTGTCTCACTTTGTTGTCTTCGTCTCTTCCCTCCAGCTTTAGGAATGTCAGCAAAACACTTCCACTGTCTGGGCAAACAATCTCACCTCCATCTTGTGCACAGGAGCAGATTTGGGGCTTCCAAAATGGAATCCAGGGGCATCCGTTACACGGGAACCCTTGTGTACATATTGCATGTACCATACAAGACACAACACAAACACACACAGCATATATTTGGAATGTTAGCACAAGGGTTACTCCAGTGACATATGAAAAGGCCTGATCATGACTATGTATACACAAAACATGGTATGCTGCGCCATCGATCTACATGCTAAACCTGTGTCAGGCTGGTAGTCCAATATCAGGAAATTGAGGGCATACTTGACATGTCCCTCAAGGTGACAGGATAGGTCCATGACCTCATCACGTCAAGGGACAGCATAGGCCTCTACGCACTACATTACCACAAGGCTAGGGCCAAAATTAAATAATCTCTGGATTACCAGCTACTCACAGTCAAGTGTTCAGGATAGGGCATCATGACTTGTACCTCACAGGGAATATTCTCATCCCAATAGCATGTTCAGGCAATATTATGTTTTACTAAATTAATATGGCTTCCTTTATGGTCTTTCCACTCTGCAGGTGTAAATCTGATGTTTTGTGGATACTAAACAAGTGCACATGTGTGGCTCAGTGTATAGTCACTGGTATAAACATACATTATTCCCATGCACACATGCGGTAATAGCTGCTCCTCAGCCTGTAAATGGTAAACAATGAGGATGTTTTATGTTATTTTCTTCTGCAGAAGGTCGTGAAGAAAGCTGGCTGAAGCGATACCTGAGGACTTCCTTGCTTCAAGGAGACCTGCCCTTTGACCTGGGGAGGTGAGATGCAGCTTGGAGAGTGGACAGCAGCCAAGCGCCCAGAACACAAGAAAGGTAATCTGAATAGAGAGAGCTGCTGAGTGGCCTGTAAACCTGACAAGGGGCCTGTAAGTCACAAGCAACAGCCCCTCTAGAAGAGTTCAGAGCAGGAAGGTTCCTTCAACCGCAATACCTGAAGTGGTAGTATCTAAAGACATCTTGGTTCCTTCGCAACCCACTAAAAAGGCCTTCACACCCCTGACCCTGGCGGTCTGCAGGACACACCTGAAATAATTCCCACTCACCTGTGTGAGTCTTCCTCCTTGCCTTCCCACTGCTCAACCACAATTCTAGCAGCACAGCCCAGTTCACCAGAAAACAAAACATGAAAGCAACTACAATTAATCACCTTTAACCTTCCTAACCATAGAAGAATTCATCAATGCTGAAAACACTTGCCTTTGGGATGTCTGTCGTGCCTAGCTACCCAGGGGGGGAGCAGGGGTTATCTTAAGTGTGTATCCCCCTTACCCTGACTAGAAGCAACGGTCCCAATTTGGACAAAGGTACCTACCTCTGCCAAGTAGAGAACCCCATTTCTAACAATAAATTAACATGTCACAAATCAAAATATGTATGTGCAGCAAAAGGATCAAACACTGCTATGAACAATTTGGCCTTAGTAGCTAGCCCCCCCCCCCATAGCTCAACCCCAGGGAGGAATATAGGGGTAAACAAGGACTCCAATATTTCAATCATAATCAGATTGGGTTTGTCCAATGTGCCTAAACTGCTAAATGTGTCACTTCTTTCCCTCATATTGGCTATCAAGGTGGCTCTGCTTGTTGCGACCCTGGTGTGCTGGCAGGGTCAAAGAGGTTGCTAAAAATAAAATGAAAAGCCTACGTGTTATGTGTTTACACAGTCTTGCAGGTGTGTATAAAATAATGCAATAACAACTTAATTGGATAATAAATGCAAGTTAAACTAACTGGTGATAACTGCACTCTTTTAGGATATGAAACCTCAGTTTGTGACTACCATCACTGCAGATGTCTGTGTGTGTTAAAGCTAAGCAACACATAATTGAACCCTAGTTGGTGCAGAGGAATAGTGACCTTTGTACTTAAAGTCAGGGCCACTGGAATTATGCAATTGTGCGGTTTGGGCATTTTGTGTATAGTTATGGATTTCCCGCATTTGCCACATAATCCATTGTCTGCTACATAAATTGCAGATTTAAAAAAAACTTGTTTCTAGCTCAAATGGTTCAAAAGTTACTAAAAATGCAGCAACACATTACCTCACAGTGGAAGGCCCTTTCTAAAGGTTGACTGATCTCCTTTATGTTGCTTATTGCTATATGTGGGTATTAATGTGGTACTTATGAGGGCCAATAAAACCCAGGGCAGTGTTAACAAGTGTACAAATGGCAAAATAATGCAGTAATGCTAATGACGAAATATGCAGCATTATGCAGCATCATTCGCCTTTACTTGCTGCAGAATTTAGTCAACCCTGCTGCATAATTTGGCCTTCTCCTGCGTAATAATTCCAGTGGCCCCCTGTTTATAGTGCTATGAGGTCTCAGCCTGTGGCAGAAAGCACTGTGAATATGTAAGTCATTATTTTAAAACAATATTTACATACTCTAAGCTAGGTTGCTGGATATGTATCCAATACAGACATTTTTGTAAGTGTCTCCCCTATTCCAGATATCGGCTGATAACACCCTTACATTACATCTCAAAAAGAATAAATCTTTGCCACCATGAAGCCTTAAGCAGAGCCACTGGAATTATTCAGCAGAAGAGGACCTCATTATGCGGCATGTTTGACTAAATTATGCAGCAAGAAAAGGTAAATTATGCGGCACAATGCGCCACATTTTGTGGTTAGCATTACTACATTATTTTGTCATTTTAACTCAAGGTAACGCTGTCAGGGGAAATATTTCACCTCATTATTACCAGTTTAAGACCCAAATACAGCAGTAAGCAACTACAAGACTACCAGTGAATCTTTGCAAAGGGCCTTCCAATTCTCCGGAACACTTTGTCATGCTTTAATAACTTTTGTTCCGTTTGAGCTAGAATCATGTTTCTTTAGTTCAAATCTGCAGATTAGGGAGCAAATGCAGTAAAACTATAATTATGTGGAAAACACTGCTGATGCAGAAACACGTAATTCCAGTGGCCCTGGCTTTAAGTGACTCAATCAGTTAATAGCTGGTAAGAAGGCTGTTTTTTTAAAACTATCTGCACTACCACCACACCCTTCACTTTCAGGCAGAGGCACCTCAAAGTCAGTATTAACCATTCAGAGGCAGTTTTTTGTGTGAAAGCTGAGTCAATTGGGTGGCAGGTAGAAGGCAAGCAGGGTTGCATTCAAATTCAGAGCTCTAATCCTCTCGATCCCTGGGGCCTCACAGTAATGGTCTAGGAGATAGACGAAAGGAGCGAGATTCATAGATTTTGTCACAGAGAAGGCCCAGAATAGGGAGCACTGTATGGAGACTTATTTTTATGTTACAAATGGCCAGAGACAGCTTCTTCAGAGATATACCCCAAAGAAGGGGACAATATGAGTTTTTTTTTTAGGGACATTCATTAGTGAAGCTGGTACTGCTGCCAAGTGTGTAAGTAGACAATGCTGGTTATCATTAAGGAAGCAGATGCATCAGGACTGCGGCCCAGGAATTTGAGGGTATGACTGTCTACCTTTAAACAAGCATTGAAAATGCAATAGGTCTCGCAATAGAAGAGTTTCACATTTTTCGTTTTGCAAATGGATGAGTGGCGTTGCGTGGATGAGTGGCGTTGCGTGGATGAGTGGCGTTGCGTGGGTGAGTGGCGTTGCGTGTGTGGCGTTGCATGTGTGAGTGGCGTTGCATGTGTGTGTGGCGTTGCGTGTGTGTGTGGCGTTGCGTGGGTGAGTGGCGTTGCGTGTGTGGCGTTGCATGTGTGAGTGGCGTTGCATGTGTGAGTGGCGTTGCATGTGTGTGTGGCGTTGCGTGGGTGAGTGGCGTTGCGTGGGTGAGTGGCGTTGCGTGGGTGAGTGGCGTTGCGTGGGTGAGTGGCGTTGCGTGGGTGAGTGGCGTTGCGTGGGTGAGTGGCGTTGCGTGGGTGAGTGGCGTTGCGTGGGTGAGTGGCGTTGCGTGTGTGAGTGGCGTTGCGTGTGTGAGTGGCGTTGCGTGTGTGAGTGGCGTTGCGTGTGTGAGTGGCGTTGCGTGTGTGAGTGGCGTTGCGTGTGTGTGTGGCGTTGCGTGTGTGTGTGGCGTTGCGTGTGTGTGTGGCGTTGCGTGTGTGTGTGGCGTTGCGTGTGTGTGTGGCGTTGCGTGTGTGTGTGGCGTTGCGTGTGTGTGGCGTTGCGTGTGTGTGTGGCGTTGCGTGTGTGTGTGGCGTTGCGTGTGTGAGTGGCGTTGCGTGTGTGAGTGGCGTTGCGTGTGTGAGTGGCGTTGCGTGTGTGAGTGGCGTTGCGTGGCTGAGTGGCGTTGCGTGGCTGAGTGGCGTTGCGTGGCTGAGTGGCGTTGCGTGGCTGAGTGGCGTTGCGTGGCTGAGTGGCGTTGCGTGGCTGAGTGGCGTTGCGTGGCTGAGTGGCGTTGCGTGGCTGAGTGGCGTTGCGTGGGTGAGTGGCGTTGCGTGGGTGAGTGGCGTTGCGTGGGTGAGTGGCGTTGCGTGGGTGAGTTGCGTTGCGTGGTTGAGTGGCGTTGCGTGTGTGAGTGGCGTTGCATGTGTGAGTGGCGTTGCATGTGTGAGTGGCGTTGCGTGTGTGAGTGGCGTTGCATGTGTGAGTGGCGTTGCATGTGTGTGTGGCGTTGCGTGTGTGTGGCGTTGCGTGTGTGGCGTTGCGTGTGTGTGTGGCGTTGCGTGTGTGTGTGGCGTTGCGTGTGTGGCGTTGCGTGTGTGTGTGGCGTTGCGTGTGTGAGTGGCGTTGCGTGTGTGAGTGGCGTTGCGTGTGTGAGTGGCGTTGCGTGTGTGAGTGGCGTTGCGTGTGTGAGTGGCGTTGCGTGGCTGAGTGGCGTTGCGTGGCTGAGTGGCGTTGCGTGGGTGAGTGGCGTTGCGTGGGTGAGTGGCGTTGCGTGGTTGAGTGGCGTTGCGTGTGTGAGTGGCGTTGCGTGGTTGAGTGGCGTTGCATGTGTGAGTGGCGTTGCATGTGTGAGTGGCGTTGCATGTGTGAGTGGCGTTGCATGTGTGTGTGGCGTTGCATGTGTGTGTGGCGTTGCGTGTGTGTGTGGCGTTGCGTGTGTGTGTGGCGTTGCGTGTGTGTGTGGCGTTGCGTGTGTGTGTGGCGTTGCGTGTGTGAGTGGCGTTGCGTGTGTGAGTGGCGTTGCGTGTGTGAGTGGCGTTGCGTGGGTGAGTGGCGTTGCGTGGGTGAGTGGCGTTGCGTGGGTGAGTGGCGTTGCGTGGGTGAGTGGCGTTGCGTGGGTGAGTGAATGGTTAGCTGTTGCTTATGCGACGTATAGCACTTAATACTAAAGTAGGCAGACCTTCTTAGCCTTTGTGAGAATAATAGCAAAATAAAAATAAAAACCAGATCAAGTCAAGGACGCAAACGGCACCATGCTATTGTTTATTTACTCAGATGATTTGCATAAAAATGTAACTTGTGAGCACGTTTCTCTAACTCTCCAATAATCCCATTACAACACTTTGTACAAATGAGATTGGGACTCATCCTTCCGAAGTCGAGAAAAATGTGCAACGCTGTGTTGTAGTTAATTTTTTTAATTAACAAAATGCAAATAATGTGGAGAGATTTCAAGTGATTCAGGAATGGGCGCCCTTGTAAAGAGAAAGTACGGCCGGCCTGGGCAGTGATAGGGGAGGAGGGAGGAGAAATGCGAGTCACGGCAGCAGCAGCCTTTGATGTGCCTGCCGGCCGGCCGTGAATAATTAGGGGGTGAGAAATGCGCTCGGAGGGCTGCCTTTGATGTGGTAATGCGAGGCAGGCAGGCAGGCGGCTGGTGGCATTGTGCACGCGCTTTTTAGGGCTTGCGCAAGCGCAATGACCTAAAAAGCACATGCACTTGAAGGAATCGCCAGTGGAATCGCCAGTGGTGGATAAACACTGGATAAGCCCCTATAGAGCTTCGCCAGCTATGCGCTGAAGCGCATCAGCAGGCGAGCCCTAAAAAGGGGCATTGGAGCTTATTTTCCTTTCAATCATTAGGACCGAGGTGATGATCCATCATGGGGGGGAAGAGGTAAAAGATGCAGAGGAGATGGCCTGCTACTCAGGACTGCGGTTATCATTAGTGCAGCAGGTATAGTTGCTTTGGGGTCAAAGAGTATGAGAGGCTCACAACACCCCAACTATGGGGAGCAGTTTGTTTGGGATAATGTCTGTTTTTGTTTGATGCATTTGCTGTCTTATAAGTCTCATATTTAGTGTGGTTCATAAGCTATAGAAAAAGTATTCTTGAAATTGTCTCATATGCCCCGCTCCTTGCACGAGCCATGTCCCTCCTGCTCCCCCAATCCTTGCCATAATGTTTTAAAGGGGGGCCTGACCTCAAAACATTTTGCTTACGTGGGGCTCAGAGTGAAAATGTTTGAAGACCTCTGCTCTACATGGATAAAACATAACAGCCGTAGATGCAATGCAGCTGGCACCAAGGTATTAATATTAGTACTACGTCTCCCCAATGCCACCTGATTAATCACTGAAATATCAGCTTTAAATATGTTTGGGAAATTATGAGGTTTAAAAATACAAGTATTTTTGTGTTGAATAGACACTTTAAAATTTTGGTCAACACGACTAATTCAACCAACCAAAAGTGTCTAATTTAGAAGGTTGGGATGCACACAGGAGAGCTACTTACAGGTGGTTGGAGTGCTACCAGTAGCTCACGAGCTACTCATTGGAGAAGCCGTGCTTAGGAACACCGATCATCATGATGGAATCAGCACCTGCAGGTCTACTTTTAGTGGGGCACAGGGAGTTGTTAGGTTTATGACCGAGATAGGCCTCAAAGGAAGAAGAAAAGGGAAAACTATACAGAGTCAAGTGCCCAGTATGAGCGCCTAAGCTTTGAGTACTCAAGGTATTGAAAGTTAATCCGTTGCAGTTAAGCGGCCACAAAGGCACATGACTGGGAGTTTGCTGATCATGATTAGCAATGGGAACATCATCGAATATGGGATCGGCACCCTTATTCACAGGAGTCACCATCTGGTTACAGCAGCAGATGGTCTGGAGATGGTTCCGGGTAGATCAATTACCCAATAAATGCATGCTTGTTGCTAAGAGCTAGAAGCTGTTTCAAAGAATTGGTCAGTAATGTAATCATGGATTTTAGACCCCCCACCTCAGTTTTTAAATCTAAGATAACAGCAAGGAGGGGGGTGGTGAATAACCTTTAACAGTTTGAACACGTTTATTGTTAATAGATATATATAATGTTGTGACAAACGTAAACGTTAGCAAAATTATATAATTCACAGATATGGATGTAAATTGTTATCAGAAAAGTTAATAAAATATATTTATTTTTAAAACAAGTATTGGCCACGCAAAAAAAACAAAGCTAAGCTAGAATCTGTGTAAGAGGTCTGGTCAGGGGAGATGGGAACAGAAACATCAGGTGCCGTGGAAGAACGCACCAAATTATTAGCAACATCCTGGTCGTTTGTCATCTTGGCCAATGGGGCAAAGGGTTTACTGCAAGGTAAAGCATCCTCAAGTGTTGATTGTAGTCGCTGACCAGAATCGGGGTGTACTGGTGCGGTTGTTAACAGTGAGTGTGCTTTACCCACAGTATGTTGCTCCTGGGCCTGAAGAGTATGTTCCTTAAACATCCCCTGGATTTGCTTTTGCTTGTTTGTGCTGCATGGGGGGGGGGATGAATGGGGTGAGGAAGCAAGGCAGCTGGGGCTGGAGGGAGTATCTCCCACATTCAACCAACAGATTGTCAGAGCGGTCAAGCACACAATTGCCTCCAGCATGTTTTTTGCACATTTTTTTTTTACCAACCCCCTTACCCATCCCCTTTAGTGGCATTCCTTTTCCCCATTTGTAAATGACACGGGCGTATACCAGAGCTGCAAGCAGAGCTATGAAATGGTGGATTACAACATTTTAAGTGAGGTAGACTAGAACAATCAGGGCAACAAGCTTACTTATCAGATCAATGCAAACTGACCCAGTCATACAGCTTAAGATTCTTAGATTTAACAAGGGGTTGAAGATATACCAAACAACAGTACATTTTGGGCGGAAAATAGACATTAGGTGAGGGTCCAGCATTGGGATGTGGGACTTGGAGTCTCCAGTGGTGGTGGCAATCAGCTGCGGCGGCTGCCCCGTTAGGCAGATGAGTCGACAGTGTGGGTTCAGTTATGAAGCCCCCACTTAGCAGGGCTTCAGGAAGGTGTCTGCACCACCCCCAACAAGCACAAATGGTCCCGAAGTGAACAGCAATGCTCCCTCCTCTTGCGTATCTGGACTAGGCCTGGGCGTTGAACTTCACTCCGTTCGCGGAGTTTGCAGGGTTTTCTGCACTCCGCGGAGCTCGCAGAGTGCAGAAAACTCCGCTTTCGATGTGCAATGGAGTTTTTTCCCCGCTTGCGATTGCGAACAGTAAGTTCGCGATCGCGAACAGTAAGTTTGCGAGAGTGAGCTGCCGCTCGGGAACAATTTTTACCCGAGTAGCAGAAATACCAGCACAAACTGCAGATCGCACTGCACTCCACCACTCGTGGAACTTACTGAGTTTTTCAAAACTCTGCAAACTACGCCCAACATGTCCCCCTTGGCTTAGAGAGTTTTGTGTAACACAATTCAAGGCTCAGACGCAGACACCCTAGTTCAGTAATGTTTGAGCTCAGTGGACACAGTCTCACCACAACACAGCCTCCATGTCCTTTTGACACAAGTGTCTCCAATCTCTCCCACATCTGGGATGAGACGTGGTGGTTGCAGAAGAGGCAGTTGATCTTGGTAAGCTGTTAACAGGATGGGTAGTTCTTCGACAAATGCAGATACTGGTGGTGGGGGGTCACAGGGCAGGCACTGGACCCACTTCTGGGTCACTTGAGCACAAGATGGGTAGCCATTTAGACAGGGGCACAGCGGCATGCTAGCAGTCACAGTGAGCACTTTGTAAACGCAGCAGTGGTGACGGTCACGGGCACAAGTCTTAGCTTTGATGGCAAAGATATCCATGGTCACAGTTGTTTCACTTTACCAGCAAGGACACCCCCAATCGTTCTTATTGCACTGCTGAGAGGTTAGCGGCCAATCCACAATTTACATTTGCCACCTCACTTCTAGAGAGACTGTGCCCATACTATTGGGCTCACCAATCAGTCTTTGCCATCTCCATTCTCCTGGCTAGACCCTCAGCACTCGGTCTGGCTGTTACTCCAACACCTCCTGCAGGGTTGGCAGGAGATTTCCCTCTCTCAGTAGGCCGGCTGGCTTCCAGGCACTTAAGGTCAGAGATACAGCTCTTCCAGCAAGGTAAGAGTCCAGGGAATAACCCCTGTCATCTGGGAAGTTGACTGTAAGACAGATGCCAGCTCTGAGGTAAATATAAACAATTGCAAAGAAAGGAATGGTTTAATAAAAATTCCATTCAAACAGAAAAGATAGTGGTCTGTTTGTTGCCCAAAAATAATAAGAGCATAATGTCAAACGGAGCCAGCTTCCACTTTTTGCATTAAATTTAGTAAACCCCTACCTGGTTCTTGTCCTTTGGGCCTATCCCCCCCCAGTTTTTGTAGCTCTGGGTGCACAGCAGTCATCAGCGTATGCTGCAGAGCAGAGTGATGCTCCCTGTAGTACGGGAGTCTCCATCCAGGAGTAACCACATCAGAGGCACAAAGAGGTGTGAGCTTTCTATACCTGGGGGTATCAACAACCACACCATGCAGTGATCAGGGGAAATACAAAAGGCTGGCTCACCTAAAAGATCCTTTCCACACTGAAAAGGAGACTTCAGCCCCACCCTTCACCACCACCACCTTCCAAGTGGCAGTGCTACAGGAAGACTAATCAGCAGCTCCTCTCAGCAAACGGGCTTCAGTGACTTTCCGAAGGTGTCTTGTCTCCTCTGTCCCCACTTTGTTGTCTTCGTCTCTTCCCTCCAGCTTTAGGAATGTCAGCAAAACACTTCCACTGTCTGGGCAAACAATCTCACCTCCATCTTGTGCACAGGAGCAGATTTGGGGCTTCCAAAATGGAATCCAGGGGCATCCATTACACGGGAACCCTTGTGTACATATTACATGTACCATACAAGACACAACATAAACACACACAGCATATATTTGGAATGTTAGCACAAGGGTTACTCCAGTGACATATAAAAAGGCCTGATCATGACTATGTATACACAAAACATGGTATGCTGCGCCATCGATCTACATGCTAAACCTGTGTCAGGCTGGTAGTCCAATATCAGGGAATTGAGGGCATACTTGACATGTCCCTCAAGGTGACAGGATAGGTCCATGACCTCATCACGTCAATGGACAGCATAGACCTCTATGCACTACATTACCACAAAGCTAAGGCCAAAATTAAATAATCTCTGGATTACCAGCTACTCACAGTCAAGTTTTCAGGATAGGGCATCATGACTTGTACCTCACAGGGAATATTCCCATCCCAATAGCATGTTCAGGCAATATTATGTTTTCCTAAATTAATATGGCTTCCGTTGTGGTCTTTCCACTCTGCAGGTGTAAATCTGATGTTTTGTGGATACTAAACAAGTGCACATGTGTGGCTCAGTGTATAGTCACTGGTATAAACATACATTATTTCCATGCACACATGCGGTAATAGCTGCTCCTCAGCCTGTAAATGGTAAACAATGAGGATGTTTTATGTTATTTGCTTCTGAAGAAGGTCGTGAAGAAAGCTGGCTGAAGCGATACCTGAGGACTTCCTTGCTTCAAGGAGACCTGCCCTTTGACCTGGGGAGGTGAGCTGCAGCTTGGAGAGTGGACAGCAGCCAAGAGCCCAGAACACAAGAAAGGAAATCTGAATAGAGAGAGCTGCTGAGTAGCCTGTAAACCTGACAAGGGGCCTGTAAGTCACAAGCAACAGCCCCTCTAGAAGAGTTCAGAGCAGAAAGGTTCCTTCAACCGCAATACCTGAAGTGGTAGTATCTAAAGACATCTTGGTTCCTTCGCAACACACTAAAAAGGCCTTCACACCCCTGACCCTGGCGGTCTGCAGGACACACCTGAAATAATTCCCACTCACCTGTGTCAGTCTTCCTCCTTGCCTTCCCACTGCTCAACCACAATTCTAGCAGCACAGCCCAGTTCACCAGAAAACAAAACATGAAAGCAACTACAATTAATCACCTTTAACCTTCCTAACCATAGAAGAATTCATCAATGCTGAAAACGCTTGCCTTTGGGATGTCTGTCGTGCCTAGCTACCCAGGGGGGGAGCAGGGGTTATCTTAAGTGTGTATCCCCCTTACCCTGACTAGAAGCAACGGTCCCAATTTGGACAAAGGTACCTACCTCTGCCAAGTAGAGAACGCCATTTCTAACAATAAATGAACATGTCACAAATCAAAATATGTATGTGCAGCAAAAGGATCAAACACTGCTATGAACAATTTGGCCTTAGTTGCTAGCCCCCCCCCCATAACTCAACCCTAGGGAGGAATATAGGGGTAAACATGGACTCCAATCTTTCAATCATAATCAGATTGGGTTTGTCCAATGTGCCTAAACTGCTAAATGTGTATAAAGATGGGCATCAGGCGTAGAAAAGGTTTGTGAAAAGTATATTTTTATTCATATACCACAAAACCCACAGGAACAGCTAGACCAACATCCCAACTCCTCCAGGACCAACCGTCTACTGCCCAACCACCAAACCCCCACAATTCTAAATGACATCAAACAATTCTAAGAATGACATAAGCATGTTCTACAGATGATCTCACAATATACAGATTGGCAATACAGAAAATCATGGAAATAAAAGAAATAGATGTGGCCTACTACCACATGTATCTTTTTACAAACGAAAGAACAAAAAAATAAATTAAACATCCAAAACATAATCATCAAACTTCTTGGGAATTTTAGAAATCCTCTTGGGAATTTTAGAAATCCTTTTATGAGAGGAGGAATCCAATAGAGAGGAGGACCCTGAGAACTCCTGCATGTTAGAGACAGAAACAGAGACAGGAACAGAAGAAGTTCCTGGACCCTCTCCTGAAACAACAATTTCAGGAGAAACAGCAGCATCAGAGCCAGCATCATGGGCAGACCCATCGATAGATACATCTGCAGCACGAGACACCTTACTTTGCAAAAGATCATTCCACACACAACCACCATCCTCATCTACAGCAAAAAAACGTTCTTGCCCAGGTTTGAGAAGAATAACTGAACCCTTGCTCCACCAACCCTTCTCAGAAAGAAAAACAGCAGAATCAGTAACTTTCTCCACCTGAAACGGGTTGGAAAATTTAGAAAAACCTTTACTAGATAAAGAAGGTTTCACCACACGAACCCAGTCACCAACCTTAATAATCTTATCTTTAGACTTGAGAGAGGCATCATGATAGATTTTGCCAGCCAAACGCGACTCACAAATGTTCTGTTTGACCTCACCAATAATGCTACGCATATCGACATCAGCCCTGACACCCTTGACAAAGTTAGGTCTTAAAACAGATTTAGCATGTCTACCTCTCATCAGTAAATAAGGGGAAAACCCTGTAGAAGAATTAGGAGTAACATGGTAACTCCACAGTTTCTCTTTCAAAAATGATAGAACATCCAATTTGCTCTCTAGAGCAGCCTGAATGCCCTCTTTAACAAACCTATTGGCCCTTTCAACTTGACCATTGGCCCTGGGACAATACAAAGGAGTGGTTTCAGATTTTACACCAAACTTTTCCAAAAAATCTTTCATTTTCTTGGAAACAAATTGCACCCCATTATCAGACAAGATGAGATTGGGAGCTCCTTCCAAACTGAAAATAAAACTCAAAAAATCAATGACAGCATCAGTATTGGGATGTTCCACAAAAGTGAAATAAATCCACTTTGAAAAATTATCTATGACCACAATAGAAAACCTTTTCTCCCTACCTAAACACTCAAAGGGACCGGAAAAGTCAATGGAAATCTTATCCCAAGGACCCACAGCACCCTCTCTGAGGGATAATGGTTGAGTCGAAACTTTCCAATGTTTATCAGCTCTAATGCAAACAGAACAATCATCAATAACCTTCTCAATACCAGAATCCATGCCAGGCCACCAGTAAAAGTTCTTGAGGATCTTCTTGGTGCCAGAAATTCCGGGATGACCAGCATGAGCAAGCTTGATAAGCTTGTTTCTTAAATCTTCAGGCGGAATAAACAGATATTGACGTAACAAAATATTACCCTCAATGCTCAACTCATCGGCAATCTGAGCAAAACTCCTCAACTTATCCTCCAAATTCCTAATGGGTGGCCAACCCTCACCAACAAATTTCTTGACTTTACTAAGCAGCACATCCCTGTCCATAGCTTCAAGCCAATCCTTCTCAGAAACACTAGATTCAAAGGAACTCACAGCATCAACTAGAGCAACAACACATTCATGCTGATCTAAAATGTCATTACTGTCTTCTTCAAAAGGAGGCAGTCTAGACAGACAATCAGCAGTAAAATTTTTACCACCAGGAATATGTTGTGTTTCGAAATTGTACTCCTGTAGTCTAGCAATCAGTCTGACTAGTCTGGATGACGCCTTACCACTCCTGACACCATCCATCATGAAAACAAGGGGTTTGTGATCGGTGACAAGGATAAAAGGCCTGCCCCACAAAAAACTCTTGAACTTTTCAACAGCCCAAACACAAGCTAAGGCCTCCTTTTCAATAGTACTATAGTGCTTCTCAGCACCACGAATAGCCCTTGAAATAAAAGAAATCACTCTTTCTCTACCATCCACCATTTGAGAAAACACAGCACCAAGGCCCACTGTGCTTGCATCCACAGTGACGAAAGATTTGCCCTGAGGATCAAAAGTCTTAAGACCAGGTGCTCTGGAAATGAGTTTTTTGACACTGGCAAAAGCCTCATCATGAACTTTGCTCCAAATAAATTGAACACCTTTTCTAAGTAGCTGTCTGAGAGGTTCTACCACTAGCGCATAACCTTTAACAAACCTAGAATAGTACTCTCCCAAACCTAAGAAAGAACGTAAGGTATCTTTGTCTTTGGGAGTGCTGATTTTATCCAAGGTATTGACTAAATCCTCTTTGGGAAAAATGCCATCAGCCGTGATACGATGTCCTAAGTAATTCAGCTCTTCAACCAAAAATTTGCACTTGTCTTTGCTGACAGTCATACCTTTAGAGCCAAGAATTCCAAGAACCTTATTAAGAATAACATTGTGCTGATCACCTGTTTCTGCAAAAATTAAAATATCATCCTGGAATGATTGAACACCAGAAATGCCATGAAATAAATTCTCAATAAGCTTTTGGAATACACTAGCGGCGGATGCCAAACCAAATGGCATCCTTAAAAATCTGTATAAACCAAAGGGTGTAGTAAAAGTAGTAAGATCCTTGGAAGAATCATCAAGGAGAACCTGATGATAGGCAGATTTGAGGTCTATAATAGAAAAAAATTTGGCACCATTCACAGCTGACAACATGTCCTGAATGCGGGGTAAAGGATGTGTGTCAACAATAATATTCTTATTGAGAGACCTCAAATCAACACACAGCCTCAAATCTTGGTTCTTTTTGAGTGCCAAAACAATAGCTGACACCCACTCAGAACTATCCGTTGACTCTATAATGCCTTCAGAACATAAGGTATCAAGGTGGACCTTCAATTTCTCACGCATGCCTAGCGGAACTATGCGTACCTTATGTTGAACAGGAACTGCATTTTTCTTTAACTTAATTTTATGCATGTAGCCTTTGACCTGGCCAACAACATTTTTAAAAACATTAGAATGTCTTTTGAGAATCATATCAAGACTATATTTGTCCATGTAGACATTGTTAACATCAAAATCTCTGAGTTGCAGAGGACGTTCAGAACCAGGACACAAAATTACACCTAGTCTGCCTAAATCAAACCACCCAACTATGTTCTTACCATCAATGGCAACGTAAATCTTAGTAAAAATTTTCCTGGATTCAAATTCTAGTGAACTTTCAAAGTAACCTAACATGGTAATATCAAAGTTGCCGAAAGCCTTGGGGTTGATGTCAGATTTATGGAGATTCACGTTTTTCCAATTCTCTTTGAAAAACACATCAGATAAAATGGTAATCGGTGAACCCGAATCAGCCATGGCTTGGAGCGAAACGTCACCAATTAACACAACACCCAAGGGTGCCTTAAACGGTAGATTGATGTTGTTCACAGAATACTCAAAAATATTGTCATAGATAGCTAACATCATATTCTGCAAATCCTCTTCAACAACATCAATATTACTAACCATTGAATTAGAAGATTTTGAAAATGTTTTGGGTGCATGGCAAACAGAAGAAAAATGGCCAACTTTACCACAAGTAACACATTTCTTTTTGATAGCAGGACAGTTGGCATTATTGGCTAAATGTGTTTTGGAACCACACCTATAGCAAGAAAACTTATTATTAGAAACTTGTTTCAAACTCATCTTTCCTCTGTTGGGAAATTGCACAGTACAAACAGGTGAAATAGTTTTGGAACTTTCAGCAGATATGACTTTAGAGGACAAAATGGATCTCTCAACACCTTTGGCTAAATCAATAGCTTCACTAAGTGTCGGATTGCGACACGCCAAAAGTCTTTCCTGAACCTTTTTGGATTCGCATTCAAAAATTAACTGGTCTCTAATACAGTAATCAACAGTAGCACCATAGGCGCAATTAGCAGCTAGAACTCTTAAAGCAGCGACATACTCTTCAATAGTTTCATCAGGAAATTGCTTCCTTTTGTGAAAAGCATGTCTTTCAATAACGACATTAGGCTCATCTTGAAATTGTTTCTCCAATCTGGCTACGGCTTCTTTATAAGGGTTCCATCCTTCACCACCGCCAGTAGGTGGTGGAATGGGAATCAAGTTTTTAAAAATTTCAATGGCAGCAGAGCCCAAATAACTGAATAAGATGGCTTTAAGTCTTTCTGGAGAAAATTTAGAACCATCAATAGCTACAATGTAATTCTCAAAGCTTTCAAACCACTTCTTCCATTCCAATTTAGGCTTACCTGGAATTTGTAGGAAAATTGTGGGTTGATTACAGATTTGTGCATTAGCCATATTCTAAATGAATGGAGAAATGAAACAAAGTCAAAGGAGATATTGACAACGTTAATAGAATATGGTATAAATGCAAATGCGCAAATATGAAGTTGTAACGCAATCAGGAGCCAAGTTCAAAATATCTGATAAGAAATCACCTTTCCAAACAGAGAATTAAATATGAGCTCACGTGAACAAGGAAATGTACCTCAAGAAGAAAAATAATGTTTTAAATGCAATCCAATTTAAAGTGTGCGCACCACTGAAAATGCGCTAAATATGTAACACAGATCTGCAATAATAGTAAAGATGAGGTGAACTATCCACGAAATGGTTAAAGTGTGCGCACCACTGAAAATGCGCTTGCAGTCATCAAGAGGATTGTAAAAGTGTGCGCATCACTGACGGGTAAAAATTTTTGTTTGCGCAAAACGGCTTGAAAAAATAATGAAAGGAGTAAGTGTGCGCGTCACTGATGTAGCGCTGTAATGAAGTATATATAAAGGAATCTCACCACAGTTCCAGTAAGCGTAGTGAAAAACACGCCGACACACAATACCGCTTTGAAGGTTGAAGCGACGAAGCGTGCTTGGTGAAATCACTGGAGCGCAGCGCTGACACGCACGAAAGTGATTGAAGATAAGATGGCCGCCCCACGTAGATGCGTGATGATGTCACTGGAGCGCAGTGTTGAAGCGCACAATGACGAAGAGCAGGCTTGGCAGAGCGTGCTGGAACTCCGAGGCACAGTTGAATTAACGGACAGATCAAAAGTGCCAGGAAGCTTAAAACAGGTACAATTACAGTAAAAATACCTTGTTTGTAGTAGAATTTTCGCCCGAAGGCTAGAATAAATTAAGAAAAATTGAGGAGAAGTCTTTGGGCTTGATCTCTGGATCGTGAAGAAAACGAAGTCCAGAAATTTCAATTAGCCGGCATGTTCAGTGGGTCTTGTTAAAGTTTCCCTCGTCGCCAATATAAAGATGGGCATCAGGCGTAGAAAAGGTTTGTGAAAAGTATATTTTTATTCATATACCACAAAACCCACAGGAACAGCTAGACCAACATCCCAACTCCTCCAGGACCAACCGTCTACTGCCCAACCACCAAACCCCCACAATTCTAAATGACATCAAACAATTCTAAGAATGACATAAGCATGTTCTACAGATGATCTCACAATATACAGATTGGCAATACAGAAAATCATGGAAATAAAAGAAATAGATGTGGCCTACTACCACAATGTGTCACTTCTTTCTCTCATATTGGCTATCAAGGTGGCTCTGCACGCATTGCCTGAAATTCTGGGCCCGCACCACTTGCTGGAAGTGTTAGCCCCCCCTCCCCTAGCCCCCCCCCCCCCAAAAAAAAAGATTGGGTCTACTTGCTCTCCTGGCCTGAGCACAGGTTCTTTGCAGAGCTGCCAAGTTTTTCAGGTCCATCCGTGGTGTGCTGCTCCAGTCCACGTTTTTTCCTTGAATTCTGGGACTTGTAGTCTTGTTTATTCCATTATAAAACAGGACTACATGTCCCATAATTCAGAGGGAAAAACCTGGACTGGAGCCGCACATCACACAACGGCCGCAGAAACTTGGCAGCTATGATAAGACTCACAAGTAGAAGCACCCCGGAGCAACACACAGTAAATTTTGTTTAAGAAATTCACACAAGTGAGACCCCGTCACGAGCCTGGTGAAGAATGAAAGCTCCTGCTGTGAATGATATACCGTCCACGAGGGGTGACCCATCTTTCAGAAGGGACGCAACAACTGCTCCCGGGTGTGATTGGTTTGAAGTTATCGCACTGTGACCAATGAAGAGTGACCCTAATTGGGCTCTCTTGTTAAAGTTCATAATAAATTGTAGCGTATGACCCCCCTGTGTGAGTGTCTTCGCACGTGCTTGTGTGGATGTGTGTGTGTGTGCAAGTTGTGACAGCCTTAGGGCCCCGCCTTCCCAGCAGCAGAATCCTGTGGATGGAACACCCGTGACGTGCCAGGCCCTGCACTGTGATGTCACGAAGTCCAGGCTAGCACCAGCAGGGGAATCCTGTGATTGGAACACCTGTGACGTGCCAGGCCTTGCACTGTGATGTCACGAGGTTCAGGATAAAAGCAGAGGGGAATCCTGTGATTGGAACACCTGTGACGTGCCAGGCCTTGCACTGTGATGTCACGAGGTTCAGGCTAAAAGCAGAGGGGAATCCTGTGGATGGAACACCTCTGACGTGCCAGGACCTGCACTGTGATGTCACGAGGTTCAGGCTAAAAGCAGATGGGAATCCCGTGAATGGAACACCTGTGACGTACCAGGCCCTCCACTGTGAGGTCAAGAGGTCGAAGCTAGCACCAGCAGAGGAATCCTGTGGATGGAACACCTGTGACGTTCCAGGGCCTCCCCTGTGATGTCACGAGATCCACACTAGCACCAGCAGGGGAATCCTGTGGACGGAACACCTGTGACGTGCTAGGCCCTCCACTGTGACGTCACGAGGTCGAGGCTAGCAGCAGCAGGGGAATCCTATGGATGGAACACCTGTGACGTGCCAGGCCCTCCCTCCCCTGTGATGTAATGAGGTCGAGGCTAAGTGTAGAGGGGAGGCTCCGCCGGAGCAGAGACAAGGAGAGGCCCCTGAGGGGGAGAAGGTCGGGCAGGATTAGATCGTCTTTGAGGTTCATCACAGGATCCTTTTGTGACTAAATAGATCTTTGTTTTTTTTAGGTAATTGAATTAAAACCGTGTCTCGGCTGCTCCCCCCCCCTACACTGCAACACTTGTCATCGCCCATAAGCCGGTGATGCATGATGACAGGTTGAATGTCTATTGTGACGTGTCCGTGGTATACAAGGCTGGTAACCAGGCAGCCGCAGCATTGCACTCATGAGCACCGGGCGGAGAGGACCACTGCTGGCGGCCGGAGCCGAGGCCCCCGAGAGGCCGAGGGGGCCGGGGCCTCACAGGCTCCAAAAAGAACAGGACGGGGCTGGGTGAAAGGGAGGTGAGTATAGAAACCAAATGGAAACCGAACTTGAAACCAAACTGAAACCGAACTTGAAACCAATTTTAAACTGGCTTGATACTGGCTTGATACTGGCTTGATACTGACTTGATACTGGCTTGAAACATCCCTTCCCTCTTCCTTTCTCTTTCCCGTTTTTCCTTCTCTGCCTTACATTCCTATCTCTCCTCTCCTATCCCCTTCTCCCCCTTTCTTTTAAGTTCCCCTTTCCTTCATCACTCTTTAATCCTCTCCCCTTCTGTCACTCCCCTCCCCTTCCCATTCAATCCATTCCGGTCCCATCCTGCACTCTCTTATCTCCTTTTCCATCTCCGCTCCTCCCCTTCCCTTCTCTTCCCATCCATTCCCTCCCATTCACAGCCTCTTTCCCTTCTAATCTGTAACCATCACCTCTGCTCCCTTTCTGCTCCCCTTCCACTTACCCATCCTTTTTTCCTTATTCTTCCTCCTTCACCTCCCTTCCTCTTCACCATTCCCACCCCTTTCCCCTCACCCATCCCTTCCCCTCATCTCCCTCTCTCTTATTTGCCCTTCCGCTCCATTCTCCCTTCCTTTCCCTGCCTTTCTCCTCCTTTCTCTTCACAGCCTTCTTCCTCTCATTCCTTTCCTTTCCATTCCATTCCCAACCCATCCCTTCTTTCCCTTTACCCACCCTCCAACTACCCCTCTCCGTCCATGTCCCCCCTTTATTTCCATTACTTTCTTCTTTACCTCTTTAATCCTCTACCCTTCTGTCACTCCCCCTTCCCTTCCATCCCATTCACTGCCTTACCTCCCCTCCCATCCCATTCTGTTACCCCACACACACAACCCCAACCATCCCTTCTTTCCCTTTACCCCACCCTCCAACTACCCCTCTCTGTCCATGTCCCCCGTTTATTTCCATTACTTTCTTCTTTACCTCTTTAATCCTCTACCCTTCTGTCACTCTCCCTTCCCTTCCATTCACTGCCTTACCTCCCCTCCCATCCCATTCTGTTACCCCACACACAAACCCCCACACACAACCCCTTCCACACACACAACCCCTTCCACACACACAACCCCCCCACACACAACCTCACACACACAACCCCACACACACAACCCCCACATACACACAACCCCCACACACAACCCCCCCACACACAACCACAACCCCCACACACACAACCACAACCCCCCACACACACAACCCCACAAACACAATCCCCCACACACACCCACACATACAACCCCACACACACAACCCCCACACACAACCCCACAAACAAACCCCCCCACACACACAACCCCCCCACATACACAACACAACCCCCAACACAAAATCCCACAACCACACACAACCACACTACACCCCACACACTCAACCCCACACCGCACACAACCCCACACACCACACACAACCACACACCCACACAAACACACACAAACCCACATACACACAACCCCACACACAAACACACAACCCCCCACACACACAACCCCCACACACAACCACAAACCCCAGACACATACAACCACGACCCCCCACACACACAACCCCCCACACACAAAACCCCACAAACACCCCCCACAAACACCCACACACAAACCCACACAAACAACCCCACACAACCACAAAACCTCCACCACACAACACACAATCTCACACACACAACCCCACACGCACTCCACAACCCCACACACACCACAACCCCACGCAACCACACAGAAACCCACACAATCACACACACACAACCACACACAACCCCGCACACATGCTACCCCCACACACAACCCCACACACACAACTCCACCACCCCACACACCCCACACACAACCCCACACACCACACACAACCACACACACCACCCTACACACACAACCCACCACACACACAACCCCCACACACAACCTCCCCCTCACACACAAACACACAGCCCCTAAAACACACAGCCCCACACACATAACCTCCCACACACACAACCTCCCACACACACAATCCCCCCCACACAAACCCACACACGCAACCACACACACACAACCCCCCACACACAACCCCACACACAACCCCACACACAGACAACCCCACACACACAAGACCCCTAACACACACAACCCTCACACGCACAGAACCCCACACACAACCCTCCACACACAAACCTGCACACATGCAACCCCACACCACACACACGCAACCCCACACGCACAACCCCACACACACAACCCCCAACAAACTCACAACCCCATACACATACAACCCCACACACACACCCCACACTCAACCCCACACACACCACCCACCACAGTGAGAGTGTCAGTGAGAGTGTCAGTGTCGGTGAGAGTGTCGGTGAGTGTGTCAGTGAGAGTGTCAGTGACAGTGAGTGTTTGTGAGAGTGTCAGTGAAAGTGTTAGTGAGAGTGTCAGTGTCAGTGAGAGTGTGAGTGAGTGTCAGTGAGAGTGTTGATGAGATTGTCAGTGAGAGTGTTAGTGTCAGTGTCAGTGAGAGTGTCAGTGTCAGTGAGTGTCAGTGAGAGTGTCAGTGTCAGTGAGAGTGTCAGTGAGAGTGTCGTTGAGATTGTCAGAGTGTCAGTGTCGTCAGTGTCAGTGAGAGTGTCAGTCAGTGAGAGTGTCAGTGAGAGTGTCAGTGTGACTGTCCGTGAGAATGTCAGTGAGAGTGTCAGTGTCAGTGAGAGTGTCAGTGTCAGTGAGAGTGTCAGTGTCGATGAGAGTGTCAGTGAGTGTCGATGAGAGTGTCAGTGAGTGTCGATGAGAGTGTCAGTGAGAGTGTCAGTGAGAGTGTCGATGAGTGACAGTGAGTGTCAGTGTCAGTGAGAGTGTCAGTGTCAGTGAGTGTCAGTGAGAGTGTCAGTTTCAGTGTGAGTGTAAGTGAGAGTGTCAGTGAGAGTGTCAGTGTCAGTGAGAGTGTCAGTGAGAGTATCAGTGTCAGTGAGAGTGTCAGTGAGAATGTCAGTGAGTGTGTCAGTGAGAGTGTCAGTGAGAGTGTCAGTGTCAGTGAGTGTGTCAGTGAGAGTGTCAGTGAGTGTCAGTGAGTGTGTCAGTAAGAGTGTCAATGTCAGTGAGAGTGTCAGTGTCAATGAGTGTCAGTGTCAGTAAGAGTGTCAGTGTCAGTAAGAGTGTCAGTGTCAGTGTCAGTGAGAGTGTCAGTGAGAATGTCAGTGAGAATGTCAGTGAGAGTGTCAGTGAGAGTGTCAGTGAAAGTGTCAGTGAGTGTCAGTGAAAGTGTCAGTGAGAGTGTCAGTGTCAGTGAGTGTCAGTGAAAGTGTCAGTGAGAGTGTCAGTGTCAGTGAGTGTCAGTGTGAGTGTCCGTGAGAGTGTCAGTGAGAGTGTCAGTGTCAGTGAGAGTGTCAGTGAGAGTGTCAGTGTCAGTGAGTGTGTCCATGAGAGTGTCAGTGTCAGTAAGAGTGTCAATGTCAGTGAGAGTGTCAGTGTCAATGAGTGTCAGTGTCAGTAAGAGTGTCAGTGTCAGTGTCAGTGAGAGTGTCAGTGAGAATGTCAGTGAGAGTGTCAGTGAGTGTCAGTGAAAGTGTCAGTGAGAGTGTCAGTGTCAGTGAGTGTCAGTGAAAGTGTCAGTGAGAGTGTCAGTGTCAGTGAGTGTCAGTGTGAGTGTCCGTGAGAGTGTCAGTGAGAGTGTCAGTGTCAGTGAGAGTGTCAGTGAGAGTGTCAGTGTCAGTGAGTGTGTCCATGAGAGTGTCAGTGAAAGTGTCAGTGAGAGTGTCAGTGAGTGTCAGTGAGAGTGTCAGTGAGTGTCAGTGAGTGTCAGTGAGTATCAGTGAGAGTGTCAGTGAGAGTGTCAGTGAGAGTGTCAGTGAGAGTGTCAGTGTCAGTGAGAGTGTGAGTGAGAGTGTGAGTGAGTGAGTGTGAGTGAGAGTGTGAGTGAGAATGTCAGTGAGTGTCAGTGAGTGTGTCAGTGAGTGTGTCAGTGTCAGTGAGTCAGTGAGAGTGTCAGTGAGAGTGTGAGTGAGAGTGTCAGTGAGAGTGAGAGTGTCAGTGAGTGTCAGTGAGTGTCAGTGAGAGTGTCAGTGAGAGTGTCAGTGAGAGTGTCAGTGAGAGTGCCCGTTTCAGTGTGAGTTTCAGTGTGAGTGTCAGTGAGAGTGTCAGTGTCAGTGAGAGTGTCAGTGAGTGTGAGTGAGAGTGTCATTGAGTGTGTCATTGAGTGTGTCATTGAGTGTGTCAGTGAGAGTGTCAGTGAGTGTCAGTGAGTGTCAGTGAGTGTGTCAGTGAGTGTGTCAGTGAGAGTGTCAGTGAGTGTCAGTGAGAGTGTTAGTGAGAGTGTCAGTGAGAGTGTCAGTGAGAGTGTCAGTGAGAGTGTCAGTGTCAGTGTGAGTGTCAGTGAGAGTGTCAGTGAGAGTTTCAGTGTCAGTGAGAGTGTCAGTGTCAGATAGTGTCAGTGTCAGTAAGAGTGTGAGTGAGAGTGTGAGTGAGAGTGTCAGTGAAAGTGTCAGTGAGTGTCAGTGAGAGTGTCAGTCAGTGTCAGTGAGAGTTTCAGTGAGAGTGTCAGTGTCAGTGAGAGTGTCATTGAGAGTGAGGGTTTCAGTTTGAGTGTCAGTGAAAGTGTCAGTGAGAGTGTCAGTGAGTGTGAGTGAGTGTCAGTGTCAGTGAGAGTGTCAGTGAGAGTGTCAGTGAGAGTGTCAGTGAGAGTGTCAGAGTGAGAGTGTCAGAGTGAGAGTGTCAGTGAGAGTGTCAGTGTCCGTGAGAGTGTCAGCGAGAGTGTCAGTGTCAGTGAGAGTGTCAGTGAGAGTGTCAGTGAGTGTTTCAGTGAGTGTGTCAGTGAGTGTCAGTGAGAGTGTCAGTGAGTGTGTCAGAGAAAGTATCAATGAGAGTGTCAGTGTCAGTGAGAGTGTCAGTGAGTGTCAGTGAGTGTCAGTGAGTGTCCTTGAGTGTCAGTGAGAGTGTCAGTGAGAGTGTCAGTGAGTGTCAGTGAGAGTGTCAGTGAGAGTTTCAGTGAGAGTGTCAGTGAGAGTTTCAGTGAGAGTGTCAGTGTCAGTGAGCGTGTCAGTGAGTGTCAGGGAGAGTGCCAGTGTCAGTGAGAGTGTCAGTGAGAGTGTCAGTGAGAGTGTCAGTGAGAGTGTCAGTGAGAGTGTCAGTGAGAGTGTCAGTGAAAGTGTCAGTTTCAGTGTGAGTGTAAGTGAGAGTGTCAGTGAGAGTGTCAGTGTCAGTGAGAGTGTCAGTGAGAGTGTCAGTGAGTGTCATTGAGAGTGTCAGTTTCAGTGTGAGTGTAAGTGAGAGTGTCAGTGAGAGTGTCAGTGTCAGTGAGAGTGTCAGTGAGAGTGTCAGCGAGAGTGTCAGTGAGTGTGAGTGAGAGTGTGAGTGAGAGTGTCAGTGTCAGTGAGAGTGTCAGTGAGAGTGTCAGTGAGGGTGGCAGTGAGTGTGTCAGGGAGTGTGTCAGAGAGTGTCAGTGAAAGTGTCAGTGAAAGTGTCAGTGAAAGTGTCAGTGAGAGTGTGAGTGAGAGTGTGAGTGAGAGTGTGAGTGAGAGTGTCAGTGAGTGTGTCAGAGAAAGTGTCAATGAGAGTGTCAGTGTCAGTGAGAGTGTCAGTGAGTGTCAGTGAGTGTCAGTGAGTGTCAGTGAGTGTCAGTGCGTGTGTCAGAGAAAGTGTCAATGAGAGTGTCAGTGAGAGTGTCAGTGAGTGTCAGTGAGTGTCAGTGAGTGTCAGTGAGTGTCAGTGAGAGTGTCAGTGAGAGTGACAGTGAGAGTCAGTGAGAGTGTCAGTGAGAGTGTCAGTGAGAGTGCCAGTGAGCGTTTCAGTGTCAGTGAGAGTGTCAGTGTCAGTGAGAGTGTCAGTGAGAGTGTCAGTGAGTGTCAGTGAGAGTGTCAGTGAGTGTGTCAGAGAAAGTGTCAATGAGAGTGTCAGTGTCAGTGAGAGTGAGAGTGTCAGTGAGTGTCAGTGAGTGTCAGTGAGTGTCAGTGAGAGTGTCAGTGAGAGTGCCAGTGAGCGTTTCAGTGTCAGTGAGAGTGTCAGTGTCAGTGAGAGTGTCAAAGAGAGTGTCAGTGAGTGTCAGTGAGAGTGTCGGTGTCAGTGAGAGTGTCAGTGAGAGTGTCAATGAGATTGTCAGTGAGATTGTCAGTGAGAGTGTCAGTATCAGTGAAAGTGTCAGTGAGAGTGTCAGTGTCAGTGAGTGTCAGTGTCAGTGAGAGTGTCAGTGAGAGTGTCAGTGAGAGTGTCAGGGAGAGTGTCAGGGAGAGTGTCAGTGAGAGTGTCAGTGAGAGTGTCAGTGAGAGTGTCAGTGAGAGTGTCAGGGAGAGTGTCAGGGAGAGTGTCAGTGAGAGTGTCAGTGAGAGTGTCAGTGAGAGTGTCAGTATCAGAGAAAGTGTCAGTGAGAGTGTCAGTGTCAGTGAGAGTGTCAGTGTCAGTGAGAGTGTCAGTGAGAGTGTCAGTGAGAGTGTCAGTGAGAGTGTCAGTGAGAGTGTCAGTGAGAGTGTCAGTGAGAGTGTCAGGGAGTGTCAGTGAGTGTCAGTGAGTGTGTCAGTGAGAGTGTCAGTGAGAGTGTCAGGGAGTGTCAGTGAGTGTCAGTGAGTGTGTCAGTGAGAGTGTCAGTGAGAGTGTCAGTGAGTGTCAGTGAGTGTCAGTGAGAGTTTCAGTGAGAGTGTCAGTGTCAGTGAGTGTCATTGAGAGTGTCAGTTTCAGTGTGAGTGTAAGTGAGAGTGTCAGTGAGAGTGTCAGTGAGAGTGTCAGTGAGTGTGAGTGAGAGTGTGAGTGAGAGTGTCAGTGTCAGTGAGAGTGTCAGTGAGAGTGTCAGTGAGGGTGGCAGTGAGTGTGTCAGGGTGTGTGTCAGAGAGAGTGTCAGTGAAAGTGTCAGTGAAAGTGTCAGTGAGAGTGTGAGTGAGAGTGTCAGTGAGTGTCAGTGAGAGTGTCAGTGAGAGTGTCAGTGAGTGTGTCAGTGAAAGTGTCAGTGAGTGTCAGTGTGAGTGTCAGTGAGAGTGTCAGTGTCAGTGAGAGTGTCAGTGAGTGTGAGTGAGAGTGTCATTGAGTGTGTCAATGAGTGTGTCATTGAGTGTGTCAGTGAGAGTGTCAGTGAGTGTCAGTGAGTGTCAGTGAGTGTGTCAGTGAGTGTGTCAGTGAGAGTGTCAGTGAGTGTCAGTGAGAGTGTTAGTGAGAGTGTCAGTGAGAGTGTCAGTGAGAGTGTCAGTGTCAGTGAGAGTGTCAGTGAGAGTGTCAGTGTCAGTGTGAGTGTCAGTGAGAGTGTCAGTGAGAGTTTCAGTGTCAGTGAGAGTGTCAGTGTCAGATAGTGTCAGTGTCAGTAAGAGTGTGAGTGAGAGTGTGAGTGAGAGTGTGAGTGAGAGTGTCAGTGAAAGTGTCAGTGAGTGTCAGTGAGAGTGTCAGTCAGTGTCAGTGAGAGTTTCAGTGAGAGTGTCAGTGAGAGTGTCATTGAGAGTGTCAGTTTCAGTTTGAGTGTCAGTGAAAGTGTCAGTGAGAGTGTCAGTGTCAGTGAGAGTGTCAGTGAGTGTGAGTGAGTGTCAGTGAGAGTGTCAGTGAGAGTGTCAGTGAGCGTGTCAGTGAGAGTGTCAGAGTGAGAGTGTCAGAGTGAGAGTGTCAGTGAGAGTGTCAGTGTCCGTGAGAGTGTCAGCGAGAGTGTCAGTGTCAGTGAGATTGTCAGTGAGAGTGTCAGTGAGTGTTTCAGTGAGTGTGTCAGTGAGTGTCAGTGAGAGTGTCAGTGAGTGTGTCAGAGAAAGTGTCAATGAGAGTGTCAGTGAGAGTGTCAGTGAGAGTGTCAGTGAGTGTCAGTGAGTGTCCTTGAGTGTCAGTGAGAGTGTCAGTGAGAGTGTCAGTGAGTGTCAGTGAGAGTGTCAGTGAGAGTTTCAGTGAGAGTGTCAGTGAGAGTTTCAGTGAGAGTGTCAGTGTCAGTGAGCGTGTCAGTGAGTGTCAGGGAGAGTGCCAGTGTCAGTGAGAGTGTCAGTGAGAGTGTCAGTGAGAGTGTCAGTGAGAGTGTCAGTGAGAGTGTCAGTGAGTGTCAGTGAGTGTCAGTGAGAGTGTCAGTGAGAGTGTCAGTGAAAGTGTCAGTTTCAGTGTGAGTGTAAGTGAGAGTGTCAGTGAGAGTGTCAGTGTCAGTGAGAGTGTCAGTGAGAGTGTCAGTGAGTGTCATTGAGAGTGTCAGTTTCAGTGTGAGTGTAAGTGAGAGTGTCAGTGAGAGTGTCAGTGTCAGTGAGAGTGTCAGTGAGAGTGTCAGTGAGTGTGAGTGAGAGTGTGAGTGAGAGTGTCAGTGTCAGTGAGAGTGTCAGTGAGAGTGTCAGTGAGGGTGGCAGTGAGTGTGTCAGGGAGTGTGTCAGGGAGTGTCAGTGAAAGTGTCAGTGAAAGTGTCAGTGAAAGTGTCAGTGAGAGTGTGAGTGAGAGTGTCAGTGAGAGTGTCAGTGAGAGTGTCAGTGAGTGTGTCAGAGAAAGTGTCAATGAGAGTGTCAGTGTCAGTGAGAGTGTCAGTGAGTGTCAGTGAGTGTCAGTGAGTGTCAGTGAGAGTGTCAGTGCGTGTGTCAGAGAAAGTGTCAATGAGAGTGTCAGTGAGAGTGTCAGTGAGTGTCAGTGAGTGTCAGTGAGTGTCAGTGAGAGTGTCAGTGAGAGTGACAGTGAGAGTCAGTGAGTGTCAGTGAGAGTGTCAGTGAGAGTGTCAGTGAGAGTGCCAGTGAGCGTTTCAGTGTCAGTGAGAGTGTCAGTGTCAGTGAGAGTGTCAGTGACAGTGTCAGTGAGTGTCAGTGAGAGTGTCAGTGAGTGTGTCAGAGAAAGTGTCAATGAGAGTGTCAGTGTCAGTGAGAGTGAGAGTGTCAGTGAGTGTCAGTGAGTGTCAGTGAGTGTCAGTGAGAGTGTCAGTGAGAGTGCCAGTGAGCGTTTCAGTGTCAGTGAGAGTGTCAGTGTCAGTGAGAGTGTCAAAGAGAGTGTCAGTGAGTGTCAGTGAGAGTGTCGGTGTCAGTGAGAGTGTCAGTGAGATTGTCAGTGAGATTGTCAGTGAGAGTGTCAGTATCAGTGAAAGTGTCAGTGAGAGTGTCAGTGTCAGTGAGTGTCAGTGTCAGTGAGAGTGTCAGTGAGAGTGTCAGTGAGAGTGTCAGGGAGAGTGTCAGGGAGAGTGTCAGTGAGAGTGTCAGTGAGATTGTCAGTGAGAGTGTCAGTATCAGAGAAAGTGTCAGTGAGAGTGTCAGTGTCAGTGAGAGTGTCAGTGTCAGTGAGAGTGTCAGTGAGAGTGTCAGTGAGAGTGTCAGTGAGAGTGTCAGTGAGAGTGTCAGGGAGTGTCAGTGAGTGTCAGTGAGAGTGTCAGTGAGTGTGTCAGTGAGAGTGTCAGTGAGAGTGTCAGTGAGTGTCAGTGAGAGTTTCAGTGAGAGTGTCAGTGTCAGTGAGTGTCATTGAGAGTGTCAGTTTCAGTGTGAGTGTAAGTGAGAGTGTCAGTGAGAGTGTCAGTGAGAGTGTCAGTGAGAGTGTCAGTGAGTGTGTCAGTGAGTGTGAGTGAGAGTGTGAGTGAGAGTGTCAGTGTCAGTGAGAGTGTCAGTGAGAGTGTCAGTGAGGGTGGCAGTGAGTGTGTCAGGGAGTGTGTCAGAGAGAGTGTCAGTGAAAGTGTCAGTGAAAGTGTCAGTGAAAGTGTCAGTGAGAGTGTGAGTGAGAGTGTCAGTGAGTGTCAGTGAGAGTGTCAGTGAGAGTGTCAGTGAGTGTGTCAGTGAAAGTGTCAGTGAGTGTCAGTGAGAGTGTCAGTGAGAGTGTCAATGAGTGTCAGTGAGAGTTTCAGTGAGAGTGTCAGTGTCAGTGAGAGTGTCAGTGAAAGTGTCAGTGTCAGTGAGAGTGTCGATGAGATTGTCAGTGAGAGTGTCAGTGTCAGTGAAAGTGTCAGTGAGAGTGTCAGTGTCAGTGAGAGTGTCAGTGAGAGTGTCTGTGAGAGTGTCAGTGTCAGTGAAAGTGTCAGTGAGAGTGTCAGTGAGTATCAGTGAGAGTGTCAGTGAGAGTGTCAGTGAGTGTCAGTGAGTGTCAGTGAGTGTCAGTGTCAGTGAGTGTCAGTGTCAGTGAGAGTGTCAGTGTCTGTGAGAGTGTCAGTGAGAGTGTCAGTGAGAGTGTCAGTGAGAGTGTCAGTGAGTGTCAGTGAGAGTTTCAGTGAGAGTGTCAGTGTCAGTGAGAGTGTCATTGAGAGTGTCAGTTTCAGTGTGAGTGTAAGTGAGAGTGTCAGTGAGAGTGTCAGTGTCAGTGAGAGTGTCAGTGAGTGTGAGTGAGAGTGTGAGTGAGAGTGTCAGTAAGAGTGTCAGTGAGAGTGTCAGTGAGAGTCAGTGAGAGTGTCAGTGAGAGTGTCAGTGTCAGTGAGAGTGTCAGTGAGTGTCAGAGTGTCAGTGAGAGTGTCAGTGAGAGTGTCAGTGAGAGTGTCAGTGTCAGTGAGAGTGTCAGTGAGTGTGAGTGAGAGTGTGAGTGAGAGTGTCAGTGTCAGTAAGAGTGTCAATAAGAGTGTCAGTGAGAGTGTCAGTGAGAAAGTCAGTGAGAGTGTCAGTGAGAGTGTCAGAGTGAGTGTCAGAGTGAGTGTCAGAGTGAGTGTCAGAGAGAGTGTCAGTGAGAGTGTCAGTGAGAGTGTCAGTGTCAGTGAGAGTGTCAGTGCCAGTGAGAGTGTCAGTGTCAGTGAGAGTGCCAGTGAGAGTGTCAGTGGGTGTGTCAGTGAGTGTCAGTGAGAGTGTCAGTGTCAGTGAGTTTGTCAGAGAAAGTGTCAGAGAAAGTGTCAGTTAGAGTGTCAGTGTCAGTGAGAGTGTCAGTGAGTGTCCTTGAGTGTCAGTGAGAGTGTCAGTGAGTGTCAGTGAGAGTGTCAGTGAGAGTGTCAGTGAGAGTGTCAGTGAGAGTGTCAGTGAGAGTGTCAATGAGTGTGTCAGTGAGAGTGTCAGTGAGTGTCAGTGTCAGTGAGTATCAGTGAGAGTGTCAGTGAGAGTGTCAGTGTCAGTGAGACTGTCAGTGTCAGTGAGTGTGTCAGTGAGAGTGTCAGTGAGTGTCAGTGTCAGTGAGAGTGTTGATGAGATTGTCAGTGAGAGTGTCAGTGATAGTGTCAGTGATAGTGTCAGTGTCAGTGAGAGTGTCAGTGAGAGTGTCAGTGAGAGTGTCAGTGTCAGTGAGAGTGTCAGTGAGAGTGTCAGTGAGAGAGTCAGCATCAGTGTGAGGGTCAGTGAGTGTCAGTGAGTGTCAGTGAGAGTGTCAGTGTGAGTGTCCGTGAGAGTATCCGTGAGTGTGTCAGCATCAGTGAGAGTGTCAGTGAGTGTCAGTGAGTGTCAGTGTGAGTGTCAGTGTGAGTGTCAGTGAGAGTGTCAGTGAGAGTGTCAGTGAGAGTGTCAGTGAGTGTGAGTGAGTGTGAGTGAGAGTGTCAGAGTCAGTGTCAGTGAGAGTGGCAGTGAGAGTGGCAGTGTCCGTGAGTGTCAGTGAGTGTCAGTGAGTGTCAGTGAGAGTGTCAGTGTCAGTGTCGATGAGATTGTCAGTGAGAGTGTCAGTGAGAGTGTCAGTGAGAGTGTCAGTGTTAGTGTCAGTGAGAGTGTCAGTGAGAGTGTCAGTGAGAGTGGCAGCATCAGTGAGAGTGTCAGTGAGAGTGTCAGTGAGAGTGTCAGTGCCAGTGAGAGTGTCAGTGAGTGTGAGTGAAAGTGTCAGAGTCAGTGTCAGTGAGAGTGTCAGTAAGAGTGTCAGTGAGTGTGTCAGTGAGAGTGTCAGTGTCGGTGTGAGTGTCAGTGTCAGTGAGAGTGTCAGTGAGAGTTTCAGTGAGAGTGTCAGTGTCAGTGAGAGTGTCAGTGAGAGTGTCAGTGAAAGTGTCAGTGTCAGTGAGAGTGTCGATGAGATTGTCAGTGAGAGTGTCAGTGTCAGTGAAAGTGTCAGTGAGAGTGTCAGTGTCAGTGAGAGTGTCAGTGAGAGTGTCTGTGAGAGTGTCAGTGTCAGTGAAAGTGTCAGTGAGAGTGTCAGTGAGTATCAGTGAGAGTGTCAGTGAGAGTGTCAGTGAGTGTCAGTGAGTGTCAGTGAGTGTCAGTGAGTGTCAGTGTCAGTGAGTGTCAGTGTCAGTGAGAGTGTCAGTGTCTGTGAGAGTGTCAGTGAGAGTGTCAGTGAGAGTGTCAGTGAGAGTGTCAGTGAGTGTCAGTGAGAGTTTCAGTGAGAGTGTCAGTGTCAGTGAGAGTGTCATTGAGAGTGTCAGTTTCAGTGTGAGTGTAAGTGAGAGTGTCAGTGAGAGTGTCAGTGTCAGTGAGAGTGTCAGTGAGTGTGAGTGAGAGTGTGAGTGAGAGTGTCAGTAAGAGTGTCAGTGAGAGTGTCAGTGAGAGTCAGTGAGAGTGTCAGTGAGAGTGTCAGTGTCAGTGAGAGTGTCAGTGAGTGTCAGAGTGTCAGTGAGAGTGTCAGTGAGAGTGTCAGTGAGAGTGTCAGTGTCAGTGAGAGTGTCAGTGAGTGTGAGTGAGAGTGTGAGTGAGAGTGTCAGTGTCAGTAAGAGTGTCAATAAGAGTGTCAGTGAGAGTGTCAGTGAGAAAGTCAGTGAGAGTGTCAGTGAGAGTGTCAGAGTGAGTGTCAGAGTGAGTGTCAGAGTGAGTGTCAGAGAGAGTGTCAGTGAGAGTGTCAGTGAGAGTGTCAGTGTCAGTGAGAGTGTCAGTGAGAGTGTCAGTGCCAGTGAGAGTGTCAGTGTCAGTGAGAGTGCCAGTGAGAGTGTCAGTGGGTGTGTCAGTGAGAGTGTCAGTGAGAGAGTCAGCATCAGTGTGAGGGTCAGTGAGTGTCAGTGAGTGTCAGTGAGAGTGTCAGTGTGAGTGTCCGTGAGAGTATCCGTGAGTGTGTCAGCATCAGTGAGAGTGTCAGTGAGTGTCAGTGAGTGTCAGTGTGAGTGTCAGTGTGAGTGTCAGTGAGAGTGTCAGTGAGAGTGTCAGTGAGTGTGAGTGAGTGTGAGTGAGAGTGTCAGAGTCAGTGTCAGTGAGAGTGGCAGTGAGAGTGGCAGTGTCCGTGAGTGTCAGTGAGTGTCAGTGAGTGTCAGTGAGAGTGTCAGTGTCGATGAGATTGTCAGTGAGAGTGTCAGTGAGAGTGTCAGTGAGAGTGTCAGTGTTAGTGTCAGTGAGAGTGTCAGTGAGAGTGTCAGTGAGAGTGGCAGCATCAGTGAGAGTGTCAGTGAGAGTGTCAGTGAGAGTGTCAGTGCCAGTGAGAGTGTCAGTGAGTGTGAGTGAAAGTGTCAGAGTCAGTGTCAGTGAGAGTGTCAGTAAGAGTGTCAGTGAGTGTGTCAGTGAGAGTGTCAGTGTCAGTGAGAGTGTCAGTGTCGGTGTGAGTGTCAGTGTCAGTGAGAGTGTCAGTGAGAGTTTCAGTGAGAGTGTCAGTGTCAGTGAGACTGTCAGTTTCAGTGTGAGTGTCAGTGAGAGTGTCAGTGTCAGTGAATGTGTCAGTGAGTGTGAGTGTGAGTGAAAGTGTGAGTGAGAGTGTCAGTGAGAGTGTCAGTGAGAGTGTCAGTGAGAGTGTCAGTGAGTGTGTCAGTGAGAGTGTCAGTGAGAGTGTCAGTGAGAGTGTCAGTGAGAGTGTCAGTGTCAGTGAATGTGTCAGTGAGTGTGAGTGAGAGTGTCAGTGAGAGTGTCAGTGTCAGTGAGAGTGTCAGTGAGGGTGTCAGTGAGGGTGTCAGTGAGTGTGTTAGAGAGTGTGTTAGTGAGTGTGTCAGTGAGAGTGTCAGTGAGAGTGTCAGTGAGAGTGTCAGTGAGAGTGTCAGTGAGTATCAGTGAGAGTCAGTGAGAGTGTCAGTGAGAGTGTCAGTGATAGTGTCGATGAGATTGTCAGTGAGAGTGAGAGTGTCAGTGAGTGTCAGTGAGAGTGTCAGTGTCACTGAGTGTCAACATCAGTGAGAGTGTCAGTGAGAGTGTCAGTTTCAGTTAGAGTGTCAGTGAGTGTGTCAGTGATTGTGAGTGACAGTGAGTGTGTGAGTGACAGTGAGTGTGTGTGTGGGGGTTGTGTGTGTGGGGTTGTGTTTGTGTGTGGGGTTGTGTGTATGTGGGGTTGTGTGTGTTTGTGGGTGTTTGTGGGGGGGGGTGTGGTTGTGTGTGGTGTGTCAGTGAGTGTGAGTGAAAGTGTCAGAGTCAGTGTCAGTGAGAGTGTCAGTAAGAGTGTCGGTGAGTGTGTCAGTGAGTGTGTCAGTGAGAGTGTCAGTGAGAGGGTCAGTGAGAGGGTCAGTGTCAGTGAGAGTGTCAGAGAGAGTTTCATTGAGTGTCAGTGAGAGTGTTAGTGAGAGTGTTAGTGAGAGTGTCAGTGAGAGTGTCAGTGAGAGTGTCAGTGAGAGTGTCAGTGAGAGTGTCAGTGAGTGTCAGTGAGAGTGTCAGTGAGTGTCAGTGAGAGTGTAAGTGAGAGAATCGATGAGATTGTCAGTGTCAGTGAGAGTGTCAGTGAGAGTGTCAGTGAGTGTGTCAGTGAGAGTGTCAGTGTCAGTGAGAGTGTCAGTGTCGGTGTGAGTGTCAGTGTCAGTGAGAGTGTCAGTGAGAGTTTCAGTGAGAGTGTCAGTGTCAGTGAGACTGTCAGTTTCAGTGTGAGTGTCAGTGAGAGTGTCAGTGTCAGTGAATGTGTCAGTGAGTGTGAGTGTGAGCGTGAGTGAGAGTGTCAGTGAGAGTGTCAGTGAGAGTGTCAGTGAGAGTGTCAGTGAGTGTGTCAGTGAGAGTGTCAGTGAGAGTGTCAGTGAGAGTGTCAGTGAGAGTGTCAGTGTCAGTGAATGTGTCAGTGAGTGTGAGTGAGAGTGTCAGTGAGAGTGTCAGTGTCGTGTCAGTGAGGGTGTCAGTGAGTGTGTTAGAGAGTGTGTTAGTGAGTGTGTCAGTGAGAGTGTCAGTGAGAGTGTCAGTGAGAGTGTCAGTGAGAGTGTCAGTGAGTATCAGTGAGAGTCAGTGAGAGTGTCAGTGAGAGTGTCAGTGATAGTGTCGATGAGATTGTCAGTGAGAGTGAGAGTGTCAGTGAGTGTCAGTGAGAGTGTCAGTGTCAGTGAGTGTCAACATCAGTGAGAGTGTCAGTTTCAGTTAGAGTGTCAGTGAGTGTGTCAGTGATTGTGAGTGACAGTGAGTGTGTGAGTGACAGTGAGTGTGTGTGTGGGGGTTGTGTGTGTGGGGTTGTGTTTGTGTGTGGGGTTGTGTGTATGTGGGGTTGTGTGTGTTTGTGGGTGTTTGTGGGGGTGTGTGTGGTTGTGTGTGGTGTGTCAGTGAGTGTGAGTGAAAGTGTCAGAGTCAGTGTCAGTGAGAGTGTCGGTGAGTGTGTCAGTGAGTGTGTCAGTGAGAGTGTCAGTGAGAGGGTCAGTGAGAGGGTCAGTGTCAGTGAGAGTGTCAGAGAGAGTTTCAGTGAGTGTCAGCGAGAGTGTTAGAGTGTCAGTGAGAGTGTCAGTGAGTGTCAGTGAGAGTGTCAGTGAGAGTGTCAGTGAGAGTGTCAGTGAGAGTGTCAGTGAGTGTCAGTGAGAGTGTCAGTGTTGCTGAGAGTGTCAGTGAGTGTCAGTGAGAGTGTAAGTGAGAGAATCGATGAGATTGTCAGTGTCAGTGAGAGTGTCAGTGAGAGTGTCAGTGAGAGTGTCAGCGAGAGTGTCAGTGTTGCTGAGAGTGTCAGTGAGAGTGTCAGTGAGAGTGGCAGTGTCAGTGAGAGTGTCAGTGAGTGTCAGTGAGAGTGTCAGCGTCAGTGTCAATGAGATTGTCAGTGAGAGTGTCAGTGTCAGTGAGAGTGTCAGTGAGAGTGTCAGTGTTAGTGTCAGTGTCAGTGAGAGTGTCAGCATCAGTGAGAGTGTCAGTGAGAGTGTCAGTGAGTGTGAGTGAGAGTGTGAGTGAGAGTGTCAGTGTGAGTGAGAGTGTCAGTGAGTGTATCAGTGAGTGTGTCAGTGAGTGTGTCAGTGAGTGTGTCAGTGAGTGTGTCAGTGAGTGTGTCAGTGAGAGTGTCAGTGGAAGTGTCAGTGAGAGTGTCGGGAGTGTCAGTGAGAGTTTCAGTGAGAGTGTCAGTGAGACTGTCAGTGGGAGTGTCAGCGAGAGTGTCAGTTTCAGTGTGTGTCAGTGAGAGTGTCAGTGAGTGCCAGTGAGAGTGTCAGTGAGTTTCAGTGAGTGTGTCAGTGAGTGTCAGTGAGAGTGTCAGTGTCAGTGTCAATGAGATTGTGAGTGAGAGTGTCAATGTCAGTGAGAGTGTCAGTGAGAGTGTCAGTGTTATTGTCAGTGTCAGCATCAGTGAGAGTGTCAGTGAGAGTGTCAGTGAGTGTATCAGTGAGTGTATCAGTGAGTGTGTCAGTGAGTGTCAGTGAGAGTGTCAGTGAAAGTGTCAGTGAGAGTGTCAGTGAGAGTGTCGGGAGTGTCAGTGAGAGTTTCAGTGAGAGTGTCAGTGAGACTGTCAGTGAGTGTCAGTGAGAGTGTCAGTTTCAGTGTGTGTCAGTGAGAGTGTCAGTGAGAGTGTCAGTGGAAGTGTCAGTGAGAGTGTCGGGAGTGTCAGTGAGAGTTTCAGTGAGAGTGTCAGTGAGACTGTCAGTGGGAGCGTCAGTGAGTGTCAGTGAGAGTGTCAGTTTCAGTGTGTGTCAGTGAGAGTGTCAGTGAGTGTCAGTGAGAGTGTCATTGAGTGTCAGTGAGAGTGTCAGTGAGAGTGTCAGTGTCAGTGAGAGTGTGAGTGTCAGTGAGAGTGTCAGTGAGAGTGCCAGTGAGAGTGTCAGTGAGTTTCAGTGAGAGTTTCAGTGAGTGTCAGTGAGAGTGTCAGTGTCAGTGAGAGTGTCAGTGAGTGTGAGTGAGAGTGTCAGTGTCAGTGAGTGTCCGTGAGAGTTTCAGTGTCAGTGAGAGTATCAGTGAGAGTGTCAGTGAGTGTCAGTTAGTGTCAGTGAGAGTGTCGGTGTCAGTGAGAGTGTCAGTGAGAGTGTCAGTTAGAGTGTCAGTGAGAGTGTCAGTGAGTGTCAGTGAGAGTGTCCTTGAGTGTCAGTGAGAGTGTCAGTGAGAGTGTCAGTGAGAGTGTCAGTGTCAGCGAGGGTGTCAGTGAGTGTCAGTGTGAGTGTCAGTGAGAGTGTCAGTGAGTGTCGATGAGATTGTCAGTGAGAGTGTCAGTGTCTTTGAGAGTGTCAGTGAGAGTGTCAGTGTCAATGAGAGTGTCAGTGAGAGTGTCAGTGTCAGTGAGAGTGTCAGTGAGAGTGTCAGTGAGAGTGGCAGTGAGAGTGGCAGCATCAGTGAGAGTGTCAGTGTGTCAGTCAGAGAGTCAGTGAGAGTGTCAGTGAGAGTGTCAGTGTCAGTGAGAGTGTCAGTGAGTGTGAGTGAAAGTGTCAGAGTCAGTGTCAGTGAGAGTGTCAGTAAGAGTGTCAGTGAGTGTGTCAGTGTGTCAGTGAGAGTGTCATTGTCAGTGAGAGTGTAAGTTTCAGTGTGAGTGTCAGTGAGATTGTCAGTGAGAGTGTCAGTGAGAGTGTCAGTGTCAGTGAATGTGTCAGTGAGTGTGAGTTAGTGTTAGTGAGAGTGTCAGTGTCAGTGAGAGTGTCGTGAGAGTGAAAGTGTCAGTGAGAGTCAGTGAGTGTGTCCGTGAGTGTGTCAGTGAATGTGTCAGTGAGTGTGAGTGTGAGTGAGAGTGTCAGTGTCAGTGAGAGTGTCAGTGAGGGTGTCAGTGAGTGTGTTAGAGAGTGGGTCAGTGAGAGTGTCAGTGAGAGTCAGTGAGAGTGTCGATGAGATTGTCAGTGAGAGTGAGAGTGTCAGTGAGTGTCAGTGAGAGTGTCAGTTTCAGTTAGAGTTTCAGTGAGTGTGTCAGTGATTGTGAGTGACAGTGAGTGTGTGAGTGACAGTGAGTGTGTGGGGGTTGTGTGTGTGGCGTTGTGTTTGTGTGTGGGGTTGTGTGTATGTGGGGTTGTGTGTGTTTGTGGGGGTGTGTGGTTGAGTGTGGTGTGTCAGTGAGTGTGAGTTAGAGTGTCAGAGTCAGTGTCAGTGAGAGTGTCAGTAAGAGTGTCAGTGAGTGTGTCAGTGAGAGTGTCAGTGAGAGTGTCAGTGAGTGTCAGTGAGAGTGTCAGTGTCAGTGTTAGTGTCAGTTTCAGTGTGAGTGTCAGTGAGATTGTCAGTGAGAGTGTCAGTGAGAGTGTCAGTGAGAGTGTCAGTGAGAGTGTCAGTGAGAGTGTCAGTGAGAGTGTCAGTGTCAGTGAGAGTGTCAGTTTCAGTGTCAGTGTCAGTGAGATTGTCAGTGAGAGTGTCAGTGAGAGTGTCAGTGAATGTGTCAGTGAATGTGTCAGTGAGTGTGAGTGAGAGTGTGAGTGAGAGTGTCAGTGAGTGTCAGTGAGAGTGTCAGTGAGAGTGTCAGTGAATGTGTCAGTGAGTGTGAGTGAGAGTGTGAGTGAGAGTGTCAGTGTCAGTGAGAGTGTCAGTGAGAGTGTCAGTGAGTGTCAGTGAGTGTCAGTGAATGTGTCAGTGAATGTGTCAGTGAGAGTGTCAGTGAGAGTGTCAGTGAGTGTCAGTGAATGTGTCAGTGAGTGTGAGTGAGTGTGTCAGTGAGAGTGTCAGTGAGAGTGTCAGTGAGGGTGTCAGTGAGTGTGTTAGAGAGTGTGTTAGTGAGTGTGTCAGTGAGAGTGTCAGTGAGTATCAGTGAGTCAGTGAGAGTGTCAGTGAGTGTCGATGAGATTGTCAGTGAGAGTGAGAGTGTCAGTGAGTGTCAGTGAGAGTGTCAGTGTCAGTGAGTGTCAACATCAGTTAGAGTGTCAGTGAGTGTGTCAGTGATTGTGAGTGACAGTGAGTGTGTGAGTGACAGTGAGTGTGTGTGTGGGGGTTGTGTGTGTGGGGTTGTTTGTGTGTGGGGTTGTGTGTATGCGGGGTTGTGTGTGTTTGTGGGGGGTGTGGTTGTGTGTGGTGTGTGTGGGGTTGTGTGCGGTGTGTGGGGTTGTGTGTGTGGGGGTTAGTGTGGTTGTGTGTGGTTGTGTGTGTGGGGTTGTGTCATGTATGTGTGGAGGAGGTTTGTGTGTGTGCGTGGGATGTTGTGTGGGGGGTTGTGTGTGGTGTGGTTGTGTGTGGTGTGGTTGTGTGTGTAGGGTTGTATGTTTGGGTGTGTGTGTGTTTGTGGGGTTGTGTGTGTAGGGGTTGTGGTTGTGTGTGTGTGTCATGTATGTGTGGGGGGTTTTGTGTGTGTGCGTGGGATGTTGTGTGGGGGAGTGTGTTTGTGGGGTTGTCTGTGGGGGGTTGTGGTTGTGTGGGGGGTTGTGTGTGTGGGGGGTTGTGTGTATGTGTGATTGTGTGTGTGGGGGTTGTGTGTGTGAGGTTGTGTGTGTGTGGGGGGTTGTGTGTGGGGGTTTTGTGTGGGGATGTGTGTGTGGGGGTGTTTGTGTGGGGTTGTGTGTGTGGGGGGTTGTGTGTGGGGGGTAACAGAATGGGATGGGACGGGAGGTGAGGCAGTGAATGGGATGGAAGGGAAGGGGGAGTGACAGAAGGGGAGGGGATTAAAGAGGTAAATAAGAAAGTAATGGAAATAAAGGGGGAGGGGGGACATGGAGGGAGAGGGGTAGTTGGAGGGTGGGGTAAAGGGAAAGAAGGGATGCGTTGGGGAATGGAAAGGAAAGGAAAGGAAAGGAAAGGAAGAAGGAGGGGAAGAAAGCGGAGAAGAAAAAGGAGGAGAAAGGCAGGGAAAGGAATTGAGAATAGAGGGGGAAAGGGAGAGGGTAAATGAGAGAGGCAGGTGAGGGGAAGGGTAATGAGGGGTAGGGTAGGGTATGGATGAAGGGATGGGTGAGGGGTAAGGGGAGCAGAAAAGGAGCAGAGGCGATGGGAACAGATTGGAAGGGAAAGAGGCTGTGAATGGGAGGAAATGGAGGGGAAGAGAAGGGAAGGGGTGGGGTGGAGATGGAAAAGGAGATAAGAGAGTGCAGGATGGGACCGGAATGGATTGAATGGGAAGGGGAGAGGATTAAAGAGTGATGGAGAAAAAGGGAACTTAAAAGAAAGGGGGAGAAGGGGATAGGAGAGGAGAGATAGGAATGTAAGGCAGAGAAGGAAGAACGGGAAAGAGAAAGGAAGAGGGAAGGGATGTTTCAAGCCAGTATCAAGTCAGTATCAAGCCAGTATCAAGGCAGTATCAAGCCAGTATCAAGTCAGTATCAAGTCAGTATCAAGCCAGTATCAAGCCAGTTTAAAGTTTGGATTCAAGTTCGGTTTCAGTTTGGTTTCAAGTTCGGTTTCCATTTGGTTTCTATACTCACCTTGTCCCTTTCACCCAGCCCCGTCCTGTTCTTTTTGGAGCCTGTGAGGCCCCGGCCCCCTCGGCCTCTCGGGGGCCTCGGCTCCGGCCGCCAGCAGTGGTCCTCTCCGCCCGGTGCTCATGAGTGCAATGCCGCGGCTGCCTGGTTACCAGCCTTGTATACCACGGACACGTCACAATAGACATTCAACCTGTCATCATGCATCACCGGCTTATGGGCGATGACAAGTGTTGCAGTGTAAGGGGGTGGGGGGGGGGGAGCAGCCGAGACACGGATATTAATTCAATTACCTAAAAGAAAAAAAGAAAAAATCTATTTAGTCACAAAAGGATCCTGTGATGAACCTCAAAGACGATCTAATCCTGCCCGACCTTCTCCCCCCTCAGGGGCCTCTCCTTGTCTCTGCTCCGGCGGAGCCTCCCCTCTGCACTTAGCCTCGACCTCATGACATCACAGGGGAGGGAGGGCCTGGAACGTCAGAGGTGTTCCATCTGTGGTAAATAAATAAATAATACCCTATTTTTGACTAGACATATATCATAACAGATAGCTCAATAAATAAGAGTCAAGATTCGAGGTAGTAGGAGTTTTGCAGGTTTAATACAGCATAAGGACAGGAACAGGACAACCTGCATAGGAATAGGATGACAGGGCCCAGCAGCTGCTGGGGCTGGGTCTGGGATGAGCGCGCTAACTTTTAATAACAATACACGAGCATATATACATAGCGCGAACACATAGCATTACATTGCAGTAGGCGTAGCAGTGGGTGGAACAGAAGGCGTGACGCGTAGCAGTCGCGAAAGATAAGGGATAAAAAGGCGTAACTCAGACATGTGATGCAAACGTAACAGAATATGTCATGAATGGGCGGAAACATAGGAGGGGGCTACCTAAGGAGCCGGGACCTCTAACCTGGTGGTGCGCGCAAACTGGCAATGACGTGTTACGAGGAGAAGCTGGGGGCTATGAACTCTGTGCTAGGAGCAGAGACTAAAGTCTGGAGGGTCGGAGCGACATGTACCTAAACCCTATGTTGGTATCTGATGTTTAGGGAACATGTTGATATAAACTAGAAGTCATGAGGGGAAAAGCTAACTGACTCTAAGACTGGACCATGCATTATTCTACATGTAGTGCGTGATGAAGAATACTAAATGACCATTAAATCCAGTATTTCTCTTACATGGAGCCGCATAGGCTAGACAATGACGGAAACTATTGATGCAGTTCAGTAGCTTAGGAATGCAGAGAAGGAGGACTAAACTGATAGCTGGAATCATAACATAGTCTTGGCAGACTCAGAGGCAGAGCCAAGCTGCACCGGGCACTGCGAGGCAGGAAGTAAGTGAAAGGTCGAGGATACAGGTGGGGGCTGGATCGCTCCTCAGCGAGGCTTCAGGAGACAGGAGCTGAATCTGATGTCCGGGCCCTGTTGAGGCCTGGAAACGGGGACTTTATAATGAAATAACGTGCACACTGAGAAACGTGGCAACATTACTTTACATAGGCCTGATATTCGTAGTATTCACGAGGACTGGGAAACTGGCATACTAGAGGTGGACACAACTATAATTGCGTCATTAATCGGACATGGGGAATAACATATGCATATTGGTCGTGCACACATAACATATGATGGATAACACGTAGGGACACAGAACATGGCAAAATTTACTTTTCCACATTCCCTCCTTGTCACTACGTTTCCATCAGGAAACATCAATATTCATGATACCATCTATCATTTCATACAGTACCATTTGTTCATCTCGAATTGTCTTGGAACGAGATTTAGAACGAGGCTTGGGACTAGGAATACAAGAGGTAGCACACATGCCGCAAATCGCAGGGCCACATTGTATACAGAGGCAGCAGCTGAATATGATCGCTACTGCGATACCTAGAAAGGACAGGACTTTCCATCCCCAGGCGGAAATTATATTCCAGAACCAACCGGACCATGTCCAGGTGCCTGGATCTTGGTGTAACAGATGGGCAATTTTATGAAGTCTGGTTATAGCTGAATAAACAGACGGCGCGTTATTTGGAATGAAAATGCAACAACTGGATCCGATGACTCTACAGGCCCCGCCCCTATCGGCCAGTATGACGTCAAGGACGAGACGATTCTGGAGCACGACAATTCTCATAAAGGATTGTTCTTCGGTTAAGTTACCTAGAGCGGAGGCAGTCTCATCTACTACTGCTTCAAGGGTTCTTGTTAACCTACGGATTAGCTTACTATTTACAACTGTACCTAAATAAGGGAACACACCTTTATCAATATCAATGAATTGCTCTGCAGCAGTTTCAGTATAATCGACAATCGGGAGGTTTCTCTTGTGTCTAGTATGTACTAGGAAGGAATTCCTATGGTAGTCAGGTGGAGCTAGGAAAACAGGTGGCAGTAGGAAGGCAATGTAACAGGTTCCCTCCCAATCGAGGGGCAGACGAACATATGCAGTCTGACCACAAACAAAATAAGAATGACGTGAAGCTTTAAAAATAGATTTCCCACTGTCACTATACTTGATAATAGTAGTACAATCACTATGTCCTACGTGTACAGAACCATAATTACGAACACATAATTCGCCTTTGACTGGTAGTACTGAAATAACAGGTGAGTCTGGAGTAGTATCAGACTGAACATTCAGGACCATGAAATTCGACGAATAATTACCTAAATTATACACTTCATTTTCTAGATCTAAACCTGTTCTGTGGGGGAAACCTTGCTTGTCTGGGAAACATGTACTGTTAAGAAAAGACATATCTGTTAAGGATGACGTTAACGTGGACCATGCTCCACACGAACCATTATGTGAAAAAGGATAAGGAAAGAGTGGCAGAACTCCCTTTGACGTCTGGAAAGGGGGGAGTCGACCACACACCCAACAATTAGTGGCATTGCTGGTCTGGTGTGAGTAATGTAACATACGGATAAATGAGTTATTACGCATAGCGAGGCGGTATGAATATTCGTGAGGAGGCAGATCACTAAACGTGTGTTCTACTGTAACATTAGAACGCTTATTTACATGAGGAACTGGGAAACACAGGAAAAATGCGTAACTAGTGCAGGAAATCAAAAGGCTGAGAAATAATATGAAACTTAGAAAAACGATACATTGAATTGAGTTTTGACTAACTCTCTCACTATGGGGGTCTATTTTATACATGTCAGAAACAGTCTAACCGTTTCACCTAGGGGAGGACTTATACAATCAAACTGACTGACTTATTTTACTAGACCGGAGTTTTTGCTTATACTCCTGCTGCGGAGTTTTCTCTAACAGGGGAGGGGTTGTATCAATGTCATTTGCGGGACAGTCCTTTAAAACAATATTTTGACAAGTCTTGATATCCTGGGAAATGTTCTTTAAGGCGGGTTTCAGTCCATTAAAAAGTTTAACATGAGAAAGGTGCACCCAGCCCTTGCGTCCTTCCAATTTCACGGCTGTACGGGTGGTGAGGAGGACCTGTCGGGGCTCTTTCCAACGTGGCTCCAGCGGACTTGATCTGTCAAAGTTCCGGACGAGCACCATCGAACCTGGAACGATTTCGTGCGGTGCCACCTCGGTATTATCTGGAAATGCGGCGGCAACCTGTGAACGACATGAGTTGAGGGCAGACATCAAGGAAGCTAGGTAATCTGTCAGCATATTACATGAAACATCAGTAATACTTCGGGGTCTAGGAGTACCCCACATGTTAGGGGGGCGGCCGAAAACGACCTCATACGGGGACAGACCTGATCTGGAATGTGCGACCATGCGCATATAAAACAAAGCAACTGGCAGAGCTACTAGCCAGTCCACACCCTTGTCTTTACATATTTTAGCAATTCGGATTTTCAGAGTCTGATTATGTCTCTCAACGAGACCGGCTGCTTCAGGATGGCGTACACAATGAAACTTCCACTGGTACCCTAACAACAGGGAAACGTGCTTCATCAACTCAGATGAGAATGGCTGACCGTTATCAGAATATACGACTCTAGGGAGTCCATATCGAGGGAAAAATTCACGAACCAACTGCTTGGCAGTGGTCGCGGCTGTGTAATCTGGGACTGGATATGCTTCTGTCCATCTGGACAAAGCGCATACAACTACAAGGACATACTTGAAACCTCGACATCGCTCCATCTGAATATAATCCATCTGGAGGACTTCAAAAGGGTGGTCAGGAGGCTGGAAACCACCTTGTTCCACCGGGACACTTTTACCTGGATTAAACTGACAACATATCATACAGGTACGGACTTTCTGCTTGGCTGCAGCTCGTAAATGCTTGTTGAACCAAATGTTCTGGATACTGTCTAACATAGCTTTTTCTCCTAAATGTGCTGGACTATGTGCGGTATTAATGATGACTTGAACCATAGAGTCGGGGAGAAACCATGCGGTCCTACCCTTTGTTAACCATCCTTGATCTGTCTGGACCCCTCCTTGTTCAGACCACTTCTTGATTTCATCGGGAGTAGCATGTAACTGGATATCTATGACATCTTGAGTAGGGTCCTTAACGGTCATACATGTAGTCGGATCTGGAGTGTGTGTCATGTTAACTGGAATGTCTGGAGTCTGTGCTGTAAGCTTGGCTGTGCGATCTGCTAGATCATTACCTTGAGAAATAATGTCAGTAACTTTCGTATGTGCTTTGCACTTCATGATAGCAATAGATGTCGGTAAATGTATGGCATCTAACAGAGCTTGAATAAGGAGACCATGCTGAATCTTGGTTCCATGAGAAGTCATGAAACCTCTCTCCTGCCAGAGCACTCCAAAGTCGTGTACAACTCCAAATGCGTAACGTGAATCTGTGTAAACATTAACTTTCAGGTTCTTGGCGTGTATACAGGCTTGTGTCAGAGCAACTAGCTCTGCTGCTTGAGCGGACAGGGTATCAATACGGTGTGTTTCAATAACTTCAGTGTCAGTAGTCACTGCATACGCGGCGACTAGTTCTCCTGTACTAGTTCTCATACATGAACCATCCACATAAAGTGTCAGGTCAGGATCTGGTAACGGAATGTCTGTCAGGTCTTGTCTTGGCTTTGTCGTAATGTTGACTACTTCCACACAGTCATGTGTGGCTAGATTTGAATTAACTGATGGTAACAGTGTAGCAGGATTCAGGATGTTGCAGCGTCTGATTTCTATGTGTGGCTGAAACAGTGTCAATTCATAACCTGTTAAACGTGCAATTGTCAAGTGCTGAGTTTGTGTTCGATTTAAAAGAACTTCCACGGAATGTGGAACTTGTACTGTCAGAGAGTGTCCTAAAACTATGGAATCACTTTGTCTGATAGCTAGGGCTGTGGCTGCAACTGACTTGAGGCACGCAGGCAACGCCTGGGCGACTGGATCTAATGTGCTCGAAAAATAAGCACAGGGCTTGTATTGTCCTGCTTGATCTTGTGTAAGAACAGATAATGCTGTACCTTCACGTTCAGTAACGAAAAGTGTAAAGGGCTTACTGTAGTTCGGTGTCGCTAGAACTGGAGCTTGGCATAGGGCTTTCTTTAACTCGTCGAAACTAAGTGTATGTTCAGATGTCCAAGGGAGAACAGTCGATACGGCTGCCTCCTGTGTCGTTAACTGTATCAGTGGCTTGGCTAGAAATGCATACTGAGGAATCCATTGTCTGCAATAAGAAGTAAGGCCGATAAAGGCACGTACCTCCTTCTGGGTTCTGGGCTGGGGAAGACTCGCTATCAACTGGATACGGTCTGGTGTCAACTGCCTACCCCTCTTGGACAGTAAGTGTCCTAAGTAGACCACTTGCTGGACACAGAATTGAAGCTTCGAAGGGGATACCTTGTGCCCCATCTCGGCCAGGAAATACAGAACCGTCAGTGACGCACGCTCGCAGTCACGTTCAGAACGGGCTGTGATCAGTAGATCATCGACATACTGGAGCAGGGCAGTGTCAGTTGGCATATGAATGTTGTCAAGTTGTCTCTTAAGTGCTTGGCTGTAAATACTAGGGCTTTCTGTGAAACCTTGAGGAGCTCGTGTGAACATATAGCTCCTTCCATTTAAACAAAATCCGAAAAGAAACTGGCTGTCTGGATGGATGGGAACACTAAAAAATGCGTTCTTAAGGTCGATTACTGTAAAGAACGTGGCTTCGGAATCAATGGCTGTCAATAGGGAAGAGATATCTGGGACAACTGGGTACTGCGGAATAATACATTTGTTAAGTTCTCGTAGGTCGATCACTAATCGATATACTGGGGGTGCATTTGGATCAGTACGTTTCATGACTGGAATGATCGGAGAGTTACATACATTGGAGTCAGTTTCTACAACTACTCCTTGAGCCATGAGCTCGTCAATAATTTTGGATAAGGCTGCTACAGCCTCAGGTGGCAATCTATACTGTCTGATTCGTGGTAACACTACACCTGGCTTGAGAGTCACACGATGGGGTGTGATTTGCATGTAACCTACATCAGTTGGACCTTGCGCCCATAAATACTGCGGAACTTTAAACAGTCTTGAATCAAAATCTCGTAATACATAGTGACCCTTAAAGTCACGTAGGAACAGACGTATTCCCTCTGGGGAACAGCAAATAACTGCACCCAACTCTTTCAATGTCTTAATGCCTAATAGGTTTTCTGGACATGACTTAGTAAGTAACAGATCAGTAGTACGGGACAATGGACCTACTTCTAGAGTGACTGGCTTTGAAATCTCATTAACGATCGGCTTTCCTGAAAATCCAAGGGAAACATTTCTTGAGCCTGAGAGCGGAGCCCCTGGAACCTCGGCATGACTAATTGTGGTCCTACTTGCCCCTGTATCAATCAAAAACTTTCTGTCTTTCCCTAATACTTGACTGTGAACATAGGGACCTTCTTGATCTACAGGTATCTCGATGAGAGGCAAGCCTACCTCCCTCTCTAGGCTGTTTCATGAATATGGCTGGTACTCTGGATACTCAGACTGTGCATACTGGTACATCTGCGATGTAACATGCTGTGTTGCAGCAATAGGCTGCGGTGCTGTAACTGTCTGTGGTGTATTCTGTGACTGAGGAGTCTGTGAAACTTGTTCTTGTCTAGGCGGACGTGGTCTTTCTTTAGTCTTACCAGTAGCTATGTTGTGTTTCAGAACTGCACACTCATTTATAAAATGACCTGGCTGTTTACAATAATTGCAGTTCCCTTTAACGGGAGCTGCAGGATGACTGGCTTGATTCGGACCCCTCTTCTGACTGTCTTGAGGAACAGATTGTGCAACTAGTACTTTCATTTTCGTGTCTTTCATACGTTTTCTCTCGTGTTCTTGCTCTTCCCTGATTCTATTCTGGTGGTACTGGAGCATCTGGAGCATCTGGGACGGAGTATTAGCTTGCCAGGTGCTTTCGACTTTCAGAACTCGGCTTTTAATTGATGGACTTGAATTCTCGACTAATTTAGTAACGAAAAGGTGAGGGTATGACTCACTACTTGTCTTGAGACCACTGTTGATACTGAAACATTTTTCAAATCTAGAATAAAAATCACTAATATCTTCATCTTGTTTCTGTTTACAGGCTGAGATTGCATCCCAGTCTTCTTTTCTCGTTGTTAATAATCTGGGTAAAACTTGAATTAGTAATTCTGGTAATTCTTTACATTTATCTCCAAGACCGGTACCTGGTACTCGTGCCTTGTCTTCAGCTTCTAGAACTGCCCAATCGATCTTTTTCTCTCCCACCTCCCATTCTTTTTCCTTTAGCTTTTCATACACCCCTGCGGGCAACAGGACCTTTAACATTTTAATGATATCTGGGTAAGTGTATTCTCCCATACGGAGCATGTCTTTTAATTCTCTATGGAACCCTGCTGGATCTTTGTCATGACAGGGAATTAATTTCTTCATCTCGAGAAGTTCCATCTTTGTTATTGGGGTGTAAACAAACACTCGCTGCATTTCGCCACCCGTTCCTCTGACTGGGTGGACTTCTCGTAACGGATTCTGTCTGTCTATGTAGAATGATTTACTTTCTGGGGGTGAGACATGAACAAAATGCGGGTTCAAGAATGTTCTATATTTATGACGCTGTTCTAGAATGACACTAATTAAATCGGTACCTAGACCTCTCCATCTGTACTGGAGTAACTCGTTCAAGATATCATGTAACGGGCCTGGATCAGAGTGCTGACCCTCATACAGAGTAATGAGGTGCTGAATCATATACATACCCACCAGTCGTTGCTCGGCTGGGGGCATTTTCAGAAACATTTGTGCCACTATTTCGTCTGGAAAAGTGGTAGAATCAGTAATCCATCGGACTGCTGATCGGGCTAGTTCCTTTTCATGCATGGTACTTAACTCACTATAACCGATTCGTGATTTCAGAATGTGATCGGTAGCTTGGAATACTTGTTCTAGAGAACCTTGTTCTGGTGCTGGATGATGAAAAATAGACTTGTGTTCTAGGCGTAAATGGCGGTCTGGAAATCTAGATTTTCCTACATACGCTATTCTGGCGGGATTCTCGTCCTCTACCTCTTCAGTATCAGAGATACTTTCTTTCTCGCTTACTTGTGCTGCTTTACGTTGTTCGTGTATCTTTATTATTTCCCTACGGATTTTCTTGTACATACTCTCCATAGCACCGACGGTCTTGTGCTTACCCTCGGCTATATTATCACTCCACCTTGTCAGGATTTTCATTTCGGCAGGATCTTTAGACGGGTAATCTTGTTCTCTTATTAGACAATTTATCAGAAACTTTAATATCATGAGCTGGATCTCGGCTTTCCTTTGAGACATGGCCTCGCAAATACTTTCTGGATCATCCCCTGTACGGATGAAACGATATATTCTGTCTAGATCTTCTTTCATATTCGGTAAGGTGACTAGATACTCGGCCACCTTTCTTACGCGGAATGAATATAAAACCATATTATCCTCGCCTGGGACTGGATCATAGCAGCATTCGGCAAGGGATTTTCTTATTTCTGCTACAGTCTGATGTCTAGGCGTACGCTGTGACGCTTGTGCATGTAATTCGGCTGTCGTTAAACGCTTGTGTGGCGGCGGGGTTTGAGGAGGACCTCCCCCTGCGGCCCCTAAACTAGAGTCTAGGTCTACTGAGGCTCTTCGTCCTGGCAGAGTGGGAAATGGAAATGTAGGCTGGACTTGTATGGCGGGCTGGACCGGGGGTACCGTAACAGGTACTCCGGTGTCTGGAGGAGCGGGAAGTGCCTGATTTACAGGGACTGGCGGAGCGCGAACAGGATTTGCATATTCTGGGACTGTGTCGTCCAAATAGGACGAAATAAAAATATCAGCTGCGGTCTGTTTGTGACGTAGCTTGGTCGGAACTAATGGTGGCGGGATATTACTGGATGCCTCTGGGGTCGCTTTTGGCAAGCCTTCGGCAAGAAGAGGATACATACCCCTAATAAGGGCATGCCTCTGTCTGTCTGACTGTTCGGCTTTGACTTGTTCACCTATCTCGATTAGTTCTTTTTCTTGGGCTCGTTCTTGGGATTCTCTACTTAGTTCTGTCTTTCTGATTTCCTTTTCAGTTCTTTTATGAGATTCTTTACGCCATAACTCGATGGCATCTTTCTGTGACTGTCTGGCTTTCTTTTTCCATAATGCTTCTTCTACTCGCATGATGCATTCGGCATCCCATGTACCCGATACGGGCCATCTATACTTCTCTTCTAACTGTTTGGTATACTCTACCCATAAATCTAGATACAATATGGCGCTTATGCCATGTTTCTGATACATAAAATGACCTGGACTGTCCCTCGGCGGAACAGGAACTGCTTCTTCTAACAAACCTTTTCTAGTTTTTAGCTGACGTAATCTCGAAAAGAGAGACATGGTAAACTTGAATCGGAACACAATACAATACACGAGGAACAATAACAATTGGGAGAACAATTCAGGCATACCACGACATTGGAAATACATTGAACAACATCATAACATAACAGTTCGGACGGAATATTACCTGGAATACTGAGAACAGAAAACACAAGAATTTCTCGAGAACGGAACAGACTAGAGTTACTGGATGCACTGCTGAAACAGTACGGAACATACCGGTCCCATAAAGGGACGCATCAAGACCCGTATCCACCTAGGTGAACACTTCGTTTGTGAGTCTGGGTACCACCAACCCACGGACCAGAGTCAATTTAGATTGACCCTGTCTAGATACTACCCCAGTAATGGTACTCACCGGGCAGCAAGAACGGAAAGCCTCGGACTGGACTGGACTGCTACGACGACGGACGACGAACTTCGGACTTCAGTTACGGGTGGACCTCCGGATACCTCGGACCTTGGACTCTTGGCTTGGGCTCTGGTCGGGACTCGCCGCGTTCCTCCACCGTCTCGTCTGGATGCTGGACCGCCTCCTCCGTCTCCTCCGTGGGCCTGAGGGATACTTGAGCAGAAATATCTGCCGGTGCACGGTATGGTTCCGTCACGGCTGCAGAGGGTCAGGGGGTCGGCGTGGCTTCACCGACGCGTGGGGAAAGGGCAGGTCCCTGTTCGGGCGCCATTATGTGGTAAATAAATAAATAATACCCTATTTTTGACTAGACATATATCATAACAGATAGCTCAATAAATAAGAGTCAAGATTCGAGGTAGTAGGAGTTTTGCAGGTTTAATACAGCATAAGGACAGGAACAGGACAACCTGCATAGGAATAGGATGACAGGGCCCAGCAGCTGCTGGGGCTGGGTCTGGGATGAGCGCGCTAACTTTTAATAACAATACACGAGCATATATACATAGCGCGAACACATAGCATTACATTGCAGTAGGCGTAGCAGTGGGTGGAACAGAAGGCGTGACGCGTAGCAGTCGCGAAAGATAAGGGATAAAAAGGCGTAACTCAGACATGTGATGCAAACGTAACAGAATATGTCATGAATGGGCGGAAACATAGGAGGGGGCTACCTAAGGAGCCGGGACCTCTAACCTGGTGGTGCGCGCAAACTGGCAATGACGTGTTACGAGGAGAAGCTGGGGGCTATGAACTCTGTGCTAGGAGCAGAGACTAAAGTCTGGAGGGTCGGAGCGACATGTACCTAAACCCTATGTTGGTATCTGATGTTTAGGGAACATGTTGATATAAACTAGAAGTCATGAGGGGAAAAGCTAACTGACTCTAAGACTGGACCATGCATTATTCTACATGTAGTGCGTGATGAAGAATACTAAATGACCATTAAATCCAGTATTTCTCTTACATGGAGCCGCATAGGCTAGACAATGACGGAAACTATTGATGCAGTTCAGTAGCTTAGGAATGCAGAGAAGGAGGACTAAACTGATAGCTGGAATCATAACATAGTCTTGGCAGACTCAGAGGCAGAGCCAAGCTGCACCGGGCACTGCGAGGCAGGAAGTAAGTGAAAGGTCGAGGATACAGGTGGGGGCTGGATCGCTCCTCAGCGAGGCTTCAGGAGACAGGAGCTGAATCTGATGTCCGGGCCCTGTTGAGGCCTGGAAACGGGGACTTTATAATGAAATAACGTGCACACTGAGAAACGTGGCAACATTACTTTACATAGGCCTGATATTCGTAGTATTCACGAGGACTGGGAAACTGGCATACTAGAGGTGGACACAACTATAATTGCGTCATTAATCGGACATGGGGAATAACATATGCATATTGGTCGTGCACACATAACATATGATGGATAACACGTAGGGACACAGAACATGGCAAAATTTACTTTTCCACACATCCACAGGATTCCCCTGCTGCTGCTAGCCTCGACCTCGTGACGTCACAGTGGAGGGCCTGGCGCGTCACAGGTGTTACATCCACAGGATTCCCCTGCTGCTGCTAGCCTCGACCTCGTGACGTCACAGTGGAGGGCCTAGCACGTCACAGGTGTTCCATTCACAGGATTCTGCTGTTGGGATTGCACGAGCCTTTTATATGAATTTTAAATGTGGAGTTTTCGTATTCTTCGTTTAAAATAAATATTTTCGACATTAGCTGCATTGTTCTGCACCAGGTGCGCAATAAAGGGAGACCTCGGGGGAGAGTCAAGGGATGGATAGAGGCTGAGGAGTGAGATGAAGGGAGACCTCGGGGGAGAGTCAAGGGATGGGTAGAGTGGGGGAGTGAGATGAAGGGAGACCTCGGGGGTGAGTCAAGGGATGGATAGAGTGGGGGAGTGAGATGAAGGGAGACCTGGGGGGGAGAGTCAAGGGATGGGTAGAGGCTGAGGAGTGAGATGACGGGAGACCTCGGGGGAGAGTCAAGGGATGGATAGAGTGGGGGAGTGAGATGAAGGGCGACCTCGGGGGAGAGTCAAGGGGTGGGTAGAGGCGGGGGAGTGAGATGAATGCGGACCTCGGGAGAGAGTCAAGGGATGGATAGAATGGGGGAGTGAGGTGAAGGGAGACCTCGGGGGAGAGTCAAGGGATGGGTAGAGGCTGAGGAGTGAGATGAAGGGAGACCTCGGGGAGAGTCAAGGGATGGGTAGAGGCTGGGGAGTGAGATGAAGGGAGACCTTGGGGAGAGTCACGGGACGGGTAGAGGCTGGGGAGTGAGATGAAGGGAGACCTCGGGGAGAGTCAAGGGATGGGTAGAGGCTGAGGAGTGAGATGAAGGGAGACCTCGGGGGAGAGTCAAGGGATGGGTAGAGGCTGGGGAGTGAGATGAAGGGAGACCTCGGGGGAGAGTCAAGGGATGGGCAAAGGCTGAGGAGTGAGATGAAGGGAGACCTCAGGGGAGAGTGAAGAGATGGGTAGAGGCTGAGGAGTGAGATGAAGGGAGACCTCGGGGAGAGTCAAGGGAGGGGTAGAGGCTGAGGAGTGAGATGAAGGGAGACCTCGGGGGAGTCAAGGGATGGGTAGAGGCTGGGGAGTGAGATGAAGGGAGACCTCGGGGGAGAGTCAAGGGATGGGTAGAGGCTGAGGAGTGAGATGAAGGGAGACCTCGGGGAGAGTCAAGGGATGGGTAGAGGCGGGGGAGTGAGATGAAGGGAGGCCTCGGAGAAGAGTCAAGGGATGGGTAGAGGCTGGGGAGTGAGATGAAGGGAGACCTCGGGGAGAGTCAAGGGATGGATAGAATGGGGGAGTGAGATGAAGGGAGACCACGGGGGGAGTCAAGGGATGGGTAGAGGCTGAGGAGTGAGATGAAGGGAGACCTCGGGGAGAGTCAAGGGATGGGTAGAGGCTGAGGAGTGAGATGAAGGGAGACCTCGAGGAGAGTCAAGGGATGGGTAGAGGCTGGGGAGTGAGATGAAGGGAGACCTCGGGGGGAGTCAAGGGATGGGTAGAGGCTGAGGAGTGAGATGAAGGGAGACCTCAGGGAGAGTCATGGGATGGGTAGAGGCTGAGGAGCGAGATGAAGGGAGACCTCGGGGAGAGTCAAGGGATGGGTAGAGGCTGAGGAGTGAGATGAAGGGAGACCTCGAGGAGAGTCAAGGGATGGGTAGAGGCTGGGGAGTGAGATGAAGGGAGACCTCGGGGAGAGTCAAGGGATAAGTGGAGGCTGAGGAGTGAGATGAAGGGAGACCTCGAGGAGAGTCAAGTGATGGGTAGAGGCTGAGGAGTGAGATGAAGGGAGACCTCGGGGTAGAGTCAAGGGGTGGGTAGGGGCTGAGGAGTGAGATGAAGGGAGACCTTGGGGGGAGTCAAGGGATGGGTAGAGGCTGGGGAGTGAGTTGAAGGGAGACCTCGGGGAGAGTCAAGGGATGGGTAGAGGCTGGGGAGTGAGATGAAGGGAGACCTCAGGGAGAGTCAAGCGACGGGTAGAGGCTGGGGAGTGAGATGAAGGGAGACCTCGGGGTAGAGTCAAGGGGTGGGTTGAGGCTGAGGAGTGAGATGAAGGGAGACCTTGGGGGAAGTCATGGGATGGGTAGAGGCTGGGGAGTGAGATGAAGGGAGACCTCGAGGAGAGTCAAGGGATGGGTAGAGGCTGAGGAGTGAGATGAAGGGAGACCTCGGGGGAGAGTCAAGGGATGGGTAGAGGCGGGGGAGTGAGATGAAGGGAGACCTCGGGGAGAGTCAGGGGGAGGGTAGAGGCTGAGGAGTGAGATGAAGGGAGACCTCGGGGAGAGTCAAAGGATGGGTAGAGGCTGAGGAGTGAGATGAAGGGAGACCTCGGGGGAGAGTCAAGTGATGGGTAGAGGCTGGGGAGTGAGATGAAGGGAGACCTCGGGGTAGAGTCAAGGGATGGGTAGAGGCTGGGGAATGAGATGAAGGGAGACCTCGGGGAGAGTCAAGGGATGGGTAGAGGCTGGGGAGTGAGATGAAGGGAGACCTCGGGGGAGAGTCAAGGGATGGGTAGAGGCTGGGGAGTGAGATGAAGGGAGACCTCGGGGGAGAGTCAAGGGATGGGTAGAGGCTGTGGAGTGAGATGAAGGGAGACCTCGGGAAGGAGAGTCAAGGGAGACCTCGGGAAGGAGAGTCAAGGGATGGGTAGATGCTGAGGAGTGAGATGAAGGGAGGCCTCGGGGGAGAGTCAAGGGATGGGTAGATGCTGAGGAGTGAGATGAAGGGAGACCTCGGGGGAGAGTCAAGAGATGAGTAGAGGATGGGGAGTGAGATGAAGGGAGACCTGGGGGAGAGTCAAGGGATGGGTAGAGGCGGGGGAGTGAGATGAAGGGAGACCTCTGGGAGAGTCAAGTGGTGGGTAGAGGCTGGGGAGTGAGATGAAGGGAGACCTCAGAGGAGAGTCAAGGGAAGGGTAGAGGCGGGGTAGTGAGATGAAGGAGTCCTCGGGGGAGAGTCAATGGATGGGTAGAGGCTGGGGAGTGAGATGAAGCAAGGCCTCGGGGAGAGTCAAAGGATGGGTAGAGGCTGAGGAGTGAGATGAAGGGAGACCTCGGGGAGAGTCAAGGGATGGGTGGAGGCGGGGGAGTGAGATGAAGGGAGACTACGGGGAGAGTCAAGGGATGGGTAGAGGCTGAGGAGTGAGATGAAGGGAGACCTCGGGGGAGAGTCAAGGGACGGGTAGAGGCTGTGGAGTTAGATGAAGGGAGGCCTCGGGCAGAGTCAAGGGATGGGTAGAGGCTGGGGAGTGAGATGAAGGGAGACCTCTGGGAGAGTCAAGGGATGGGTAGAGGCTGGGGAGTAAGATGAAGGGAGACCTCAGGGAGAGTCAAGGGATGGGTAGAGGCTGGGGAGTTAGATGAAGGGAGACCTCGCGGAGAGTCAAGGGATGGGTAGAGGCGGTGAAGTGAGATGAAGGGAGACCTCGGGGGAGAGTCAAGGTGTGGTATATAAATAAATAATACCGGATCTAGGTTTGTCTGGATATAGCAATAATCAGATAGCTCAATAAATAAGAGTCAAGATTCGAGGTAGTAGGAGTTTTTGCAGGTTTATTACAGCATAAAGGACAGGAGCGGGACAACCTGCATAGGAATAGGATGGCAGGGCCCAGCAGCTGCTGGGGCTGGATCTGGGATGAGCGCGCTAACATTTAATAACAATACACAATCATATATACTAAAACAGTTGCATTACAATACATACGATAGGCGGAGCAGTGGGTGTGATCAATAGCAGTCGCGAAAGATAAGGGTGAAAGTAGGTGTAACAGAGGCGTATACATAGACATGTGATGCAAACGTAACAGAATATGTCATGAATGGGGCGGAAACATGGAGGGGGCTACCTAAGGAGCCGGGACCTCTAACCTGATGGTGCGCGCAAACTGGCAATGACGTGTTACTAGGAGAAGCTGGGGGCTTCGAACTCTGTGCTAGGAGCAGAGACTGAAGTCTGGAGAGTCAGGGCGACATGTACCTAAGCAGTATCTAGTATCTGATGTTTAGAGAACATGTTGATAGAATCCAAAAGTTATCGGGGTAAAGGCGAACAGACTCTAAGACTGGAGCATGCATTATTCTACATGTAGTGCGTGATGAAGAATATTAAATGATCATTAAATGCAGTATTTCTCTTACATGGAGACGTAAAGGCTAGACAATGACGGAAACTATTGATGCAGTTCAGTAGCTTAGGAATGCAGAGAAGGAGGGCTGTACTGATAACTCGAATCATAACATACTCTTGGCAGACTCAGAGGCAGAGCTAGGCTGAGCCGGGCACTGCGAGGCAGGAAGTAAGTGAAGGGTCGAGGATACAGGTGGGGGCTGTATCGCTCCTCAGCGAGGGTTTCAGGAGACAGGAGCTGAAATCTGGTGTCCGGGCCCTTTTGAGGCCTAGGAACGGGGGCTTTACAATGAAATAACGTCCACACTGAGAAACGTGGCAACGTAGCTTTACATAGGCCTGATATTCGTAGTATTCACGAGAACTGGAAACTGACATACTAGGGGTGGACACAACTGTAATTGCGTCATTAATCGAACATAGGGAATACATATGCATATTAATCATGCACAGATAACATATGATGGAGGACGCGTAGGGACACAGAACATGGCAAAATTTATTTTTCCACATTCCCTCCTTGTCACTACGTTTCCATCAGGAAACATCAATATTCATGATACCATCTATCATTTCATACAGTATCATTTGCTCGTCTCGAATTTTCTGGGAACGTGTTTTAGAACGGGGCTTGGGACTAGGAATACAAGAGGTAGCACAAATGCCGCAAATCGCAGGGCCACATTGTATACAGAGGCAGCAGCTGAATATGATCGCTACTGCAATACCTAGAAAGGATAAGACTTTCCATCCCCAAGCGGAAATTATAGTCCAGAACCAACCGGACCATGTCCAGGTGCCTGGATCTTGGTGTAACAGATGGGCAATTTTATGGAGTCTGGTTATAGCTGAATAAACAGACGGCGCGTTATTTGGAATGAAAATGCAGCAACTAGATCCGATGACTCTACAGGCCCCGCCCCTATCGGCCAATATGACGTCAAGGACGAGACGATTCTGGAGCACGACAATTCTCATAAAGGATTGTTCTTCGGTTAAATTACTTAGAGCAGAAGTAGTCTCAATTACTACTGCTTCGAGTGTTCTGGTTAATCTACGTATCAGTTTACTATTCACAACTGTACCTAAATAAGGAAAGACACCTTTATTGATATCTATATATTGTTCTAGAGTAGTTTCAGTATAATCGACAATCGGGAGGTTTCTCTTGTGTCTAGTATGTACTAGGTGGGAATTCCTATGGTAGTCGGGTGGGGCTAGAAAAACCGGTGGCAGTAGGAAGGCAATGTAACAGGTTCCCTCCCAATCGAGGGGCAGACGAACATATGCGGTCTGACCACAAATAAAATAAGAATGACGTGAAGCTTTGAAAATAGATTTCCCACTGTCACTGTATTTGACTATAGTAGTACAATCGCTATGTCCTACATGTACGGAACCATTATTTCGGACACATAATTCACCTTTGACTGGTAGTACTGAAATAGTAGGTAAGTCTGGAGTAGTATCAGACTGAACATTCAGGACCATGAAATTCGAAGAATAATTACCTAAATTGTAAACTTCGTTTTCTAGATCTAACCCTGTTCTGTGGGGAAGACCTTGCTTGTCTGGAAAACATGTACTGTTAAGAAAAGACATATCTGTTGAGGATGACGTTAACGTGGACCATGCTCCACACGAACCATTATGTGAAAATGGATAAGGAAAGAGTGGCAGAACTCCCTTCGGTGTCTGGAAAGGGGGGAGTCGACCACACACCCAACAATTAGTGGCATTGCTGGTCTGGTGTGAATAATGTAACATGCGGATGAAAGAATTGTTACGCATAGCGAGGCGGTAAGAGAGTTCATGAGGAGGCAGATCACTAAACGTGTGCTCTACCGTAGCATTAGAAGACTTATTTACATGAGAAACTGGAAAATACAGATAAAATGCATAACTGGTGCAGGAAATCATAATACTGAGAAATAATATGAAACATAGAAAAACGATACATCGGATTGAGTTTTGACTAACTCTCTCACTATGGGGGTCTATTTTATACATGTCAGAAACCGGTCTAACCGTTTCACCTAGGGGAGGACTTAGACAATCAAACTGGCTGACTTATTTTACTAGACCTTAACTTGAGTTTATACTCCTGTTGCGGAGTTTTCTCTAACAGGGAGGGTGCAGTATCAGTGTCTTTTGCGGGACAGTCCTTAAGAATAGTACTTTGGCAGTCTTTAGAATCCTGGGAAATGTTCTTTGAGACTGGTTTCAGTCCATAAAATTTTTTAATATGCGAAAGATGCACCCAGCCTTTGCGTCCCTCCAACTTCACGGCTGTACGGGTGGCCAGGAGGACCTGTCGGGGCTCCTTCCAGCGAGGCTCCAGCGGACTTGAGCGATCGAAATTTCGCACTAGGACCATGGATCCTGGAACGATTTCATGCGGTGCCACCTCGGTATTGTCTGGAAATGCGGCGGCAACCTGTGAACGACAAGAGTTGAGGGCAGACATCAAGGAAGCTAGGTAATCTGTCAGCATATTACTTGAAACATCGGTAATACTTCGAGGTCTAGGAGTACCCCACATGTTAGGGGGGCGGCCGAAAACGACCTCATACGGGGATAGACCTGATCTGGAATGTGCGACCATGCGCATATAAAACAAAGCGACTGGCAGAGCTACGAGCCAGTCCACACCTTTCTCTTGACAAACCTTTGCAATTCGGATTTTCAGGGTCTGATTATGTCTCTCTACGAGACCGGCTGCTTCAGGATGGCGTACACAATGGAACTTCCATTGGTATCCTAACAGAAGGGAAACATGCTTCATGAGTTCAGATGAGAATGGCTAGCCGTTGTCAGAATATACGACTCTAGGGAGTCCATAACGGGGGAAGAACTCACGAACCAACTGCTTGGCAGTGGTCGCGGCTGTGTAATCTGGAACTGGATATGCCTCCGTCCACCTGGACAAAGCGCATACAACTACAAGGACATACTTGAAACCTCGACATCGCTCCATCTGAATGTAATCCATCTGGAGGACTTCAAAAGGGTGGTCAGGGGGCTGGAATCCACCTTGTTCCACCGGGACACTTTTACCTGGATTAAACTGACAACATATCATACAGGTACGGACTTTCTGCTTGGCTGCAGCTCGTAAATGCTTGTTGAACCAAAGGTTCTGGATACTGTCTAACATGGCTTTTTCTCCTAAATGTGCTGGACTATGTGCGGTATTAATAATGACTTGAACCATAGAGTCGGGGAGAAACCATGTGGCTCTACCCTTCGTTAACCATCCTTGATCTGTCTGGACCCCTCCTTGTTCGGACCATTTCTTGATTTCCTCGGGAGTAGCATGTAACTGGATATCTATGACATCTTGAGTAGGGTCTTTAACTGTCATGCATGTAGTCGGATCTGGAGTGTGCGTCTGTGTCGGATTAACTGAAATGTCTGGAGTCTGAGCTGTAAGCTTGGCTGTGCGATCTGCTAGATCATTACCCTGGGAAATGGTGTCAGTAACTTTCGTATGTGCTTTGCACTTCATGATAGCAATGGATGTCGGTAAATGTATTGCATCTAACAGGGCTTGAATGAGGAGACCATGCTGAATCTTGGTTCCATGAGAAGTCATGAAACCTCTCTCCTGCCAGAGCACTCCAAAGTCGTGTACGACTCCGAATGCGTAACGTGAATCTGTGTAAACATTAACTTTCAGGTTCTTGGCGTGTATGCAGGCTTGAGTCAGAGCAACTAGCTCTGCTGCTTGAGCAGACAGGGTGTCAATACGGTGTGTTTCAATAACTTCAGTGTCAGTAGTCACTGCATACGCGGCGACTAGTTCTCCTGTACTTGTTCTCATACATGAACCATCCACATAAAGTGTCAGGTCGGGATCTGGTAATGGAATATCTGTCAGATCTTGTCTTTGGCTTTGTCATGATGTTAACTACTTCCACACAGTCGTGTGTGGCAGGATTCAAAGTAACTGATGGTAACAGTGTAGCAGGGTTTAAAACGTTGCAGCGTCTGATTTCTATGTGTGGCTGGAACAGTGTCAATTCATAACCTGTTAAACGTGCAATTGTCAAGTGCTGAGTCTGTGTTCGGTTTAAAAGAACTTCCACGGAGTGTGGGACTTGTACTGTCAGGGAGTGTCCTAATACTATGGAATCACTTTGTCTGATAGCTAGTGCTGTGGCTGCAACTGACTTGAGGCACGCAGGCAGAGCCTGGGCTACAGGATCTAATGTGCTCGAAAAATAAGCACAGGGCTTGTACTGTCCTGCTTGATCTTGTGTGAGGACAGATAATGCTGTACCTTCGCGTTCTGTGACGAAAAGTGTAAAAGGCTTACTGTAGTTCGGTGTTGCTAAAACTGGAGCTTGGCATAGGGCTTTCTTTAACTCATTGAAACTAAGTGTATGTTCAGATGTCCAAGGGAGAACAGTCGGTACGGCTGCCTCCTGTGTCGTTAACTGTATCAGTGGCTTGGCTAGAAATGCATACTGAGGAATCCATTGTCTACAATAAGAAGTGAGGCCAATAAAAGCACGTACCTCCTTCTGGGTCTTGGGCTGAGGAAGACTCGCTATTAACTGGATACGGTCTGGTGTCAACTGCCTACCCCTCTTGGACAGTAAGTGTCCTAAGTAGACCACTTGCTGGACACAGAATTGAAGCTTCGAAGGGGACACCTTGTGTCCCATCTCGGCTAGGAAATACAAGACTGTAAGGGATGCTCGCTCGCAAGCACATTCAGAACGGGCTGTGATCAGTAGATCATCGACATACTGGAGCAGGGCAGTGTCAGTTGGCATGTGAATGTTATCTAGTTGTCTCTTAAGTGCTTGACTGTAAATACTAGGACTTTCTGTGAAACCTTGAGGAGCTCGTGTGAACATATAGCTCCTTCCATTTAAACAAAATCCGAAAAGGAACTGGCTGTCTGGATGAATGGGGACACTAAAAAATGCGTTCTTGAGGTCTATGACTGTAAAAAATGAGGCTTCTGAATCAATGGCTGTCAATAGGGAAGAGATATCTGGGACAACTGGGTACTGGGGAATAATACATTTATTAAGTTCTCGGAGATCAATCACTAATCGATATACTGGAGGTGCATTTGGATCAGTACGTTTCATGACTGGAATGATCGGAGAGTTGCATACATTGGAGTCAGTTTCTACAACTACTCCTTGAGCCATGAGCTCGTCAATAATTTTGGATAAGGCTGCTACAGCCTCAGGTGGCAATCTGTACTGCCTGATTCGTGGTAACACTACACCTGGCTTGAGAGTCACACGATGGGGTGTGATTTGCATATAACCAACATCAGTTGGACCTTGCGCCCATAGATGCTGCGGAACATTGGACAATCTGGGATCAAAATCTCGTAATACATAGTGACCCTTGAAGTCACGTAGGAACAATCGTATTCCCTCTGGGGAACAGCATATAACTGCACCTAACTCTTTCAGTGTTTTAATGCCTAATAGATTTTCTGGACATGACTTAGTGAGTAACAGATCAGTAGTGCGGGACAATGGACCTACTTCTAGAGTAACTGGCTTTGATATTTCATTTACAATAGGTTTTCCTGAAAATCCAAGGGAAACATTTCTTGAGCCTGAGAGCGGAGCCCCTGGAACTTCGGCGTGACTGATAGTGGTCCTACTTGCCCCTGTATCAATCAGAAACTTTCTGTCTTTCCCTAATACTTGACTGTGAACATAGGGACCTTCTTGATCTACAGGTATCTCGATGAGAGGCAAGCCTACCTCCCCCTCTAGGCTGTTTCATGAATATGGCTGATACTCTGGATACTCAGACTGTGCATACTGGTACATCTGCTGTGTAACATGCTGTGTTGCAGCGATAGGCTGCGGAGCGGTAACTGTCTGTGGTGCAATCTGTGACTGAGGAGTCTGTGAAACTTGCTCTTGTCTCGGCGGACGTGGTCTTTCTTTAGTCTTACCGGTAGCTATGTTGTGTTTCAGAACTGCACACTCGTTTATAAAATGACCTGGCTGTTTACAATAATTGCAGTTTCCTTTAACGGGAGCTGCAGGATGACTGGCTTGATTCGGACCCCTCTTCTGACTGTCTTGTGGGACAGATTGTGCAACTAGTACTTTCATTTTTGTGTCTTTCATACGTTTTCTCTCGTGATCTTGTTCTTCTCTGATTCTATTCTGGTGATATTGAAGCATCTGTAACATCTGGGACGGGGTATTAGCTTGCCAGGTACTTTCGACTTTCAAAACTCGGTTTTTAATTTGGGGACTTGAATTCTCGACTAATTTAGTAACAAAAAGATGAGGGTATGACTCGCTACTTGTCTTGAGGCCACTGTTGATGCTAAAACATTTCTCAAATCTAGAATAAAAATCACTAATGTCTTCGTCTTGTTTCTGTTTACAGGCTGAGATTGCATCCCAGTCTTCCTTTTTCGTTGTTAACAATCTGGGTAAAACTTGAATCAATAATTCAGGTAATTCTTTACATTTCGCTCCAAGACCGGTACCTGGTACTCGTGCCTTATCTTCTGCTTCTAGAACTGCCCAATCTATCTTTTTCTCTCCCACCTCCCATTCTTTTTCTTTGAGTTTCTCGTATACCCCTGCGGGCAACAGGACTTTTAACATTTTAATTATATCTGGATACGTGTATTCTCCCATACGGAGCATGTCTTTTAATTCTCGGTGGAACCCTGCTGGATCTTTATCATGACAGGGAATTAACTTTTTCATCTCTAAGAGTTCCATCTTTGTGATAGGGGTGTAAACAAACACTCGTTGCATTTCACCACCGTCTGTCTTAACTGGATGCACTTCTCGTAACGGATTCTGTCTGTCTATGTAAAAGGGTTTACTTTCTGGGGGTGAGACATGAACAAAATGCGGGTTCAGAAACGTTCTGTATTTGTGGCGCTGTTCTAGAATGACACTAATCAAATCGGTACTTAAACCTTTCCATTTATACTGGAGTAACTCGTTCAGGACATCGTGTAACGGACCTGGATCAGAATGTTGACCCTCATACAATGTAATGAGGTGCTGGATCATATACATACCCGCCAGTCGCTGCTCGGCTGGGGGCAATTTCAGAAACATTTGTGCCACTATTTCGTCTGGAAAAGTGGTAGAGTCAGTAATCCATCGGACTGCTGATCGGACTAGTTCTTGTTCATGCATGGTACTTAACTCGCTATAACCGATTCGTGATTTTAGAATGTGATCGGTAGCTTGAAATACTTGTTCCAGAGAACCTTGTTCTGGTGCTGGATGATGAAAAATTGACTTGTGTTCTAGGCGCAAATGGCGATCTGGAAATCTAGATTTTCCTACATACGCTATTCTGTCGGGATTCTCGTCCTCTACCTCTTCCGCAGAGTCATTTTCCTTTTCGCTTACTTGTGCTTCTTTACGTTGTTCGTGTACCCTTATTATTTCTTTACGAATCTTCTTGTACATACTCTCTATACTACCGATAGTCTTGTGCTTACCCTCGGCTATATTATCACTCCACCTTGTCAGGACTTTCATTTCGGCTCGATCTTTGGTCGGATAATCTTGTTCCCTTATTAGACAATTAATCAGAAACTTTAATATCATGAGCTGGACTTCAACTTTTCTTTGGCACATGACGTCACTAATACTTTCTGGATCATTCCCTGTACGGATAAAACGATATATTCTGTCTAGATCTTCTTTCATATTTGGTAGGGTGACTAGATACTCGGCCACCTTTCTTACGCGTAATGAATATAAAACCATACTATCCTCGCCTGGGACTGGATCATAGCCACATTCATTAAGGGCTTTTCTTATTTCTGCAACAGACTGATACCTGGGCGTACGCTGTGACGCTTGTGCATGTAATTCGGCTAACGTTAAACGCTTGTGTGGCGGCGGGGTTTGAGGAGGACCTCCTCCTGCGGCCCCTAAACTAGAGTCGTCTACTGATGCTCTTCGTCCTGGCAGAGTGGGAAATGGAAATGCAGGCTGGACTTGTATGGCGGGCTGGACCGGGGGTACCGTAACAGGTACTCCGGTGTCTGGAGGAGCGGGAAGTGCCTGATTTACAGGGACTGGCGGAGCGGGATTTGCATATTCTGGGACTGTGTCGTCCAAATAGGACGAGATAAAAATATCAGCTGCGGTCGGTTTGTGACGTAGCTTGGTCGGGACTAATGGTGGCGGAAAATTACTGGATGCCTCTGGGGTTGCTTTTGGCAAGTCCTCGGCAAGAAGAGGATACATACCCTTAATAAGAGCATGCCTCTGTCTGTCTGACTGTTCGGTTTTAACTCGTTCACCAATCTCGATTAATTCCCTTTCTTGGGCTCGTTCTAAGGATTCTCTACTTAATTCTGACTTTCTGATTTCTTTTTCGGTTCTTTTATGAGATTCTTTGCGCCATAACTCGATGGCATCTTTCTGTGACTGTCTGGCTTTCTTTTTCCATAATGCTTCTTCTACTCGCATGATGCACTCGGCATCCCATGTGCCTGATACAGGCCATCTATACTTTTCCTCTAACTGTTTGGTATACTCGACCCATAAATCTAGATACAATATGGCGCTTATGCCATGCTTCTGATACATAAAATGACCTGGACTGTCCCTAGGCGGGACAGGAACTGCTGCTTCTAGCAGACCTTTTCTAGTTTTTAACTGACGCAGTTTTGAAAAGAGCGGCATGACTGAACTATGATCTGGACACAATACAATACACAATAAACACGAGAATCACTTCGCACTCATACCACGACATTAAAATACATGAAGAACATTCAGAATAACAGTTCGAACAGAATACTACCTGGAATACGGAAAACAGAATACATGAATTTTCTCGAGAACAGAACTGACTAGAACAGGAACTAGATGCACTGCTGAAACAGTACGAAACTTACCGGTCTCATACAGAGACACGTCAGGACCCGTATCCACCGAAGTGGACACTTCGTTTGTGGGACTGTGTACCACCAACCCACAGACCAGAGTCAATTAGATTGACCCTGTCTAGATACTACCCCAGCAACGGTACTCACCGGGCAGCAAGAACGGAAGGCCTCAGACTGGACTGGACTGCTTCAACGCCGGACGGACGAACTTCGGACTTCTGTTACAGGTGGGCCTCCGGATACCTCGGACCTTGGACTCTCGGCTTGGGCTCTGGTCGGGACTCGCCGCGTTCCTCCACCGCCTCGTCTGGATGCTTGACCGCCACCTCCGTCTCCTCCGTGGGCCTGAGGGATACTTGAAGCAGAAATATCTGCACGTGCACGGTATGGTTCCGTCACGGCTGCAGAGGGTCAGGGGGCCGGCGTGGCTTCACCGACGCGTGGGGAAAGGGCAAGACCCTATTCGGGCGCCATTATGTGGTATATAAATAAATAATACCGGATCTAGGTTTGTCTGGATATAGCAATAATCAGATAGCTCAATAAATAAGAGTCAAGATTCGAGGTAGTAGGAGTTTTTGCAGGTTTATTACAGCATAAAGGACAGGAGCGGGACAACCTGCATAGGAATAGGATGGCAGGGCCCAGCAGCTGCTGGGGCTGGATCTGGGATGAGCGCGCTAACATTTAATAACAATACACAATCATATATACTAAAACAGTTGCATTACAATACATACGATAGGCGGAGCAGTGGGTGTGATCAATAGCAGTCGCGAAAGATAAGGGTGAAAGTAGGTGTAACAGAGGCGTATACATAGACATGTGATGCAAACGTAACAGAATATGTCATGAATGGGGCGGAAACATGGAGGGGGCTACCTAAGGAGCCGGGACCTCTAACCTGATGGTGCGCGCAAACTGGCAATGACGTGTTACTAGGAGAAGCTGGGGGCTTCGAACTCTGTGCTAGGAGCAGAGACTGAAGTCTGGAGAGTCAGGGCGACATGTACCTAAGCAGTATCTAGTATCTGATGTTTAGAGAACATGTTGATAGAATCCAAAAGTTATCGGGGTAAAGGCGAACAGACTCTAAGACTGGAGCATGCATTATTCTACATGTAGTGCGTGATGAAGAATATTAAATGATCATTAAATGCAGTATTTCTCTTACATGGAGACGTAAAGGCTAGACAATGACGGAAACTATTGATGCAGTTCAGTAGCTTAGGAATGCAGAGAAGGAGGGCTGTACTGATAACTCGAATCATAACATACTCTTGGCAGACTCAGAGGCAGAGCTAGGCTGAGCCGGGCACTGCGAGGCAGGAAGTAAGTGAAGGGTCGAGGATACAGGTGGGGGCTGTATCGCTCCTCAGCGAGGGTTTCAGGAGACAGGAGCTGAAATCTGGTGTCCGGGCCCTTTTGAGGCCTAGGAATGGGGGCTTTACAATGAAATAACGTCCACACTGAGAAACGTGGCAACGTAGCTTTACATAGGCCTGATATTCGTAGTATTCACGAGAACTGGAAACTGACATACTAGGGGTGGACACAACTGTAATTGCGTCATTAATCGAACATAGGGAATACATATGCATATTAATCATGCACAGATAACATATGATGGAGGACGCGTAGGGACACAGAACATGGCAAAATTTATTTTTCCACAAAGGGATGGGTAGAGGTTGGGGAGTGAGATGAAGGGAGACCTCGGGGAGAGTCAAGGGGTGGGTAGAGGCTGAGGAGTGAGATGAAGGAAGACCTCGGGGAGAGTCAAGGGGTTGGTAGAGGCTGGGGAGTGAGATAAAGGAAGACCTCGGGGAGAGTCAAGGGGTGGGTAGAGGCTGGGGAGTGAGATGAAGGGAGACCTCAGGGAGAGTCAAGGGATGGGTAGAGGCTGAGGAGTGAGATGAAGGGAGACCTCGGGGGAGAGTCAAGGGATGGGTAGAGGCTGGGGAGTGAGATGAAGGGAGACCTCAGGGAGAGTCAAGGGATGGGTAGAGGCTGAGGAGTGAGATGAAGGGAGACCTCGGGGAGAGTCAAGGGGTGGGTAGAGGCTGGGGAGTGAGATGAAGGGAGACCTCTGGGAGAGTCAAGGGATGGGTAGAGGCTGAGGAGTGAGATGAAGTGAGACCTCGGGGAGAGTCAAGGGATGGGTAGAGGCTGGGGAGTGAGATGAATGGAGACCTCGGGGAGAGTCGAGGGATGAGTAGAGGCTGGGGAGTGAGATGAAGGGAGACCTCGGGGAGAGTCAAGGGGTGGGTAGAGGATGGGGAGTGAGATGAAGGGAGACTTTGTGGAGAGTCAAGGGGTGGGTAGAGGATGGGGAGTGAGATGAAGGGAGACCTTGGGGAGAGTCAAGGGGTGGGTAGAGGATGGGGAGTGAGATGAAGGGAGACCTCGGGGAGAGTCAAGGGATGGGTATAGGATGGGGAGTGAGATGAAAGGAGACCTCGGGGAGAGTCAAGGGATGGGTAGAGGCGGGGGAGTGAGATGAAGGGAGACCTCGGGGAGAGTCAAGTGGTGGGTAGAGGATGGGGAGTGAGATGAAGGGAGACCTCGGGAAGGAGAGTCAAGGGATGGGTAGATGCTGAGGAGTGAGATGAAGGGAGGCCTCGGGGGAGAGTCAAGGGGTAGGTAGAGGATGGGGAGTGAGATGAAGGGAGACCTGGGGGAGAGTCAAGGGATGGGTAGAGGCTGAGGAGTGAGATGAAGGGAGACCTCAGGGAGAGTCAAGCGACGGGTAGAGGCTGGGGAGTGAGATGAAGGGAGACCTCGGGGGGAGTCAAGGGATGGGTAGAGGCTGGGAGTGAGATGAAGGGAGACCTCGGGGGAGAGTCAAGGGATGGGTAGAGGCTGGGGAGTGAGATGAAGGGAGACCTCTGGGAGAGTCAAGTGGTGGGTAGAGGCTGGGGAGTGAGATGAAGGGAGACCTCAGAGGAGAGTCAAGGGATGGGTAGAGGCGGGGTAGTGAGATGAAGGAGTCCTCGGGGGAGAGTCAATGGATGGGTAGAGGCTGGGGAGTGAGATGAAGCAAGGCCTCGGGGAGAGTCAAATGATGGGTAGAGGCTGAGGAGTGAGATGAAGGGAGACCTCGGGGAGAGTCGAGGGATGGGTGGAGGCAGGGGAGTGAGATGAAGGGAGACTACGGGGAGAGTCAATGGATGGGTAGAGGCTGAGGAGTGAGATGAAGGGAGACCTCGGGGGAGAGTCAAGGGACGGGTAGAGGCTGTGGAGTTAGATCAAGGGAGGCCTCGGGCAGAGTCAAGGGATGGGTAGAGGCTGGGGAGTGAGATGAAGGGAGACCTCGGGGAGAGTCAAGGGATGGGTAGAGGCTGGGGAGTAAGATGAAGGGAGACCTCAGGGAGAGTCAAGGGATGAGTAGAGGCTGGGGAGGTAGATGAAGGGAGACCTCGCGGAGAGTCAAGGGATGGGTAGAGGCGGTGGAGTGAGATGAAGGGAGACCTCGGGGGAGAGTCAAGGGATGGGTAGAGGTTGGGGAGTGAGATGAAGCGAGACCTCGGGGGAGAGTCAAGGGATGGGTGGAGGCTGAGGAGTGAGATGAAGGGAGACGTCGGGGAGAGTCAAGGGGTGGGTAGAGGCTGAGGAGTGAGATGAAGGAAGACCTCGGGGAGAGTCAAGGGGTTGGTAGAGGCTGGGGAGTGAGATAAAGGAAGACCTCGGGGAGAGTCAAGGGGTGGGTAGAGGCTAGGGAGTGAGATGAAGGAAGACCTCGGGGAGAGTCAAGGGGTGGGTAGAGGCTGGGGAGTGAGATGAAGGGAGACCTCAGGGAGAGTCAAGGGATGGGTAGAGGCTGAGGAGTGAGATGAAGGGAGACCTCGGGGGAGAGTCAAGGGATGGGTAGAGGCTGGGGAGTGAGATGAAGGGAGACCTCGGGGGAGAGTCAAGGGATGGGTAGAGGCTGAGGAGTGAGATGAAGGAAGACCTCGGGGAGAGTCAAGGGGTGGGTAGAGGCTGGGGAGTGAGATGAAGGGAGACCTCTGGGAGAGTCAAGGGATGGGTAGAGGCTGAGGAGTGAGATGAAGTGAGACCTCGGGGAGAGTCAAGGGATGGGTAGAGGCTGGGGAGTGAGATGAAGGGAGACCTCTGGGAGAGTCAAGGGATGGGTAGAGGCTGAGGAGTGAGATGAAGGGAGACCTCGGGGAGAGTCAAGGGGTGGGTAGAGGCTGGGGAGTGAGATGAAGGGAGACCTCTGGGAGAGTCAAGGGATGGGTAGAGGCTGAGGAGTGAGATGAAGTGAGACCTCGGGGAGAGTCAAGGGATGGGTAGAGGCTGGGGAGTGAGATGAAGGGAGACCTCGGGGAGAGTCGAGGGATGAGTAGAGGCTGAGGAGTGAGATGAAGTGAGACCTAGGGGAGAGTCAAGGGATGGGTAGAGACTGGGGAGTGAGATGAAGGGAGACCTCGGGGGAGTCAAGGGGTGGGTAGAGGATGGGGAGTGAGATGAAGGGAGACCTCGGGGAGAGTCAAGGGGTGTGTTAGAATTGGGGGTCTCTGGTTGGCGCAGGTTTGTACTTGCGACAAGCAGGGACCCTCTCCTCTAAGTCAGGGCAAAGGATTACTCCCAGAAATAACCCCCTACTCGCCCTTTAGGTAGTGTGGCGCAAGCAGTCTAGGCTAAACTCTGGAGTACATAGGGTTAAACATTTGCAACATCACACACAATGACCATCAACCCACCACACAATGACACTAGACTGTATTTCTGTAAAAATATCTTCTTTATATATATCTTTAGATCAGGCTTGTAAATACAGTCTTTGCGTAGTTTAAGAAAATGGTTCCAGTTACTCTCTGAATATGCCACAGGTCTTCGTATCAGCGTTAAAAGAATTGTTCTGGTGCTTAAAAAGGGTTGCGGACTCTTCCCTAGTCCTGGTACGTTCCTCCAGCAAGAATTTCAATCAGCCAGGGCCTCTCTGTGCCAACGATCGGACCCGGTCTGCCCAATCTCACGCCTCTAGCGGGATCGGCGGCCGGGGAGTCACTGTCAGCCTGACGAGCGCGCTGCACGGCTGTCAGGGGAGAGAGCGGGGGCCCGGGGAGTGCTCACTGCGCGGCTCCGGGGACCCGGCTGAGGCAGATGGCGGTGCGAGCGAGGTGGGACAGCGGCTCGCACCGCGGGACGGGAAACAGTACCTTTGTCTTTTGGAAGGGGTCGGGTGCAGGCCGGCTCGGTGGTCCACGTCGCGGTGTCTTCCTCCCGAGGTTGGAGCGAGCGGCGGCTCGGCTCTGGCTCGGAGGTTGGCGTTGCGGCGCGGGTCGGGTAGACGGCGACACACCTCAGGTCCTGGAAAAGGGGACAGAGCCCCGGGTAGCAGCGTGAGGCACACACAAGCCTCTCAGGTCACAGCAGATACTTGGCTAAGTCCGTTCTTGCGGTGCTTCGCAGTTAGGCAGGCGGTAGGGACGGTGATTAGGCCAGCGAGGCTGGGCCTTTCGGTGTCACCTGGTGCCGGCCAGTTAGCAGATGCGGTGCTCGGCGGGACGGGGTGCCAAGGGCCTCGTAGGAGGGGCGCAGGGATTCTTTCACGGCGCGCTCCTCTTTCCTTCAGCAGCTGTGTCGATCAGGTTGCTGGCTCACAGCAGCTCCTTCTTCCAGGGGGACAGGGTAGCGCCCACTGTTCCTGGGGCGCTGGTCAGGGGGCAAGTTCACAGCAAGCCCTTGGAGATCTTGGTAAAAGTTTTTGGCACAAGGTGGATAAAAGCAAAGTCTTTCAGTCTTTCTTCTCCTGCTCTCCTTCAGCAGCAAGGCACCCACTACAGGCCAGTCTCTTGGGGTCAGAGTCAGTACTTCTCCTTGCAGCTTCCAGGGTCCTTCTCTTCAGGCAGAGCTTCTTCTTTGCGCAAACTGGATCTAATTTACAAGGAGCAGGGCTCCTACTTTTATACACAGTTTCTTTTGTTCTCACTGGCCAGGGGGGCCTCTGCATAACTGCTCTCAGCTCCTGAGCACTTGCGGTGGGTACTTCTGCTTCTGCATTCAGTGTGAGGGCAGGCACATCAGCCGCTCCCCAGGGGGGCGGAGCCGGCATTGAGAGGGCAGGAGTGGCCTGAGTACTTTGTTGACAAGCTTCGGTCCTTCCTGGGCCAGGTGCAGGCTGAGTCATCAGTCGCTCCCCAGGAGGGCGGAGCCAGTATTGTGGAGGCAGAGCACAGCCTGATGCATCATTCAGGGGAAACTCCCACCACCCATTAAGGGGTCCTCCTGCTAATCACTACCTGTCAACTCCCAGCCCTGTCACTCACACACACCAGACAGTCAGATCCACATCCAAGCAGAGGCGGGCTGAAATGGTTAGGCAAGCAAATGCTAACTTTCTAAAAGTAGCATTTGCAAACACAGGATATTAAAATAAACTTTACTAAAAGAAGTATTTTATTATTCTGAGTTCAGGCATACTAAACATGAATTTCTACCATGTTCCCTGAGCCTGCTGGGATTATAGAGTGTAATAATTCCAGCAGCCCATCTGGCCTAGAAGGGAACAGGTAGCCTTACAATAGTGAAAAACGAATTTGGCAGTAATTCACTATTAGAACATGCCACACACATCAGGGCATGTTCTACCTTATCCTTACAATGCACCCTGCCCTCCGGCCTACCATAGGGGTGACTAATATGAAGTTTAAGGGAAGGTTCAGGGGCTGGCAAGTGTGTGCACTTGCCCAGCCAGGGTGACAGTACCAGACTGCACGCAGGTTCTGCAATGGCAGACCCTAGACACATTTTAAGGCTGCTTTTGTGGGTGGCGCAACCAGCGCTGCAGGCCCACTAGCAGTATTGGCATTCACAAGCCCTGGCACTCCTGGTGCACTTTACTAGGGACTAACAGTAAATCCAATGAACCAATCATGGACATCAATCATATGTACACTTTACAGTAGGGAGCACTTGCACTGCGGCACGGGTTGGCCGTGGCGCAGTGCCCTGAGTAGCAGACATCATCAAAACATTTGAGGCACAACAGAAAAAAGTGGAAGGGAAACCCACGCCAAGGTGCCAGGTCTAACACGTGTCCCCTCCAGCTGAAATGTGGGGAGAACTACCCTTCCCCAGGGAGTTCCTCATCACTAAGGCGGAAAAATCTGGACAGACCATCAGCGTTGGCGTGATCTGTGCCAGGGCGGTGTTCCACCGTGAAGTCCATACCCTGTAGGGAGATGGACCACCTCAACAGTTTTGGGTTCTCACCCCTCATTTGCATCAACCATCTGAGGGGCCTGTGGTCCGTCTGAACCCGGAAGTGAGACCCAAACAAGTAGGGTCTTAGCTTCTTCAGCGCCCAGACCACAGCAAATGCTTCTCGCTCTATTGCACTCCACCTACTTTCCCGTGGAAGTAACCTCCTACTGATGAAGGCTACGGGTTGGTCCCAGCCCTCCTCAGTCATCTGTGAGAGAACAGCCCCTACACCATGCTCTGAAGCGTCTGTTTGCGCTATGAATTCCTTGGAGAAATCAGGAGCCAGGAGCACGGGCGCCGTGCACATGGCAGTCTTCAGGGTGTCAAAAGCCTTCTGACAGGTGTCAGTCCAAATCACATTCCTGGGCTGCTTCTTAGAAGTCAGTTCTGTCAAGGGGGTCACAATAGTGCCATAGCCCTTGACAAACCTCCTGTAATACCCAGTGAGCCCCAGGAAGGCTCTCACTGCAGTCTGGGTCTTGGGGGGTTCCCAAGCCAGGATGGTCTCAATTTTGGGTTGCAAGGGTGCCACCTTGCCACTCCCCACTTGGTGTCCCAAGTACACCACGGAGCCCTGCCCAATCTGACACTTGCTTGCCTTGATTGTGAGGCCTGCCTTGCGCAGCGCCATCAACACTTCCCAGAGGTGCTGCAGGTGTTCTGGCCAGGTGCCACTGAACACTGCGATGTCATCCAGGTAGGCAGCCCAACCAACACCTGGTTGACCAACCTCTGAAAGGTGGCAGGGGCATTCTTCATCCCAAATGGCATCACCCGGAACTGGAAATGCCCATCTGGTGTGGAGAATGCTGACCTCTCCTTTGCCCCATCGGTTAAGGCGATCTGCCAGTACCCAGACGTTAAATCAAACGTGCTGAGGAACCGGGCAGCCCCTAGCCGATCAATGAGCTCATCAGCTCTGGGGATAGGGTGCGCGTCAGTCTTGGTGACTGAATTGAGTCCTCTGTAGTCCACACAGAACCGGAGTTCAGGCGTGGCTCCCGGCGCAGCAGCCTTTGGGACCAAGACCACGGGGCTGGACCAAGGACTGCTGGAAGACTCAACCACCCTAAGAGCAAGCATCTTGGAGACCTCCTCCTTGATGCAGGCCCTGACCCTGTCAGTCACCCTGTAAGCCTTATGCTTCACAGGTAAGCTGTCCCCTGTGTCCACATCATGGACGCACCAATCTGTGACACTAGGAACCAGGGAGAACAGGTCTGGAAACTGCCCCAGCAACTGGCGGCAGTCTTCCTGTTGCTCAGGGGTCAGGGTGGGTGAGAGGTTAACTCCATCCACTGACCCATCCTTCTCACAGGCCACTAAGAGGTCAGGAAGAGGCTCAGACTCCTCCTCCATTCCATCATCAGTGGCCAACAGCATGCCCACTTCGGACCTTTTCAAGTGGGGCTTGAGGCGGTTGACATGCAAGACCCTTAAAGGATTCCTGGGCGTCTTCATGTCCACCAAGTATGTCACTGAGCTCTTGCGCTCCACAACCTCAAATGGACCTGTCCACTTATCCTGAAGTGCACAGGGTTCCACTGGGGCCAAGACATACACCTCTTGACCAGGCTGAAGCTCTACCAGAGTGGCATTCTGGTCGTACCACCGCTTCATCTCCTCCTGGCTAGCTTCCAGATTTGCCTCAGCAAGTTGTCTGAAGCGCCTGGTTTGGTTTCTGAAGGCCAGCATGTAGCTATATACATTCTGGGGAGGTTTCCTGGGAGATTGCTCCCAGCCTTCCTTTACCAAACTCAGTGGTCCTCTCACGGGGTGACCATACAGCAGCTCAAAGGGGCTGAACCCTAGAGACTTCTGTGGCACCTCGCGGTATGCAAAGAGCAGGCATGGTAAGAGGACGTCCCACTTACGCCTCATTGGACCTTCCAGGCCCATGATCATGCCCTTCAGGGTTCGGTTGAATCTTTCAACCAACCCATTTCCTTGGGGATGGTAAGGTGTGGTGAACTTGTAGGTTACACCACACTCTTGCCAAAGGGACTTCATATACTTGGATATGAAGTTGGTCCCTCTGTCGCTCACCACCTCTAGAGGGAACCCCACTCTGGAGAAAATTCCCATTAGTGCACGCCCCACCACGGGGGCCGTCACTGTCCTCAGAGGGATGGCTTCAGGGTACCGGGTGGCATGATCCACCAAGACCAGGATGAACCTGTTGCCCATGGCTGTCTTGGGGTCCAGAGGCCCAACAATATCAATACCCACTCGTTGGAATGGCGTACTGACCACAGGGAAGGGTTGGAGGGGAGCCTTGTTCTTCCCTCCGCACTTCCCACTTGCCTGGCAAGTTGGACAGGTCCTACAATGAGCATCTGAGCTCTTGTGCATTTGGGGCCAGTAGAAGTGGGTGACAAGCCTGTCATAGGTCTTGTCCATCCCCAAATGTCCTGCTAAAGGCACATCATGAGCCAGTCCCAGTAGGAAGGCTCTGAACTTCTGGGGTACCACCAGCACACGGGCTGACCCAGGTTCAGCAGCCTTAGGCTCTGAGTACAGGAGGTCATTCTCCCAGTACACATAATGTGTTTTGGCCTGAACACCATTGGCCTGGTCTGCAGCCTGCTGCCGCATACCCACGAGAGAAGGGCATTCTTTCTGCTCCCTGCAGAATTCCTCCCTGGAGGGGCCTCCTTCTTGCTGCCAATGGGTCAGCTCAGGCAGGTCCCCCAGTTCGGCAATCTGTTCCCCAGTAGGCTCCAGGGCATCCCCCTCAAGGTCTGCTTCCTCCTGGACCGTGGGAACTTCAGGGGCCGGTTTCCCGCGCGCCCTGCGCCTTCTCCCTAAGGCCGGTTCCTGGGCCTCTCCGTCAGGCCCCAGGACCTCTTGATCACCCCTACTGGCTGCCATTGACCGGGTGGTCACGCACGCCCCGTCAGGTAGACCCACCATCTTCAGGTGAGTCGTTTTCTCCACCTTTTCCCAAGGGGAGTCCTCCAAGTCATTCCCTAGCAAACAGTCAACAGGCATGGTTTTCCTCACACAGACCTGCAGAGTACCAGAGACCCCCCCCCACTCGAAGGGAACTTGAGCCATCGGACACTGACTCTCTGAATTGTCAGCGTTGACAACCCTACAGTAGGCATGGGGTACAACCTGCTCTTGAGACACCAGGTGATGCCTCACTGCAGTCACACTGGCTCCTGTGTCTCTAAGAGCCTCAGCTTTCTTACCATTGATGGTAACCACCTGCCCATATTTTTTAGTGTTAGAGGGCAGGTAGCTTGTAGGGACCATCTCACTGTCTCCTAGTGAGACTAGGGTCATCTGAACAGGATCTCCACCCCCCGGGACCATCACTTCTTCTCCTAAGTGAACACTGGTCACTTGTCGGGGCGGAGCACCAGTGGGTGCTGGTTTTCCGAACAGGCGACACTTGGGGTCACTGGCTATGTGCCCCGGGTCACCACATTTGTAACAATTGAAGGGCCCCTTTGGAACAGGTCGACCTGTCGGGGCCCCATTCTGCTTGGGGGGTGGGGGAGGCTGAGAACCTTTCTGCTGGTCCCCTTGGGGATTACTTTGGGGGCCTTTTTGGAACCCTTTCTGTTTTCCCTTGTCCCCCCCACTCTTCTGCTGGGGACCCTGCCCACCCTTGGCGGAGTCTCCCACTGGACCCTTGTGGACCCTGGTGCTGAGCCAGCGGTCCGCCTCCTCAGCAAGTTTCCTCGGGTTGGACAACTTGCTATCAATCAGGTGCTGGCGTAACTCAGGAAAACATTGATCAGACAAGTGCTCCCATGCAATTAAATCAAAGAGACCTTGAAAATCATTCACTTTGTTACCCTTCACCCAACCATCCAGTGCTCTGCAAAAAAAAGTCACAAACTCCACATACGTATTCCCAGGCCGCTTATTACACCCCCTAAACTTCTGTCTATACATTTCAGGGGTAAGCCCATACCTGGTCATTAAAGCTTCTTTCATAGGGGGATAGGATCTCTGGTCTTCAGTGGGCAAATCTAGCAGGGTGTCCCGCCCTTCGCTAAGGAACCTCCCCCATAACCCCGCTCCCCAATCCCTCTCAGGGACCCGGTGGGAAAGCATGGCTACCTCATATGCCCTAAACCACTGTCCTATGTCATCCCCCTTAAAGAACTCTTTAACTACATCTTTGGGGATGTGCACTCTTGACTCTACCTGCACCGGCGTTGTGCTGCCACCAGAGGGAGGATGATCCAAGGCTTTCTCTTTTAGACTCATCTCCCTCATTTTCACATCAAACTCCAACTGGAGTTTTCGCTCTTCCAGAGCCATCCTTTTGCTCTCCAGCTCCAGTTGGCCCTTCAAGTTTAATTCTGCCAGCTTCATTTCATGATTCCTGGTTTCTTTTCTGTCTGCCAGCTCCTCTGGCGACAGGCCTCTGCCAAAGCTATGGATGCTGCCTTCCTTGTCAGGTACACCAGTATCATCAGGTAACTCCTGATCCTCAGGTGCATTCCTAGATTCAATCCAGGCTTTCAGGGCTTTGTAGTAATCCGTCTTGTTCTTGCACCCTGCACGTGGAACCTTGAATCTCTTGGCAAAGAAGATTAGCTCATCCTTCTTGTATTCGTCCAGTTTTGACACATCCCATTCTATCTCCAACACCTCAGAGGTCACAGACGCGGTTTTCTCTACGCTGTTGGTGCCAGGCATGGTTTTAGACAAAAAAGGATCTTCTTCTAGCAGAGCAAAGTCACTTAAAAAGAAATCTGTGGCTCAGTTACTGGATTGAAATCACTGTGCAATGGTCACTAGTCAATGTATGGACACTGCAAATGTAAATTCGAGATCCTCACCGCTGCGTCCAATGTTAGAATTGGGGGTCTCTGGTTGGCGCAGGTTTGTACTTGCGACAAGCAGGGACCCTCTCCTCTAAGTCAGGGCAAAGGATTACTCCCAGAAATAACCCCCTACTCGCCCTTTAGGTAGTGTGGCGCAAGCAGTCTAGGCTAAACTCTGGAGTACATAGGGTTAAACATTTGCAACATCACACACAATGACCATCAACCCACCACACAATGACACTAGACTGTATTTCTGTAAAAATATCTTCTTTATATATATCTTTAGATCAGGCTTGTAAATACAGTCTTTGCGTAGTTTAAGAAAATGGTTCCAGTTACTCTCTGAATATGCCACAGGTCTTCGTATCAGCGTTAAAAGAATTGTTCTGGTGCTTAAAAAGGGTTGCGGACTCTTCCCTAGTCCTGGTACGTTCCTCCAGCAAGAATTTCAATCAGCCAGGGCCTCTCTGTGCCAACGATCGGACCCGGTCTGCCCAATCTCACGCCTCTAGCGGGATCGGCGGCCGGGGAGTCACTGTCAGCCTGACGAGCGCGCTGCACGGCTGTCAGGGGAGAGAGCGGGGGCCCGGGGAGTGCTCACTGCGCGGCTCCGGGGACCCGGCTGAGGCAGATGGCGGTGCGAGCGAGGTGGGACAGCGGCTCGCACCGCGGGACGGGAAACAGTACCTTTGTCTTTTGGAAGGGGTCGGGTGCAGGCCGGCTCGGTGGTCCACGTCGCGGTGTCTTCCTCCCGAGGTTGGAGCGAGCGGCGGCTCGGCTCTGGCTCGGAGGTTGGCGTTGCGGCGCGGGTCGGGTAGACGGCGACACACCTCAGGTCCTGGAAAAGGGGACAGAGCCCCGGGTAGCAGCGTGAGGCGCACACAAGCCTCTCAGGTCACAGCAGATACTTGGCTAAGTCCGTTCTTGCGGTGCTTCGCAGTTAGGCAGGCGGTAGGGACGGTGATTAGGCCAGCGAGGCTGGGCCTTTCGGTGTCACCTGGTGCCGGCCAGTTAGCAGATGCGGTGCTCGGCGGGACGGGGTGCCAAGGGCCTCGTAGGAGGGGCGCAGGGATTCTTTCACGGCGCGCTCCTCTTTCCTTCAGCAGCTGTGTCGATCAGGTTGCTGGCTCACAGCAGCTCCTTCTTCCAGGGGGACAGGGTAGCGCCCACTGTTCCTGGGGCGCTGGTCAGGGGGCAAGTTCACAGCAAGCCCTTGGAGATCTTGGTAAAAGTTTTTGGCACAAGGTGGATAAAAGCAAAGTCTTTCAGTCTTTCTTCTCCTGCTCTCCTTCAGCAGCAAGGCACCCACTACAGGCCAGTCTCTTGGGGTCAGAGTCAGTACTTCTCCTTGCAGCTTCCAGGGTCCTTCTCTTCAGGCAGAGCTTCTTCTTTGCGCAAACTGGATCTAATTTACAAGGAGCAGGGCTCCTACTTTTATACACAGTTTCTTTTGTTCTCACTGGCCAGGGGGGCCTCTGCATAACTGCTCTCAGCTCCTGAGCACTTGCGGTGGGTACTTCTGCTTCTGCATTCAGTGTGAGGGCAGGCACATCAGCCGCTCCCCAGGGGGGCGGAGCCGGCATTGAGAGGGCAGGAGTGGCCTGAGTACTTTGTTGACAAGCTTCGGTCCTTCCTGGGCCAGGTGCAGGCTGAGTCATCAGTCGCTCCCCAGGAGGGCGGAGCCAGTATTGTGGAGGCAGAGCACAGCCTGATGCATCATTCAGGGGAAACTCCCACCACCCATTAAGGGGTCCTCCTGCTAATCACTACCTGTCAACTCCCAGCCCTGTCACTCACACACACCAGACAGTCAGATCCACATCCAAGCAGAGGCGGGCTGAAATGGTTAGGCAAGCAAATGCTAACTTTCTAAAAGTAGCATTTGCAAACACAGGATATTAAAATAAACTTTACTAAAAGAAGTATTTTATTATTCTGAGTTCAGGCATACTAAACATGAATTTCTACCATGTTCCCTGAGCCTGCTGGGATTATAGAGTGTAATAATTCCAGCAGCCCATCTGGCCTAGAAGGGAACAGGTAGCCTTACAATAGTGAAAAACGAATTTGGCAGTAATTCACTATTAGAACATGCCACACACATCAGGGCATGTTCTACCTTATCCTTACAATGCACCCTGCCCTCCGGCCTACCATAGGGGTGACTAATATGAAGTTTAAGGGAAGGTTCAGGGGCTGGCAAGTGTGTGCACTTGCCCAGCCAGGGTGACAGTACCAGACTGCACGCAGGTTCTGCAATGGCAGACCCTAGACACATTTTAAGGCTGCTTTTGTGGGTGGCGCAACCAGCGCTGCAGGCCCACTAGCAGTATTGGCATTCACAAGCCCTGGCACTCCTGGTGCACTTTACTAGGGACTAACAGTAAATCCAATGAACCAATCATGGACATCAATCATATGTACACTTTACAGTAGGGAGCACTTGCACTGCGGCACGGGTTGGCCGTGGCGCAGTGCCCTGAGTAGCAGACATCATCAAAACATTTGAGGCACAACAGAAAAAAGTGGAAGGGAAACCCACGCCAAGGTGCCAGGTCTAACAGGGTGGGTAGAGGATGGGGAGTGAGATGAAGGGAGACCTTGGGGAGAGTCAAGGGGTGGGTAGAGGATGGGGAGTGAGATGAAGGGAGACCTTGGGGAGAGTCAAGGGGTGGGTAGAGGATGGGGAGTGAGATGAAGGGAGACCTCGGGGAGAGTCAAGGGATGGGTAGAGGCGGGGGAGTGAGATGAAGGGAGACCTCGGGGAGAGTCAAGGGGTGGGTAGAGGATGGGGAGTGAGATGAAGGGAGACCTCGGGGAGAGTCAAGGGATGGGTAGAGGCGGGGGAGTGAGATGAAGGGAGACCTCGGGGAGAGTCAAGTGGTGGGTAGAGGATGGGGAGTGAGATGAAGTTAGGCCTCGGGGAGAGTCAAGGGATGGGTAGAGGCTGGGGAGTGAGATGAAGGGAGACCTCGGGGAGAGTCAAGTGGTGGATAGAGGCTGGAGAGAGATGAAGGGAGACCTCGGGGAGAGTCAAGGGATGGGTAGAGGCTGAGGAGTGAGATGAAGGGAGACCTCGGGGAGAGTCAGGGGGTGGGTAGAGGCTGGGGAGTGAGATGAAGGGAGACCTCGGGGGAGAGTCAAGGGATGGGTAGAGGCTGAGGAGTGAGATGAAGGGAGACCTCGGGGAGAGTCAAGGGATGGGTAGAGGCTGAGGAGTGAGATGAAGGGAGACCTCAGAGGAGAGTCGAGGGATGGGTAGAGGCTGGGGAGTGAGATGAAGAGAGACCTCGGGGAAAGTCATGGAATGGGTGGAGGCTGGGGAGTGAGATGAAGGGCGACCTCGGGGAGAGTCAAGGGATGGGTGGAGGCTTAGGAGTGAGATGAAGGGAGACCTCGGGGAGAGTCAAGGGATGGGTGGAGGCTGAGGAGTGAGATGAAGGGAGACCTCGGGGAGAGTCAAGGGATGGGTGGAGGCTGAGGAGTGAGATGAAGGGAGACCTCGGGGAGAGTCAAGGGGTGGGTAGAGGCGGGGGAGTGAGATGAAGGGAGACGTTGGGGGAGAGTCTAGGGGTGGGTAGAGGCTGGGGAGTGAGATGAAGGGAGACCTCGGGGAGAGTCAAGGCGCGCGTAGAGGCTGGGGAATCTGCTAAAGGGAGACCTCGGGGGAGAGTTAAGGGATGGGTAGAGCTTGGTGAGTCAGAGGAAGGAGTTGTGGGTTTAGGGAGAGCGAGTTGTGGCATGTTTATCAAGGAAAGGACGAGCTGCTACTATGACGATGTGGTCATGGGTTTGACTGGGGTTGAGGATTAGCTTTGGGGGATTAGAGAGGTAGTGAATTCAGAAGATGTCATCAGTCTGATGAGTGTAAAAATAAATGGAGGCTGGGGTGCAAGGGCAGAATAATTGGAGGCTGGAGTAGAGAGGAAGTGGATTGTGGACCGGCAGGGGCAAGGCGAGGCACAGGCTGGCTGTCCCTCAGAGCTAGACTGACAGCCAGTGTGGGCCAGTTCTAACTGACTGCATTGTCCACTGTTTGTTGTCGTCGTTGGGTCTGGTGGTAAATGAAGGAGTAGCACGGGGAGGAACCGGGTTCAAGCCCCCCACATACAAGTACCAGCACATGGAGTGGGCATGCCCATTCCCAATGTGTGTTGCATAGCAGAAAGCTGATTTTCTCAAACTTTTTCCTGCCAACCTCTGCCTGTCCACCTCATCTATCTACCCTTCTGCTGATTCCCCAGCCTCTCGGTATGGGGTGCATTCCTCCGCCCGTGTGTCAATGAATTGTGCTATGTTGTAGTAATATGTGCATTGTTGTGACATTGTGGAAATGGGGCAAGTGAGTACATTTCTATTGGGTTCTGAAAAATGGGCGAATATGTGCCATGCTGAGTTAGTAGTGTATGTCAAGGGGCGTTAGACTTGGCAGCAAAGGGTTAATGTGTGTAATGTGTAGGTATCTGGTTTTCTAATGTTATGTTGTCATGTTATCTGTTCTGCTAGGCCTGTCCCATTAGTATGGACATGCAATAGCGGTTGGTGTTGACCAAGAATGGCGGGTGGGGAGTGTTGGACCCGGCCTCATGGCGTGGTCCTACCCCTCCCGCATGGCGGGCCCAGGACGACATCAGCCCTCCTCCGGACCTCGGGCGGCCCAGTCTGCCCGACCCTGCACGCCCCAACACCACCGATCCGGCTACCATCCCGGACCCCCATCATCGGCCTGGCCCCAGCGTAGGCCCATCACGACCTAAGCACGAGGCCGTGCCCGACTCCATCTTGGGCCCACCACGTCACGACCGCGTGGCCTCGGCCCCAGTCTCGGCCCCAGCGAAGCCCAGACATCGAGGCACCAAGATCCACCCAGGTGGTCGAGTGGCCCCTCGACAGATCCCGGAGGGAGAGGAGTTTCGATGGCCCTCCAGCCGTCCCCGGACGCCTGGTATTGATCGCCCTCCGGCCTCCCTGGGCGCTGGCTCCACCCCCCTGCTGGGTGTCTGGACACCATCATCTTGGCCCCTCTGGCCCCCAGGCGCGAGGGTCCGGACATCAAAGGACCTCCGTCCTATATCTGGGCCCGCCCCGGAGTAGGACGCCAGTTGTATCCTGGACTGGAACCCCTTCTTACGCTGTCAGGGCCGACACCAGACGAACTCATCCGTAACCCGACGACCTTCTGAGAGCCTGCTGGCGCTGCCGCGGCCTACCTTGCTGAAACATCTGAGAGCCTGCTGGCGCTGCCGCGGCCTACCTTGCTGAACCTTCCGAGAGCCTGCTGGCGCTGCCGCGGCCTACCTTGCTGAAACATCCGAGAGCCTGCTGGCGCTGCCGCGGCCTACCTTGCTGAAACATCCGAGAGCCTGCTGGCGCTGCCGCGGCCTACCTTGCTGAACCATCTGAGAGCCTGCTGGCGCTGCCGCGGCCTACCTTGCTGAAACATCTGAGAGCCTGCTGGCGCTGCCGCGGCCTACCTTGCTGAACCATCTGAGAGCCTGCTGGCGCTGCCGCGGCCTACCTTGCTGAACCATCTGAGAGCCTGCTGGCGCTGCCGCGGCCTACCTTGCTGAACCATCTGTTAGCCTGCTGGCGCTGCCGCGGCTCGACCTCTCGGAACCCCCCGGCTCGAGGATTGAGAGCTGTGCGTAGGGTATCCCGTCCTCCGCCCAGAGTAAGACTGTCCCGCTACCTTACCCCTCTTTACGAGACTTTACAGATCCCTCGATCTGCTTGTACATACTACCAAAAACCCGCAACCTTTTACTAGCTATAAAAGCTTAAGAACTTGACCTCTTGTGTGGTGTCCATCTGTAGTGTTGTGATTACTCTGCTGTACGATCCTAGGAGAGGACCCTCATTCAGGAGGCCTCTCAGTAAACGCTCGGTTACTTCTCGACGGAGAGGTGGACCTAGGGGTGGTCAGTCAGACATCTTCTGCCTCCCCCGGGGTCGCCTTTCTAACAGGGAGATGGAAAAAAATGGACCTTCGACCTGCCGCTTCACACTCTTTTGCTCCTCTCCTCTCCTCTCCTCCAAGCACAGGCTCCCAGACTCCACTGCGGCCAATCCGGACGCTGCTCTCATGCTGCTGGCTGCAGCATGAAAGCAGTGTCAGGATTGTCCTGAGCGCCAGGAACTTACGCTCCCAGTGAGACTGGGAGCCTGTGCCTGCTTTCTCCAGCCCGGCAATGCAGCTCGGGATAGAGACTGCTTCAGTGCGCAAGTGGGTTTGGCCGGCCAAACCGTCTTGCTCACTGAAGGCAGGGCCCACCACTACTCCTCAGTGCCTGTAACACCCCCTGCCCGCCCCTAAAGACTGGTCAGTAAAGGAAAAATAAAACAATAATAAAAAGTATTTTTTATCGTTTTACTATTCTTTTCTTGCCATTTTGAGACAGCCGGCAGGGTGAGGGGGTCTGTGGGGGGTTGGGGGGTCGACACTTCTCGGCCATAGCAAAGGAGCCGCCGTTGTGGTATTGTAGTACTTTCACATTTGTGCCCTTTCATACATTGGCAGATTTCCTTCAATCAATTGTTAATTGTTTGGTTGTGTTTGATTGTGATGGTTAGTAGTAATTCCTTAAAGGTCTTGTTTAGTAAAGTTTATTGTTACTTAACATGAAACTAGCATGAGCTGATTCTAGTAAAGGCCTTTTTAGTGGTCGGAGTTTGTGGTGTGCTGAAGCACTTTTGTGTTTTTTATTGAGCTGGGTGGTCAGTTGTCCATTGGCCCGGCCAAGGGAGATTGTTTTCTGGCAGCATCACTAGTCTGGTAAAAGTTACTGATGCAATGTGTGTAGTAGATTTAGGTTAAGATTATCTGAATGCCTTCAAGGCGTATGTTGATGTGTTTCTTGGGTAGAGCTGTAGAGATGGCAGCACTTTGCCAACTGTATACAGCGCCAGGCTACCCCCAGGGTGATAAGCAGCGCTATACAAATACTGTCTGATTGATTGATGGATATGAATTTGGTGTTCTCATGTGCAGTCAGTGAAGCTATCTTTTGTGTTTGAGAAAATAAAGATAATTAATCTAGTTGGCAAGGTGTAGTGTAGTGGGTATAGTTGCAAAAAATCAAGTTCTTGTGTGATGGGAGGTAGGATCAGAGAAGCAAAGCAGGAGAGAGGGAGTGACCAAAATGAATTCAGTGTGTGTGTCTGTATGAGGCGTGTTTGCAGTGTTTTTTGGTCCTACCGCTTTGCAGAGTGCCTGTCTTTGCAGATGTTCCAGGGGTTGTCAGACGCTCTCTTCTGGGACTCTCCTCTCTGGAGAGATATTTAGGATCAGTAGCTCAAAAGTAGCAGCTCTTGAAGAAATTCTGCTCACTTCTTCAGGAAAGAGAGAACAAGCTGAGAGAGCCGGAAAAGCAAGAAGAGACCAGCGGAGGGAAAAAACTGAGATAAAAATGAAAAGGTAGATAAAGTAGACAGAAGATATCAGCAAAAATATGAAAAAAATTAGTATGTAAGCGAGGGAGCCATAACTCGAGAATATGGGCAGGAAAGGGAAAAGAAGCTACATTATTTATCAATTGCAAAAAGTGTGTGTTAAAAATGTGATTTAGGTGCCTCGTGATTGTGACCTTTCAAGAGTTATAGGTGTAATTTGCTGTTGAGTGTCGAATTTTAAGGGGGGGGGGCAAATGCACCATATGCAGAGATTATTTGTAATTTATTTGTCCCAGGTTCTGATCCTCCTCCTTTATGAAAGTGGGTAAATTCAGAATCTGCACATATCTGTGTTACCTTTGTATCAAAAATTCCAATTCTAAAAACGTAGCTCCATTCCAGCAGTTTACTGGCAGTAGGAGCTTTGTATCAGGGTATAGGGATTAAAATGAGAGAACTTGAACAAATATATTAAAACATACTAAATTGCACCATTTCACGCCCAAGATCACCTCAATCTGTCCGAACTAACATTTTTTTTCTACTATAAAAAGTTTTGAACTTGTCTGTTGTGGTTCATGTAAGATTTAGTTATTAAGTAGGACAAGTGGATTTCTCTAGAAGGGCGAGCAGATTTTTGAATAATTTTGCCCTTTAGGCAAGTAGATTTTTAAAAGACGTCCACACCGCATGAAACGGACTCATTTTTTTCCCTATACATTCCAAAACGAATTCCTACCTCTGGGAATCCTAACTATAACTGCAGAGTGGCTACCGTCACTGTGTTATATATGTATGTGTGTATATATATATATATATATATATATATATATATCCAAACGCAAAGAACCCTGAATTGGGAAGCCATACACAGCCGTGTTTGTCACCTTTTTTATTTGGTAAGTAGCAGGGAACCAGACGTTGCCTCCACACCCCGTTATTTTCCCTTGATGTACAATGATGTTTACAACTTACGCAAAGGTATTGGTACCATTATATTCGTTTAACTGTAGCGATGCAGCAAACACTGTTGAGCAGATTAAGAAATGTGATAATGTTATTATATATATTTTTTATTGTTTCTTATGCACAATTCACATCTATGTTTTACATAGAATTAGCACTTATTTTCAGGTTCACTAATTATTTTAATAGTGTATACCTGTTTTAGCCAAACACACTCAATTTAGAGTACCACAATGGAGTTATAAACACACACAGAACAAGTCGTGTACAGCAGTCATTATGATAACCTGTGGATATACTAGATAAATGAACTATTGAGTATGTGTACAGACAATGACTTAAAACGAGTAACATGTATTACATTACTCAAAGTTCCTGCCGAGCAAAAAATTTTATAAATTGTTTACACTTTCATACACCAAAGTCACAAAGTTCATATATTGTCCATTAACCAGTTAGACACCAGAATCCTGGTATAATTCGATCCGTGTTTATTTTCAACTCAACTTCACACGATTCAAATATTCTGTCATCAAATTCACAATATTCTTTGTAGTCAGATCAGTCTTGTGAACAGGTCAGCCAACACGTGTTTCGTTGTAAAAACAACTTCATCAGGGCTGCAAGCCAAAAAGCAAAATATAAACATTTTTATAACTACATGCACCTAATATTATATAGGAGAGTATTAATGTTACTTAATCTAGCACCTCCTAAGTGAAAGTAAAAGCACATAGTTCCCAATGCATTCGTGCCTGAAAATAAATTAATTGTGATTCCCGGTGTCAAGTAACAGTACACAACAAAAACATTCGGGTCTATCGCCTTCAACAAAGGACCTATAAATGTTTTTCTCCCATTATTAACAATCTGAAAATAAAATTGGGGAAAGTATTTTCTCAACGGTTGAAATCTCTGGAGTGGTATGAGGAAACCCTCCGCTCCGTCCTAACAATCGCCGCCATTTAAACTTCATCTGGTAGGTATAGCTAATAGCTGTAATATATATTCTACTCGTGGAACTTAATTTATATAAAGCATATATAAGAGCAGCTTCCCGCTAGGTATATATGTTAACGAGTCAACTCTGAGTCATTTAGCTTATTCTCTAAAATAATCACTTTCTTGTAATATAGGTACAAGTGGTGTTATATTACCTTTCTATTATTCACAATGTCAATTCAGTAAAGAAATCCTTCAGGTTTCTTTTAAAATTTTATTTTTTGCGTTTCTTCTGCAGGTTCTGTAAAAATAGACGGACGTGACTATACGTCTATGTCCTTTGTGTAATGAGTAATAATAGTAATCATATCGTAAAGTATTGCTTACCGATCAAACCGCTAAGTCTTGTCTATCGTATATCTGTAGTTCACGTATATCTCTTATAAACGCGATATCACAATTTCTTAGTCTCAGTCTATAAAGAAATAAGTTGAAAAGTCGAACCATATAACTATATTCTACGTTGTAGTTAACGGTGTAAAAAACTATTAATGCAATAGTGCTCACCTTATTTGAGAATATATCTCTTTTCTACATCCTCCCGTGTATGACTCGCGTATCTCTTTTATCAGCGTTTTGCCTCTTATTTGTATGTCAAAATCTATAGAAAATATTTTAAGACCGATCTTTAGATCTATATTCAGCATTTTATTTAAAGTTTCACAATTTATAGAAACTTTATAGAAGCAGTTGCACTCACCTTGTAAGAGTGTATATCTTCTCCTACATCTTCCCGTGTTCTGTATTACCGGCGTCTATCTCAAGCGCCATCTTAAATAAGTAATTGAAAATCCAGTCGATACCGCGTGTTGCTGTTTGGAGCAGCCATCTTGTGTAAGTAGTACCGCGGTTTGATGCACCGCAATAGAGACCATTGTAAAGGCAGTTCTAATCGCAGTTTTTTATTTATTCTTTCAATACACTAGTTTATTTATTTATGAAGTTTCATATATTATCTGCAATAAGAGTAAATTGTCAATATCGCTGACTAATTTATTTTAATTTCATGTATTATTACGAGGGAGTTACCAGACTCGCTAAATTAGCGTTTAAACCTTGTGTGACGGAAGTTATATTATCCGTTTCGAAAATAGCATAATATCATTGCGGCTGTTTAGTTTTACACTATCAAAACAGCCTTGATAGCCAGAACATACTAACGAAAGGCCTAATCTTGTTCCGCCATATTGGAGTGGTAGGTCTATCCATATTATTCAATGACTTATCTCTATAGATTATACAGAGTAAGAGATTATAAGTAGTATAAAGTTTGGGTGGAGGCGACCGCCAGTGTCAGAGTTGATGGCACCCCATATCATTCCATTACATTTTCTAATTGTAATAAGATACTGATCACAACAAAAGAGGGGGTTTCATGGCAATAACAGAAGAATCATCACATCTCAACGAATTCCATAATATGCTAAATACAGATGGTATATAACAAATTCTAAACTTAAAGAAATAGTTTCTATTCGGTGATATTTTTGATCATTTTCTTAATGATCACCCAAGTAATATTGAAGCTCAGAATCAATATTAAGTCCATCTTCAACTGCTCTAAGGACCATAATCCATCTTGCCTCTCTACGTCTTAGATTAAGTAACCTGTTTCCACCCCGTCTATCTAATGTCACTTGTTCAATACCATGGTATAAGAATTTGTGCCTTACAGAGTCGTTACCATTTTGTATCAGATGTGAGGAAATTGGATACCTTGTGTCACCATTCTTAAGTGCTCGATAGTGTTCTATCATACGGTCTTTAAGTTTCCTCACTGTGCTGCCTACGTATATTTTACCACATAGGCAAACAATAACATAAATAACATACGATGTTTCACAGTTGATAAAAGATTCAATACGAAATGTCCCAGTATTATTGTATTCAAATGTTTGTACTTTCCTCATTGCCCATCTGCATGAGCTGCAATTACCACAGTGATAGAAGCCTTTCGGGCATGTCCGGAGCCAGTCGCTTTGGCTCACTGGTGTTATTAATTTTGGATAGCTTGGGCTCACAATATTAGCAAGAGACATTCCTTTTCTATATGTTATACTCGGACGCTCTGTTAAAAAGGGCTTCAGATCTTTGTCAGAAATAAGCATTTGCCAGTATTTGTTCATGATATTGAAAAGTTTATGACTTCCTCTACCAAAGTTAGTGATCATTCGAATTTTCTGATTGTTAATCGGGACCTCAGATCTATTCTTGGGTTTCAAAGTATCATCTCTCTGTAGTTTATTGGCTCTACGAACCGCTTTGGTAATTACAATATCTGAGTATCCTCTATTTACGAATCTCTTAGTCATATCTTTAACATTTAAATGGAAGTCTTCATCTTTAGAGCAGTTCCTCCTTGCTCTAATCATTTCCCCATAAGGGATCGAATTGATTTGGCTTTTCGGGTGGCAACTGTCTGCTCTAAGAAGTGCATTGCAGCTGGTCTCTTTACGAAACATACGGCTGCCCAATTTATTATTTTCCACAAAGAGTTCGATATCTAGAAAAGTCAGTTTATCTTTACTGTAATGAGTGGTGAATGACATGTTCATATCATTTGCATTCAAATACTGAAAGAAAGAATCTAATTCATCCGATGTGCCTCTCCAAAATAATAAGCAGTCATCAATGAATCTACCCCAATAATATATGTGGTCGATCCATTGGCTACCTTTAGGGCCCCAAATAAGCTCCGCCTCCAGTCTCCCCATAAAGAGGTTCGCGAAGGACGGAGCAAATTTGGAACCCATCGCAGTCCCAATCTTTTGTTTGTACCAGGTAGATTAAAAAAGAAAATAATTATTTTCTAGCACTATTTTTGTCATCTCAAGTAACATGGACGTATGGTTCAGAAATTCCACTGGTCTGCTATTTAAAAAACTCTCAATGGCTCGTATTCCTTTTTCATGATCTATGTTAGAATAGAGAGATACTACATCTAGTGTAGCTAGGATCATGTCATTCTCCCACATTACATCGTTCATTATGTTAAGAACATGTTTCGTGTCTTCAATATGAGAAGGTAAGTTCTGCACATAAGGTCTGAGGTATGAGTCTATAAATTGAGAAAGTTTCTCAGTTGGTCCCCCTATGCCTGAGATTATTGGTCTCCCTGGTGGTTTTTCTTTGTTCTTGTGTATCTTAGGAAGACAGTACATGCATGGGGCTTTAGGGGAATCAATTTTAAGAAAAAGATATTCATCGTGATCTAGAAGACAATTCTCATACCATCCCTTCAGTTTCATATTTATTTGGTTCTTAATCATTTCTAAGGGATTGAAGTTAATTCTCTCATAGTATCTACTATCTCCCAATTGTGATAATACTTCTTCATTGTAATCTTTACGATTCATAACAACAATGTTGCCACCTTTATCAGCTCTACGAATCATAAGTTGTGGGTGGTCTGTAAGTTTACGTAACGCTTCCCTTTCATCCATTTTTAAGTTGTCAAGAAAGATTCTTTTATGCTGATGCTCTCTTTTACTCAGATTATCTATCTCCAGATTAACAGATTTATAGAAGGCGTCTACCACATTACCCGTGGATAGCTGGGGCGTCCACTTAGATTTCTCTTTAAAACCACTCCTAGATGATAAGCTTGGGTTTATCTCAAGATCATGTAAAAGAGAGTTCATAGTTATTGGGTCTTCTTCTGATTCCGTCAAGGATAACAATAATTTTGTATCATAAAGTACTTGAATAGTTAGTTCACTCAAAACTGGTTGATTGAAGGTTTTAACTGCAATGTCATCTTTTTTGGAAAATAATTTTTTAAGCTTTAGCAGACGAACAAATTTGTACAGGTCAATCTTAGTAGCATACCAATGTATGTTTTTAGTAGGACAAAAACCAAAACCTTTCTTAAGTATACTAGTCATACTTTCAGACAACTTAACAGATGAAAGGTTGATTACCTCAATTTCTTTGGTTCCTGTAGTTACTTCCTCCATGATCTCAGTCTCTCTCTCATCCCCGGGGCTACTTCTCCTGCGCTTGCCACGTCTCCCCCTTCTTGTCTTCCTGTTTGGTTGTTGCCAAATCTCTCTCCTATGTTCCGGTTGCCTTTTCTGATTCTTCTGACTTCCACTAAAAAATTATTGCTGGAAGTTAAACTATCTCCACTAGGGACAATGGGAGCTTCAGTATTATCATCATTAGTAGATAAGCTACTTGTAGACGTATTAACAGCCGAACTCAAGGGAGTAGTAGTTCTAGTTTTTCCTTGCCCTTTAGGGAATAAGTAGTCAAATTTACGGGCAAAGGTAAATACCCTCCCCGCCAGATAGTCTTGTTCATCCCTCTTAATTTTGCGTGCTTTCCTTCTCTTGATGTCTGCCTGTAAATTCGCCAGTATCTCATCTAGTTTGTTGTAATTTTTAATGGTTGCTTCTGGTAGATTTAATTGTTTTATTTCATCCTCAATGGTTTGTATTTCTATCAATAATTTCGCTATTTTGCGTTCTGCATTGTCAATAAGGATTCTTATCAAATTACACAAACTGGTGGTTAATTCGTGCTCCCATTTATCAAGTAAGTCTGGTTCCAGGTCTTCATAAGCTGGTAAAATAGATGATCTTAATCCTCTCGGGATTCTGTTAATGGTTAGGTACTGTTTTAGTGTTACAGCATCCCACCATTTGTTAAGTTCCATTATTTTCAGCCTTTCAAGTTTAACAAATTTGGCTCTAAGACCCTCTTGTTTGGTGTGTGTTGTAGAGGCTACCGCTACATTTATAGAGGAGCCTGTACTTAAGTTTTTAAATAGATCTTGTGCTTCTTGCTCACGATTCATAATTATTATAAGCCTCAAGCGGCAGCCCAACCTAATTAACAAGACAAAATAAAGGTAACAGGTAGTAGGGCGCACTGCTAATGATTTGGCTCTGTTAGGTTTACAAATCACTCTAATTGCTACTAGGCAGAATAGGAAGGTTACCTAACTCCCTAACTAATCCCCTGATTCCAGGTAATTGAAATGATTCAAAGTTCCTGCCGAGCAAAAAATTGTATAAATTGTTTACACTTTCATACACCAAAGTCACAAAGTTCATATATTGTCCATTAACCAGTTAGACACCAGAATCCTGGTATAATTCGAATATATTTTCAACTCAACTTCACACGATTCAAATATTCTGTCATCAAATTCACAATATTCTTTGTAGTCAGATCAGTCTTGTGAACAGGTCAGCCAACACGTGTTTCGTTGTAAAAACAACTTCATCAGGGCTGCAAGCCAAAAAGCAAAATATAAACTTTTTTATAACTACATGCACCTAATATTATATAGGAGAGTATTAATGTTACTTAATCTAGCACCTCCTAAGTGAAAGTAAAAGCACATAGTTCCCAATGCATTCGTGCCTGAAAATAAATTAATTGTGATTCCCGGTGTCAAGTAACAGTACACAACAAAAACATTCGGGTCTATCGCCTTCAACAAAGGACCTATAAATGTTTTTCTCCCATTATTAACAATCTGAAAATAAAATTGGGGAAAGTATTTTCTCAACGGTTGAAATCTCTGGAGTGGTATGAGGAAACCCTCCGCTCCGTCCTAACAATCGCCGCCATTTAAACTTCATCTGGTAGGTATAGCTAATAGCTGTAATATATATTCTACTCGTGGAACTTAATTTATATAAAGCATATATAAGAGCAGCTTCCCGCTAGGTATATATGTTAACGAGTCAACTCTGAGTCATTTAGCTTATTCTCTAAAATAATCACTTTCTTGTAATATAGGTACACGTGGTGTTATATTACCTTTCTATTATTCACAATGTCAATTCAGTAAAGAAATCCTTCAGGTTTCTTTTAAAATTTTATTTTTTGCGTTTCTTCTGCAGGTTCTGTAAAAATAGACGGACGTGACTATACGTCTATGTCCTTTGTGTAATGAGTAATAATAGTAATCATATCGTAAAGTATTGCTTACCGATCAAACCGCTAAGTCTTGTCTATCGTATGTCTGTAGTTCACGTATATCTCTTATAAACGCGATATCACAATTTCTTAGTCTCAGTCTATAAAGAAATAAGGCAACCGGAACATAGGAGAGAGATTTGGCAACAACCAAACAGGAAGACAAGAAGGGGGAGACGTGGCAAGCGCAGGAGAAGTAGCCCCGGGGATGAGAGAGAGACTGAGATCATGGAGGAAGTAACTACAGGAACCAAAGAAATTGAGGTAATCAACCTTTCATCTGTTAAGTTGTCTGAAAGTATGACTAGTATACTTAAGTAAGGTTTTGTTTTTTGTCCTACTAAAAACATAGATTGGTATGCTACTAAGATTGACCTGTACAAATTTGTTCGTCTGCTAAAGCTTAAAAAATTATTTTCCAAAAAAGATGACATTGCAGTTAAAACCTTCAATCAACCAGTTTTGAGTGAACTAACTATTCAAGAACTTTATGATACAAAATTATTGTTATCCTTGACGGAATCAGAAGAAGATCCAATAACTATGAACTCTCTTTTACATGATCTTGAGATAAACCCAAGCTTATCATCTAGGAGTGGTTTTAAAGAGAAATCTAAGTGGACGCCCCAGCTATCCACGGGTAATGTGGTAGACGCCTTCTATAAATCTGTTAATCTGGAGATAGATAATCTGATTAAAAGATAGCATCAGCATAAAAGAATCTTTCTTGACAACTTAAAAATGGATGAAAGGGAAGCGTTACGTAAACTTACAGACCACCCACAACTTATGATTCGTAGAGCTGATAAAGGTGGCAACATTGTTGTTATGAATCGTAAAGATTACAATGAAGAAGTATTATCACAATTGGGAGATAGTAGATACTATGAGAGAATTAACTTCAATCCCTTAGAAATGATTAAGAACCAAATAAATATGAAACTGAAGGGATGGTATGAGAATTGTCTTCTAGATCACGATGAATATCTTTTTCTTAAAATTGATTCCCCTAAAGCCCCATGCATGTACTGTCTTCCTAAGATACACAAGAACAAAGAAAAACCACCAGGGAGACCAATAATCTCAGGCATAGGGGGACCAACTGAGAAACTTTCTCAATTTATAGACTCATACCTCAGACCTTATGTGCAGAACTTACCTTCTCATATTGAAGACACGAAACATGTTCTTAACATAATGAACGATGTAATGTGGGAGAATGACATGATCCTAGCTACACTAGATGTAGTATCTCTCTATTCTAACATAGATCATGAAAAAGGAATACGAGCCATTGAGAGTTTTTTAAATAGCAGACCAGTGGAATTTCTGAACCATACGTCCATGTTACTTGAGATGACAAAAATAGTGCTAGAAAATAATTATTTTCTTTTTGAATCTACCTGGTACAAACAAAAGATTGGGACTGCGATGGGTTCCAAATTTGCTCCGTCCTTCGCGAACCTCTTTATGGGGAGACTGGGGGCGGAGCTTATTTGGGGCCCTAAAGGTAGCCAATGGATCGACCACATATATTATTGGGGTAGATTCATTGATGACTGCTTATTATTTTGGAGAGGCACATCGGATGAATTAGATTCTTTCTTTCAGTATTTGAATGCAAATGATATGAACATGTCATTCACCACTCATTACAGTAAAGATAAACTGACTTTTCTAGATATCGAACTCTTTGTGGAAAATAATAAATTGGGCAGCCGTATGTTTCGTAAAGAGACCAGCTGCAATGCACTTCTTAGAGCAGACAGTTGCCACCCGAAAAGCCAAATCAATTCGATCCCTTATGGGGAAATGATTAGAGCAAGGAGGAACTGCTCTAAAGAACCCTGAATTGAGAAGCCGTACACAGCCGTGTTTGTCACCTTTTTAGGTCTCGCTGGTACTGCATCCGAAGGATGCGTCCAGCTGGAGACTGCATGTTGCCCGTCTCGGGGGAAGGAGGGACAAGAGGGTGCCACGCGCTTCTCTTGTCCTGGATTTCACTGCGTCCACGCGCACCCACACTCATGCATGCGCACATCACAGCCACACGCATACACAGCCACACGCATACACAGGCACACGCATACACAGCCACACGCATACACAGGCACACGCATACACAGCCACACGCATACACAGGCACACACATACACAGGCACACGCATACACAGGCACACACACACCCCCCCCCCCGTCGCCGCACCTACACACACACTAGCGCACCTACACGCACACACAGAGACCCCCCCCACACACCAACGCACCTACACACACGCACGCACACATACAAAGACCCCCCCCGCCGCCATCGCACACATACATACACACACACCAGCACCAGACCCCACTCACCGGCTACGCAGGATTTCTCTTCTCTGGGGCGGCGGTAGCGGGGCTCTCCCGATCCCTGGGAGCCCCGCCCGACAGCGCCTCTGTTCACCCGGTCCCCCATCTCGGGACCGGGACTCAAGGTCGGGACCGGGACTCAAGGTGGGGCGGCCCCGGGGCTCTCCCTAGCTCACGGGAGCCACGGGAGGACTCGGCCTCTTTGCTCCATCCCGGCGGGCAGCCAATCATAGCCCAGCAGCAGGCGGGACTTCCTTCTCTCTTCTGGCCCGGCCCACGTCTTCTCTCCCGTTGCCTGGCTTCCTGCCTCAGGGGTCCGCCAATGGCAGCGCAGCCCCGAGCAGGGAGGCAGGCACAGCGTTTCTTCGGGGATCCCGGGCCCGTCGGCGGTGATAATTTATTTGTGTTTAATTGACCTGCCTTTAACGTGATATACCTGGAACGCCGAGTCACAGCTTAAGAGCACTGTTCCAGTAGTAGGGGAGGATGCTGAAATACGCCCAGCAGTGGTCAAATCCTGAAATTGCTCCCCGGTATCCCTTGGGGTGTCTGTCCGGCCAGAAATTATTTGACTATTAATATTAGCCCTCCTACCACTCACTGTGGCCTTTTTTGATTTTTTCCCCCACTTCCTGGTAATGGTGATGGCTACGGCCGCTGTTTGTGATGTATTGACCACCTGTGTACTACTGGCGGTTTGAGTAGTTTGACTGGCAGCAGCCCCAATTACTTGCAGATGATCCTCCATTGGAGCAACTGACCTCCGGACCGCGGCAGCTACGGCCTTGTCAAGCTTACCGCTACCCTCCTGCACGGTTTTTCCTCTCTGAACCGGCTCCTGGCAAAAGAAACTGCCAATGCTGTGTTTCCCCCTAAGGTGGGCTAATGCGGCCGCCATACGCCTTCTTCGGAGATCCAGGGCGGCCTGCAGCCAGCAAGGCGGTACGGGCAGACGTTCCCCAGCCTCCTCCCTGCACATTCCCAGCTGCGCGGCTGACACAGAATCCGGAACATGTCGCGGCCACGAGACCGCGCCCTCCTCACAGGTAAGGAGCGGCAGGAGCGCAACAGGGGTGCGATGAAAAGACGTCTCTTCATCTTCATTTTCGGCAAGTCCAGGGTTAGCGTAAGTTTCCTCCGTCCCGGGATTTAACTAATCAAGTGGCCGTGATGGGAGCTCCGGGTGCTAGCGGCTAACGTCCAGCCGCCATGTTCCCCCCGACAAGGGGTCCTTTTTTGTTAAAAAACAGTCAAGAGCTGTGGTGCTCCGTTCTAGTTTTAGCATCGACTAAAGCGATGGGGCAAAACATTAGTCATTGTTAAAAAGCTGCTAGCTAAACCACTAATAGTGCAATTCTATTTGTAAATAAGTAGAACCCCTACATATGGTGATTAAAAGTTTCAAGGTCACACAAAGCACAGGACAATAAGTGAACAATGTGTAAAATGCCATATTCGGCCGCTGTCAAGTTGTGCTGCGGGGCAGGTAGTTGTGTGCCGGCCGGGGTTGCCGAATTAGGATATTCATGGGTTAAACGTAGTTTTTCAAAATAATACACTACAGTACACTGGCTGTTGGCTGTGACTGACTGTGTGTGTGCCTGTCAGCCTGAGGCCTGCTCAGTGCCTGACTGACTGCGGCGGCGTCCACGCGTCAGCTGACTTTTATTAACACTCATTTTAGTGCCCTTCCATTTCTGTGGCTTTGCAGCAGTTTGATCAGCTTCGAGTTTCTCCTTGCTAAAATGGGGAGAATTTGTGAGATTTATGTTTCCTTCCACTTTCTTGCTTGATTTTCCTCGGGACAAAGTGTCACTCATAGTCGTTGAAATGTCACTCATAATTACACTGAAATTATAAAAATGTCACTCGTACAAATCTGAAACCTTGGCAGCTATGGGCTTTCACTGCAGGCAGGCCTGGGGGCCAACTTGAATTACCAAGGCTCAAGCCTCACGCAGCCTTCAGCCAGCTGTAGGCCACAGACATCGCGGCCTGGAGGCCAACTTGAATTGCCACGACCCGCGGTGGCTACAGCCTGCCTTCTGCCATCTGTACACCAGAGTCTCCCTGCAAATATACAACACGAAACTCCAGAAATAGTTTAAGACCATACTTTCGAGCGCGGAACCAATCTACTGCTTCTGAAGGTGTACAGTGGACTATTCAGCAGGCATTTGATGGCAAGATCATTTTTTCTTAAGTTGATATGGTGACGTGCATAGTAAGATGTGCAAACTGTTGTATTCTCTGCACTTATGTTTTACTGTACCCCTTTAAGTCATACATTCCATTTTCCTGATGTCATCTTCCACTGTGTTCTCTCCAGTCAGTTAGCTCCCTGCTTTCTGATGGGACCACCAGTTATTCTCTGTAGTGCATAATAAATGCCTCATATTCCTTTATTGACCTCTTTGCTTCATTTACAACACATGGCGACGAGGAGGACAAATGCCGATAAAGTGGCTGTAGTAGAAAACAAAGAAGCAGCGAGAGACATTATTGGTGTTGAGGGTGTCAACAAAATATTATGTTTGGGCAAAGATGGTGTGAGAGAGAGTGTGCCTGGTAGAAGAAACAGACCTAAAGCCCAATTTCGCATCAATGAAATTGAGGTCCAGTTGATGGTTGATCCGGGGTCATTGTGGACTATTATCCCCAGAGATATGTACTTAGAATATTGGAAAGACGTGCAATTATTAGCTAGTGATATTAGTCCCTGTGGATATCAGGGTGAGAGTATAGAGGTGATTGGATTTATGATATGTGTTTTATCATTTAAGGACCGTTCCGCCAAAGGGAAGGTGTATGTAGCTAGATCGGGTCCTGCAATTTTGGGGTGGGGACAACAATACGACCTCGGTATAATCATCAATCCAAGGGCAGCACAGCAGGTGATGGTTGTAGATAGTATAACCACAGATTCGATTGTTGAAGGGATGAATGGTTTGTTTGATGAGCACATTGGAGAGTTGAAGGGTTATGTGCATAAAATAATACTGCGTGATAATGCCGTACCCATACAACACAGGGTGAGGAAGGTTCCATTTATAGCACGTGAAGAAGTGAAGAAGATGTTGAAGGAAATGCTTGATCAAGGGGTGATAGAACAGATCGAAACGTCACCCTGGATTTCTCCCGTAGTTATTACGACCAAATCGGACGGAAAATTTCGTTTTTGTGTGGACCTTCGCACCTTAAACCAAAACATTTTAGTAGACAACTTTCCGTTACCGAATATCAACGAGTTAGTCTTGTCACTGAAAGGAGGAAAGTACTTTTCTAAGCTGGATCTCCGCAGCGCTTATCACCAAATAAAGCTACATCAAGACTCAAAAGCTCTGACAGCCTTTATAACAACTGAAGGGGTATATCAATTCACACGTATGCCTTTTGGACTTGCTTCTGCAGCTGGAGTTTTTCAAAGGATGATGGGAGCAGTTCTGAAAGGTGTGGACAACGTAGTGTATTTCCAGGACGATGTTTTGATATTTGGAGAGTCTGTCGAAGAACACAATTTGATCTTAAAAAACTGTTTTGGAAAGGATGGAACAAGCCGGATTGACTCTAAAGAAAGAGAAATGTAAATTTGCAGTGGAAGAGGTTGAATACCTTGGATATACTTTGTCTGTTGACGGGGTCAAACCCAAGAGAGACTTATTGGATTCTATCAGGAATGCACCAGCACCATGTGACAAAGATCAGTTGAGGTCTTTTCTCGGCCTCATCGAGTACTATGCTAAATTTGTAAGAGATTTTGCAGAGAAAACCGAAAAGATTAAGGTGTTGTTGAGGAAAGGATGCAAGTTTGTGTGGGGTGTGGAACAGGAAGAGTGTTTTAGAAAAATCAAAGTAGAAATTTGTGAGGCAGGCATCCTAACACCGTTTGACACCAACCCGTAAGTCAGTCTTGACGGTAGATGTGAGTGCTGTGGGAGTTGGTGCAGTGTTAGCTCAAGTACATGAATCTGGACTCAAGACTGTGGCTTTTGCTTCAAGGACGCTCACAACGGCAGAGAGGAATTACTCTATAATTGAGCGAGAAGCTTTGGCTGCAGCGTGGGGTTGCGAGTATTACAGAATGTATTTGTGGGGGTTTAAGTTTACGTTGTTAACAGATCACAAACCCTTAATCAAAATCCTTTCTCCTGGCGGGGCTGGCAAGGGTTCTGCGAGATTGGCTAGACTCGCTGCCAGAATCCAAGAGTATTTGTACACTGTTGAGTATATTCCAGGTTGGAGGAATTGCCAAGCTGATGGGCTCTCTAGACTTCCACTACCTTGGGAAACAGTAGACAAGTTAGGGGTAGAATCACTCAATTCAGAAGGGTCTGTGGCTGCGGTGGATGAGATAGTGGATATGTGTGCTGGAGCAATTAGTAGGAGTTGGTGGAATACCTCCATGGCTAAGGATGTAGTGTTAAGTGAAGTCAAGGACCTGATTGTGAAGGGCGCAAGGAGAGAGAGTTGCTTATCCCCTGCACTTCGACCTTATTTGAAGGTCCTGGAACAATTGTCTGTCTTAGACAAGGATGGTTTCTTGATTTTAATGGCAGACAAATGTATTCCCCCACAGGAAGTGAGGTTTACTATATTCAAGTTAGCCCATGAGGGTCACCTAGGGCAGTCCCTCACTAAGAGGAGGGTTAGGGAGAATTTGTGGTGGCCCGGGATGGACCTAGAAATCTCTCAGTGGGTGGAAAAATGTACAGACTGCTTAGAGAGCGAGAAGAGGCTTAAAGTCGGCAATCATACTGGTTGTGGTTCAATAGTAGACCCAGGGTGCCCATGGCACACCATATGTTTGGATTTCATTGGCCCGTTTTACCAGTTGAGTCAGGATATGAAGTTTGGGTTAGTAGTAGTTGATGTTTCGTCGAAGTGGTTGATAGTTAAATTCATGAAAGAGATCACTACGAACAGCACTATTACTGTGTTGAATGACATTTTTAGAGAGGAAGGTTTTTCAACAAGGATTATCACTGATAATGGGACGCAGTTGACCTCCCTAGAGATGGCTAATTTTTTGGGGAAGTGTGGCATTGCACATTCAAGGACCTCACTTTACAATCCCCAGGGGAATGGAATAGTTGAGAGGGCGAACCGGATGGTTAAAGGAGCGATTCAGATGGCGATCTCTTCTAGGACAGATGTGAAAGGATTGGTTAATGACCTGGTTTGGGCCTACAGAACTACCGAAAATGGTGTGACTGGCACGATTCCTTTTAGTGTCATGAGGGGGCGTCCAGCTGGTACCAAACTTGTTGCTGCATGGATGAAAGAGTATCTGAGTGCTGACAGTCCCGTTGGCTCTGACAATCCTGACAATATGAGTGAACTAGATGGAGGGTGTAAATTAGCAGTGAATGATTGGGTGAAAGTCAAACCTGGTCGAGTTGGCGTAGGGTTGACAAAGTTCAGAGGACCATTTAAGGTCAAATCTGTCCACAAAAGGTTCGTGACTTTATTTAACGGTGAAAGTTGGAATTTGAGGCGTGTAGCACTATACAAAAAGGCTGAGTCTGGGAGTAATGTGCCTCCTAATGAGATTAGTGCTGGTAGAACTCAGAGAGTGAGAAGACCTCCAGGTTACTTACATGATTTTGTTTGCAATTAAGGTCACTTTCTGTAATGGAGGGCATGTGCTTTGTATTTTGTTTTATTTAAAATTTTTGTTTCTCATATATGAAGGGAAGAGGATATGTTGTATTCTCTGCACTTATGTTTTACTGTACCCCTTTAGGTCATACATTCCATTTTCCTGATGTCATCTTCCACTGTGTTCTCTCCAGTCAGTTAGCTCCCTGCTTTCTGATGGGACCACCAGTTATTCTCTGTAGTGCATAATAAATGCCTCATATTCCTTTATTGACCTCTTTGCTTCATTTACAACACAAACCTATCACTTTGCAAAGGAAAGGTTGCTGTTTTCCCAGAATAGAAATCCCAAATACGGTGACTGTTTCATAAATTATTGTAAAGCAAGATCTGTATTACATTTTATTACCTCTTCTGCTTTTACATTCACAATCCTGAAGCACTATGGCATTGAAAATCGTAACCTGCATTAGAGTTGTTTGCCAATATCACTTGAAAGGTAATTCTTGCTAAATGCATGCACAAGAAACTATTTAAAACAAACAGTGCACATTATATTTTATTCCCCAGCATCAGTCCACAGACCTGCAGGTACCGAAACTAACTTTCTGTCGAGTGCTGCTCTCTTTGATACTCTCTCTGTGATTGACGGTCATGCTGACAGCTCTTACCCCCGCAGCGAAGGGGCTAAGCTATTAGCATTGTAAATGTTTAAAAACAAAAACATAAATAAAAGGCATTGCCATTTACAATGCCAATAGCTCTAACTTTAATAATGCGAGACCTATTGCATTGCAAATGCTTGTTTATTTGGTAAGTAGCAAGGAACCAGACGTTGTCTCCACACCCCAGGTTCACCAAACATGTTTCGGGCCATCATGCCCTTGATCTCTGGCATCAAATGAGGCACCGCTGCAATAGTCTTACCCTCACTCGCAGCACATGAAATATCCTCCGGCCCAGTCGGCGTGTCACATTTGCATTCTGGTCTCTGTAGTTCTAAAACTTCATCAGCCATAATGAAATGCAGAAATGTCTCTCCTTGTGTGAAAACTCAAGTAGTTTGTGCATGTAGAAAGCACAGCTGGGTCCCTGCTTGTGTCGCTCACCAAAACCGGTTCACGCTGTTCCGTTAAGCACTTCAAAGTTCATTGCACTAATGGAGCTGCTCTTCCGTAGCGGGGCTTCTCGCGACCCGGACCGGGCCGCAACAATATCCAAACGAAAAGAACCGTGAATTGAGAAGCCGCACACAGCCGTGTTTGTCACTTTCTTTATTCGGTAAGTAGCAGGGAACCAGACGTTGCATCCACACCCCAGGTTTACCAAACATGTTTCGGGCCATCATGCCCTTGATCTCTGACATCAAATGAGGCACAGCTGCAATAGTCTTACGACGCACTCGCAGCGCATGAAATATCCTCCGGCCCAGAGGGCTGCCTGGGTCACGGAAAGCCCCCTCGCTGATACCTGTGAGTCTCAGGCACTGACAAGCCAAGTAAGTGCCAGCAGAGCAACGTGGGACTATTGGTTGCGAAACAGAAGGCAGTTTACTTACCCAGTGTTTATGTGAACCTACTAAAGGATGAAAGTATCAGAAGCACAATGGGAGGTAACCCACGAAGGGTATTGAAATAACGGAACTTTAAATACCAGAATGCACTACATGACACGCCCACTTTGGCAGAACGTTTATAATCACGCTGCGAGTGCAGCGTCACTTCTTGCCTACACTGCTCCGAATACATATATCACGCACAATGCACTTTGGGAGCAGTAGTTCATCATTACAGTCATGTGGTGCACCGTGTTAAATCAGGCTCGAGCGCACCTGGCTCCTTGTGATCCAGTCTGTGAGCAAGGCATGACGCCGAAACGTTAGACGCATGGAAGCAGGCACTTTTGAGACTTTGGAAATAAAGCCAGTTTCTACTGTATTGGGCCTCACCTTGTTTGTTTTGCCAGGAAGGGGATGGTGGGCTGCCCTGTGCCCATGTTTATGAGGCCACCCTGAAGGGCCAGAAGCTCCGGTAACAGGGGAACGCATCTGATGCTTTTTGGTGAATATATATATATATATATATATATATATATATATATATATATATATATATATGCACGCTCCCTTTTCACACCAAAAAGAAACGAGTCACTCTTACAGCGGGTGCTTTGAACCGCGTTGGTGTCCGCGGTAATACAAGACAGCTCCAAAATCCCAAAGAATACCCAGCCGGGTTAGTCAGGACAGATAGCACTCATAAGCACGACAGTTGCTTTCAGCAGGGGGTAGGTTTATTTAGATAGACGCGTTTCTGGAGATAAACTCCCTTCGTCAGTATTTACATCTGTGCAACTGAATACTGTGCCCTTATCTATGTTTATCATGTGTCATGAACACAAACGAGGGACCACGTAAAGCGCCTCGTGGGCGCCATCTTTGAATGTGCAAATACATTATTTACAAAACATTGCTCGCGACTGTGTTACACCATACATTAAGCCGTGTATCGGCATAACCGTCATCTTAATAATTGCCTGCAACATTTAAAATCAGAAAAACCATTAATCTCTGAATTACATGGCTAAGATGACTAAAGAACAACTTCAAACTGTGTGTCAAGTCATAAATCGGACATAGAAACAACAAGAAAATCTCGCCGTGGATCGGCAATGGCAGCCCCTATGGACTAACCTTATCTTAAGTGTATGCAACACTTAACCTTAGCGCACTGTTGCTTTTTAGCGGAAACCGCTGTACATATAAACTCTTAAATCAGTCTCAAATTTGTTTAAAAAAATACTTATATTTATACATTAGTGAGCAAATGTTTTCTCTCAACCATTTACATGAGTTTAACAACAAAAATCCATTATTTAATCAACACAAATGTTTGTATCATCACATTTCAAAAATAGATGTCAATTCTTTAGACTTTTAACATTTCTTTCTGTCTGTGCCCAATGCATTTCGAGCTCAATAGAGCTCTTCTTCGGGGGCCTGTGGAAATGAAATACAAAATTCAATAACTCAATCTTCTCTGCAGCATGTGCATACAATACAATGAAGCAACCATATGTTATTATTGAAAACGGTAACAATACTGCAAAAACAAAGCCTTCACCAACACCTCTGTGTATGTGAAAATCAAAACGCTGAAATCAACTTACAAAAGTCACGCTCCTCTACGGCTTTATCCTTCTGTAGGCAAACAAGACACAAAAACAAAGTAATCTCTCTAACCCTATTATAAAGTGTGACAGACCAAAAGGAAAACGGAACCTAAAATCTTTCTTACCTTGAACACAATGAACCCAGTGTTCAAACAAATCTCTCACGCACCCAGTAATCGTTCTCCTCCTACAAATGACAAGAAAACCAACAGCTATAAACCGGGATAAGTCACCCTGCGGTTGAGCTTATCAACCACGCTGCCTCACGCTACAAAGCTCACCTTGCTCTTCAATCCTGATCAACTGCAAACAACTCTCTCTTGCTATAACCGCTACTCCTCGGGAACAGTGAATGCTGAGTGACTAGGTTCTCTCGTGTCTATACACGGAGCCGGTAATCGACATAAAAAACGGACATAAAAACAGACTGAACGTTCAAAACTCCACTAGCTGGTCAGCGCCATACTGGAATGGTGTCGAATCTGACAACCAAAGCGTTATAAACTACAAAACTGCGTGACTGAAAGTAAAAAGTGAGGAAAAATAAATAAAAGTGAGAAAAAATAATAAAAGCACATAATGGTGCAGTCATAGTTACCAATCAGTCAAATATAACTTTAGCAATAAAATACAGACATCATACTCGGCACAGCATCCTTGGATGAAGGGGAATCATAGAAAACATGATAAATCGATTTTTTCATTAAGACCCTTCGGTTCCTGTGTAGATAAATATTTAATCCAATGAATTTCTCTCTGGAGGAGGGATCTGGTGAGATCAACCCCCTCGTGTGTCTTGACTACCTCCAGAATGGAAAACCTGATCTGGGCTATGCTATGACTGTTCTCATTCCAATGTTTGGCTAAATTGCTTTTTATGTTCTTGTTTCTGATAGTGCTTTTATGTTCAGAAATCCTCGTCTTCAGTTTTCTTTCAGTTTTTCCTGTGTACATTTTTCCACAAGGACATTTTATGTAATAAATCAAGTTTTTAGAATTACAATCTCCATTATGGTGTAGATTTATTTCTCTCCCAGTTTGTGGATGGTGTAACAATTTACCTTCAATCACATTGGAGCAATGTACGCAATTTTGACATTTCCTCATGCCTCTGTAAGTTTCTTGTGTTTCTCTCGTCGGGGTCATCAACAACTCCTTTAGGTTTTTAGATCTTTTATAGGCAAAGATGGGCTTGCTGTTAAATATCCCATTAAAGTCCACTTCGTTCTTTAAGAGATCCCAATGTTTGTATATGATAGTTTTAAGCTTCTGAGATGTAGTTGAGAATTTTGATACAAACACTTGTCTTTCCTGGAGTTTTTTGGGTTTTTGAATTAACAAGTTATCTCTGCTGTATGCTTCAATTCTATGTCTAGCTTTCTTCAACACCTCTTCAGGGTATCCTCTATCTTTATATCGTTGATGTTGCAAATGTAGGTTCTTTTTGTATTCATCCTCATCAGAACATATTCTCTTTATTCGCATGTACTGCGATACCGGTAAATTATCTTTAAGATTTTGAGTATGAAAGCTTTGATAAAGTAATGAGTTGTTCACATCAGTCGCTTTTCTATATATCGTTGTACGGATTTGTAGCTCTTCAATGTTAACTAAAACGTCCAAGAACGGTAATTCCTTTTCACTGATGGCATAGGTGAATTCGATATGCTCTGAGCATTGATTTAACCTTTCAATTTCTGATTCCAGACTTTGTTTGGTTCCTGACCACATCAAAAAAATGTCATCTATAAACCTCCTGTACAAGGTGGTATGATCATTCCAAAATTTATTGCTATAAATATAATCAGCCTCAAATTTAGCCATAAAGGTATTGGCATATGCCGGGGCCCCGGCAAATCCCATGGATGTTCCATGTTGTTGGAGAAAAAACTTAGATGACCATTGAAAATAACTATGGTATAGGCAGAAATGTAGCAGTTCTAAAATGAATACTTTGTTTGCTCTTACTGATGTTTGTTGTAGCAGAGCCCATTCTACGGCTTCCAGTCCAGCCTGGTGGGGAATAGAAGTGTACAAAGACTTGACGTCTATAGTACACAATAGTATGGGGCTCGTCATGTTGACATTTTTTAATGTCAAAAGAAAATCATTGGTGTCCTTTGTATAAGATGGCCATTGTTGGATGAATGGTTGCAAGAATGTGTCAATATACTGACCGAGGGGTTCAAAGATAGTACCACACCCGGTCACGATGGGGCGCATAGGTGGATCTAAAAGATTCTTGTGCACCTTCGGGAGCATATAGAGGGATGGTCTTCTCGGGTTTTGCACTGTAAGGAATTGTTTGGTCTTGATGGTTATCTGGCCTAGATCCAAGGCTTTGATCAAAATTTCATTAAGTGCCAATTGTAATTCAGCTGTCGGGTCTCTCTCTAGTTCCAAATACGTCATGGTATCTTCCACATGATCATTCACTTTGTTGTGGTACATTGATCTGTCCATTACCACAATGGCGCCTCCCTTATCTGCTTTTTGTATGTGAATGTTCTGATTTTCTTGAAGGCCCTTTATAATGGATCTGTCATAAATGGAAACATTTTTTCTTTTTGATTTTCTCAAGTTTAGACTCTCCATGTCATTGATGACTGAATTCTCAAAAGCGTCCAAAATCTTGTGGGATACGGGGGCTTGAAATTTGGATTTCGGTTTGAATTCTAAAAATTCTGGTTCTTCTTTGGCTGTTTGTGCTGGTACTACATTCGTAAAAAAATGTCTAAGTTTAAGAACCCTCATGAACTTGTAAAATGCAACCTCATTCTCCAGTTTATTAGTGTCATACGTTGGAACAAACCCTAAGCCTTTATTCATCACTCTCATTTCGTCATTGGTTAATTCAGTTTTGGATATGTTTAGGACCAAATTTACTTCGTGCTTCTTGTTCGAACTCCTTCTACCTCCTCTCCTTGTTTTGATTGCTTTTTTTGTAGTTGTTTCCCTGGTGGTTGACTTGCATCCCCTCCCTGGGCTAAAAAAGACTGGCTTGTGCTGGGTATTTTAGTAGGATCAGTTGAAGTTTGACCTGAACTCGTTTCTACCATTTGAGTCTGGGCCGCCGGCCTGTTCGCGTTCAGTTCACTGTCAGACACTAGGCTCTCTTCTGATGTTCCCGCAGTTTTTTTCTTTGGAAATGTTCTGCGTTGGGCATAAACTTCGGCCCATGTGTACACTTCATTTAATTTATAGTCCAAAGTGTCACGTTTGAACTTCCTCAACTTTCCTTCTTGTAACTCCTTTTGGTATCTATCTAATTTTAAATTCAAATCCTCCAGTGATTTATCCCAGTCTGTTTTGTCCATTCGAGACTCCAAGTTTTGTTTTATCTCATCGATTTCATTAGAAAGTTCATGAATAACCTTTGCCAATTCTTCAATCAATAAAAGGATCAAGTCCAACGAACATTTGTTTAAGATCGAAAACCATCTCTCCATAAACTCTTTGTTTAGGTGGAATCTGTGCAGCATTGGTTTGATAGACATCCTAAGACCACGGGGAATCCTCTTCACCCTGTGATACTGCACCAGGGTTGATGCGTGTAACTTTTGGTTTACTTCGCGTTTTGCGAGATACTCAAGTTGCTTCAATTGCTGAATAATGGTGTTGCCTTGCACATTTGAAGATTTGACATCTTGAATTAAAGCATAAATGTTGTCTGCTTCTTCGCTTGTATAAGCTAAAGTTTTAGCTCTATTGTCTGTCATGCTGGAAATTTGCTCATAGGCCATGATTTTGGTGCTCACTCCGTGTAGACAGATTCTCAAAATGGTTTTTTTTGATAAGAGTGCTCCTCTTATCAAAAAAAAAAAAAAAAGCCCCTATGGACTGCCTGCTTAAGGTGCAACTTAATATGTAGCAATGTGTTATACAAATATTAACAGAGAGTTAATAAAAGGCATCTTTAACCCCAAGCCTTGTTTTGAAAAACATCAAAATACAATTCATCTTAAAGTCATTATGTCATAATTTTTTACAGAATCAATGTCTTTTACACATCATTGTCAACCCAAATGCGAGGCCAGTTCTTCTCCCATATTTAACCCCTTAGGTGCTCTGGTCTCTAAGTCTATAATATAACGAGACTCAAGTCTCCTTAGCCTGAGCAACCTATTGCCCCCTCTTGGATTTGCTTCAACTCTGTCCAAACAGAAGTATCTCAAAAGATTCCTGTCACTATGGTGTTTAATAGAGAAGTGGCGTGCCACCGGATAAGTGAAATCCTTATTGGCTATAGCCCGCATATGCTCTAAAATCCTCAGTTTGACAGGATTGATCGTACTACCCACATATCTCAGCATGCAAGGGCATACAAGACAGTAAACTACATGGTCAGAGTGGCAAGACATGAATTTACTGATCTTTTTCCCTTGTGCCCAGGGACCTCATAGCTCAAAGTTCTCCTACTTGAGAGGCAGGCTTTACACTTTCTGCAAGGGAAAAAGCCTTTGGCCTCCTTTAGCGTACCCTGGCGCTTCTCAATGGGTCGCAAATAGCTGTGAACTACTTGGTCGCGAAGTGATCTCGCCTTTCTGTATGTAATCGATGGCACGTTGGGTATGTCAGAGCCAATGATCGGGTCTGCTTTCAGAATATGCCAATGCTTTGACAGAACCATTCGCAATTTGTGGGAGTCCCCAGAATAAGAGGTAATCATGCGGAATTTGCCTTCTGTGGTAGAGGCTGGCTTTTTAGTGAAAAGGCTAGAGCGAGGAACGCTTCTAACCTTATTCAGGGTCTCTCTTAAAAGATGGGGACTGTACCCCCTTCTCACGAATCTCTCCATACACTCCAAAGCTGCTGTTTCAAAGTAATCATCCTGGCTGCAGTTGTGTTTCAATCGCAGAAATTCCCCGTATGGAATGTTGTTAATCAATTTACGGGGGTGGCTACTGGACGCGTGTAAGACGCTATTCCCAGCCGTTGGTTTGCGATACAAATTCGTGCAAATGTGCCCATCCCTAATGCTCACTTCCAGGTCCAAGTAATTGACTTTTTCCTTGTCTATATTTCTAGTGAATCTCAGATGAAATTCATTGTCATTGAGCGTGTCAATATACTGATTCGCTTCCTCAGTAGAACCATTCCATACCAGGAACAGGTCGTCAATGTACCTGCTCCATTGTACCACCTTGGAGTTCCAGATGGAAAGTCTGGGGGCCCAGGCTACCTGCTCCTCCCACCAGCCCACGAATAAATTCGCGTAGCTGGGGGCGAAGCAGGAGCCCATGGCTGTACCAGACTGTTGGCGGTACATGGTGTCCTGAAAGAGAAAAATATTATTACGTAAACAGAATGCAATTAATTCTAATAGCATCCTATTATGCATTGCATATTTAAGCTCTCTCTTGTTGAGGAAGTACTCTATGGCATGGAGACCCTGGTCATGATCTATGCAAGTATACAAACTCGTTATGTCCAGGGTAATCAGTATGTAGGATGGTTGCCAGTTCAGAAGTTCCACCTTCTCTATAAAGTCCGTGGTGTCTCTGATGTATGATTTTAAAGACAGCACGGAACTGAATAGGTGGTGGTCTAGGAATTTGGAGAGGTTCTCCGTCAATCCTCCCATAGAGGAGATTATGGGTCTCCCAGGAGGGTTGTTGATGTCCTTATGGACTTTGGGAAGATGGTAAAAACAAGGTAACACAGGGTTGGTAGTCTTGAGAAAGAGATATTCCTCCAGATCTAGCATCTGTTTGTCATACCATTTCTTGAGTAAAACATAGAGATCATCAATGCTGGATAGGTAATCTCGTTTCTTTATTGTAGCATAGCATGAAACATCCTGCAGTTGACGCATAGCCTCAGCCACATATTTGGTCCTGGACATAATGACAACGTTGCCTACTTTGTCGGAGGGTTTGCACACGATAGTTTCGTCATCCATGATGGTCTTAATAGCTAAATGTTGTTCCTTGGTGGTATTGAATTTTGTTCTCCGATTTTCTTGTGTGGTTCTCATGGCCATAAGATCTTTAGTGACTATTTCGGAAAAAATGTCAATAGAATCCACCGCAGTCTGCGGAACAAATTTGGAAGGCAACTTGAAATTACTTTTAGGTGCAGTCTGTTCAATGTCGACATTAGCCAGTCTTTGGGTGAGGGTATTGTCTGTTGTTTCCATTTCCATATTGCATTCTTGCCGCAAATTATGTAATACTTCACAAGCGGTGAGATCGTTGACAGTTAACAGATCCGTGTCCTTTTTACTCTGTCTTAGATGCTTTGCTTCTCGGGCTGTTGGCTTAGTTTTATGAAACTTGTGCAATTTCATCTTCCGGACGAATTTAAACAGATCGATACGTGTCTGTGTGTACTCCATGCTTTTGTTTGGACAGAATGTCAGTCCCAACTTAAGAACAGACTCTTCTGCTGGAGTTAGGTGTCTCTCCGATAGGTTCAAAATGGTGAGTTGTTCTGAAGGGCCTACCATCTTCCCCTCCTCTGGCTCCTGGTAATTCTCGCAGTTGGTTTGTTCTGGGTGTTGCCTCTGCCTCTTCCTCTTCCCCTTCCAGCCCCCTCGTCGGGTTTGTCTCCTACTTCCGGGGGTTTGTTCTTGCCATCTCTTAGCCAGCTTTCCCGGATGACCTTGAACTCCTGTTGAAAAGGGGTCTTTTTCACTGGAGGTTCAGGAACAGTTGTCGTTCCTGTTGTTTCATCCCCAGATAACTCACTGGCAGTGACATCAGAGTCCGAAGTTTCTACTCTTGCTTCTCCGGTCCCATCAGGCATTTGATCTTTCTTGGCAACATCTTTCCGTGGTTGATCGTACTTTTTCGAGAATGTCAGCACTCTTCCCATAGCGTAATCCCGTTCGTCACGGTCAAATTTTTCTTGCTTCCTTAGTTTGATTTTAGTTTCATATTTCTGGAGTCTCTTCTTCATGTTTGCTCTGAGGAGATCTTGTTCCTCCTTGTTCGTATTCTGTAAAATTAGACCTTCCAATTCCTCAATTTCCTTGATGGTTTTATCGTGATCACTCCATGCAAATTGGACTAAAATTTCCAACATGCCTTTGCATGAGTTGGCTATATGTGTAGCCCACGTTTCCAGTAGGAGGGGCTCCGGATTTTCATAGGCAGGGACTGTAAAAATTCTCAGTCCTCGAGGCACCCTCTGTACCTCAATATAGCCCTGCAATGAAGTTCCCTCCCACCACTTGCGAAGTTCGCGTTCGTATAATTTTTCCAACTTATGAAATTGAGAAGTTAAAGGATTTAGAGTTGTTGTGACGTTAGTCGGTAGTGGCTTGGATACATCCGGGTGTTTATTTTTAAAGATGTCCACAGCTGCGTCCCGTCGTTCGGACATGTTGAACATGGTTCAGTAGAATGGTTGGAAAGGTATCTAATCCCAAAGTCCAACTCACACCCCTGCTATTATGAGCAACTGTCGGCTCTCGCTTAACCGCTCTAGACAAGATACGAAAGTGTTATAGGGTCACGCATTCAAAAAGCAAGCTTACCGCTCTCATGAGATAGCCGGCAGGACGTGATCCCTAGAACTTTCAATCCGGAGTATGTAGAGATGTATTCTCCTCCTTACTTGCTGTACTCCGTTAGCGGTGGTGCACTCGTAACACTATGCACGCTCCCTTTTCACACCAAAAAGAAACGAGTCACTCTTACAGCGGGTGCTTTGAACCGCGTTGGTGTCCGCGGTAATACAAGACAGCTCCAAAATCCCAAAGAATACCCAGCCGGGTTAGTCAGGACAGATAGCACTCATAAGCACGACAGTTGCTTTCAGCAGGGGGTAGGTTTATTTAGATAGACGCGTTTCTGGAGATAAACTCCCTTCGTCAGTATTTACAGCTGTGCAACTGAATACTGTGCCCTTATCTATGTTTATGTTTACGAGGGACCACGTAAAGCGCCTCGTGGGCGCCATCTTTGAATGTGCAAATACATTATTTACAAAACATTGCTTGTATGGTGTAACACAGTCGCGAGCAATGTTTTGTAAATAATGTATTTGCACATTCAAAGATGGCGCCCACGAGGCGCTTTACGTGGTCCCTCGTTTGTGTTCATGACACATGATAAACATAGAAAAGGGCACAGTATTCAGTTGCACAGATGTAAATACTGACGAAGGGAGTTTATCTCCAGAAACGCGTCTATCTAAATAAACCTACCCCCTGCTGAAAGCAACTGTCGTGCTTATGAGTGCTATCTGTCCTGACTAACCCGGCTGGGTATTCTTTGGGATTTTGGAGCTGTCTTGTATTACCGCGGACACCAACGCGGTTCAAAGCACCCGCTGTAAGAGTGACTCGTTTCTTTTTGGTGTGAAAAGGGAGCGTGCATAGTGTTACAAGTGCACCACCGCTAACGGAGTACAGCAAGTAAGGAGGAGAATACATCTCTACATACTCCGGATTGAAAGTTCTAGGGATCACGTCCTGCCGGCTATCTCATGAGAGCGGTAAGCTTGCTTTTTGAATGCGTGACCCTATAACACTTTCGTATCTTGTCTAGAGCGGTTAAGCGAGAGCCGACAGTTGCTCATAATAGCAGGGGTGTGAGTTGGACTTTGGGATTAGATACCTTTCCAACCATTCTACTGAACCATGTTCAACATGTCCGAACGACGGGACGCAGCTGTGGACATCTTTAAAAATAAACACCCGGATGTATCCAAGCCACTACCGACTAACGCCACAACAACTCTAAATCCTTTAACTTCTCAATTTCATAAGTTGGAAAAATTATACGAACGCGAACTTCGCAAGTGGTGGGAGGGAACTTCATTGCAGGGCTATATTGAGGTACAGAGGGTGCCTCGAGGACTGAGAATTTTTACAGTCCCTGCCTATGAAAATCCGGACCCCCTCCTACTGGAAACGTGGGCTACACATATAGCCAACTCATGCAAAGGCATGTTGGAAATTTTAGTCCAATTTGCATGGAGTGATCACGATAAAACCATCAAGGAAATTGAGGAATTGGAAGGTCTAATTTTACAGAATACGAACAAGGAGGAACAAGATCTCCTCAGAGCAAACATGAAGAAGAGACTCCAGGAATATGAAACTAAAATCAAACTAAGGAAGCAAGAAAAATGTGACCGTGACAAACGGGATTACGCTATGGGAAGAGTGCTGACATTCTCGAAAAAGTACGATCAACCATGGAAAGATGTTGCCAAGAAAGATCAAATGCCTGATGGGACCGGAGAAGCAAGAGTAGAAACTTCGGACTCTGATGTCACTGCCAGTGAGTTATCTGGGGATGAAACAACAGGAACGACAACTGTTCCTGAACCTCCAGTGAAAAAGACCCCTTTTCAACAGGAGTTCAAGGTCATCCGGGAAAGCTGGCTAAGAGATGGCAAGAACAAACCCCCGGAAGTAGGAGACAAACCCGACGAGGGGGCTGGAAGGGGAAGAGGAAGAGGCAGAGGCAACACCCAGAACAAACCAACTGCGAGAATTACCAGGAGCCAGAGGAGGGGAAGATGGTAGGCCCTTCAGAACAACTCACCATTTTGAACCTATCGGAGAGACACCTAACTCCAGCAGAAGAGTCTGTTCTTAAGTTGGGACTGACATTCTGTCCAAACAAAAGCATGGAGTACACACAGACACGTATCGATCTGTTTAAATTCGTCCGGAAGATGAAATTGCACAAGTTTCATAAAACTAAGCCAACAGCCCGAGAAGCAAAGCATCTAAGACAGAGTAAAAAGGACACGGATCTGTTAACTGTCAACGATCTCACCGCTTGTGAAGTATTACATAATTTGCGGCAAGAATGCAATATGGAAATGGAAACAACAGACAATACCCTCACCCAAAGACTGGCTAATGTCGACATTGAACAGACTGCACCTAAAAGTAATTTCAAGTTGCCTTCCAAATTTGTTCCGCAGACTGCGGTGGATTCTATTGAAATTTTTTCCGAAATAGTCACTAAAGATCTTATGGCCATGAGAACCACACAAGAAAATCGGAGAACAAAATTCAATACCACCAAGGAACAACATTTAGCTATTAAGACCATCATGGATGACGAAACTATCGTGTGCAAACCCTCCGACAAAGGAGGCAACGTTGTCATTATGTCCAGGACCAAATATGTGGCTGAGGCTATGCGTCAACTGCAGGATGTTTCATGCTATACTACAATAAAGAAACGAGATTACCTATCCAGCATTGATGATCTCTATGTTTTACTCAAGAAATGGTATGACAAACAGATGCTAGATCTGGAGGAATATCTCTTTCTCAAGACTACCAACCCTGTGTTACCTTGTTTTTACCATCTTCCCAAAGTCCATAAGGACATCAACAACCCTCCTGGGAGACCCATAATCTCCTCTATGGGAGGATTGACGGAGAACCTCTCCAAATTCCTAGACCACCACCTATTCAGTTCCGTGCTGTCTTTAAAATCATACATCAGAGACACCACGGACTTTATAGAGAAGGTGGAACTTCTGAACTGGCAACCATCCTACATACTGATTACCCTGGACATAACGAGTTTGTATACTTGCATAGATCATGACCAGGGTCTCCATGCCATAGAGTACTTCCTCAACAAGAGAGAGCTTAAATATGCAATGCATAATAGGATGCTATTAGAATTAATTGCATTCTGTTTACGTAATAATATTTTTCTCTTTCAGGACACCATGTACCGCCAACAGTCTGGTACAGCCATGGGCTCCTGCTTCGCCCCCAGCTACGCGAATTTATTCGTGGGCTGGTGGGAGGAGCAGGTAGCCTGGGCCCCCAGACTTTCCATCTGGAACTCCAAGGTGGTACAATGGAGCAGGTACATTGACGACCTGTTCCTGGTATGGAATGGTTCTACTGAGGAAGCGAATCAGTATATTGACACGCTCAATGACAATGAATTTCATCTGAGATTCACTGGAAATATAGACAAGGAAAAAGTCAATTACTTGGACCTGGAAGTGAGCATTAGGGATGGGCACATTTGCACGAATTTGTATCGCAAACCAACGGCTGGGAATAGCGTCTTACACGCGTCCAGTAGCCACCCCCGTAAATTGATTAACAACATTCCATACGGGGAATTTCTGCGATTGAAACGCAACTGCAGCCAGGATGATTACTTTGAAACAGCAGCTTTGGAGTGTATGGAGAGATTCGTGAGAAGGGGGTACAGTCCCCATCTTTTAAGAGAGACCCTGAATAAGGTTAGAAGCGTTCCTCGCTCTAGCCTTTTCACTAAAAAGCCAGCCTCTACCACAGAAGGCAAATTCCGCATGATTACCTCTTATTCTGCGGACTCCCACAAATTGCGAATGGTTCTGTCAAAGCATTGGCATATTCTGAAAGCAGACCCGATCATTGGCTCTGACATACCCAACGTGCCATTGATTACATACAGAAAGGCGAGATCACTTCGCGACCAAGTAGTTCACAGCTATTTGCGACCCATTGAGAAGCGCCAGGGTACACTAAAGGAGGCCAAAGGCTTTTTCCCTTGCGGAAAGTGTAAAGCCTGCCTCTCAAGTAGGAGAACTTTGAGCTATGAGGTCCCTGGGCACAGTGGAGGGAAAAAGATCAGTAAATTCATGTCTTGCCACTCTGACCATGTAGTTTACTGTCTTGTATGCCCTTGCATGCTGAGATATGTGGGTAGTACGATCAATCCTGTCAAACGGAGGATTTTAGAGCATATGCGGGCTATAGCCAATAAGGATTTCACTTATCCGGTGGCACGCCACTTCTCTATTAAACACCATAGTGACAGGAATCTTTTGAGATACTTCTGTTTGGACAGAGTTGAAGCAAATCCAAGAGGGGGCAATAGGTTGCTCACGCTAAGGAGATTTGAGTCTCGTTATATTATAGACTTAGAGACCAGAGCACCTAAGGGGTTAAATATGGGAGAAGAACTGGCCTCGCATTTGGGTTGACAATGATGTGTAAAAGACATTGATTCTGTAAAAAATTATGACATAATGACTTTAAGATGAATTGTATTTTGATGTTTTTCAAAACAAGGCTTGGGGTTAAAGATGCCTTTTATTAACTCTCTGTTAATATTTGTATAACACATTGCTACATATTAAGTTGCACCTTAAGCAGGCAGTCCATAGGGGCTGCCATTGCCGATCCACGGCGAGATTTTCCTGTTATTTCTATGTCCGATTTATGACTTGACACACAGTTTGAAGTTGTTCTTTAGTCATCTTAGCCATGTAATTCAGAGATTAATGGTTTTTCTGATTTTAAATGTTGCAGGCAATTATTAAGATGACGGTTATGCCGATACACGGCTTAATGTATGGTGTAACACAGTCGCGAGCAATGTTTTGTAAATAATGTATTTGCACATTCAAAGATGGCGCCCACGAGGCGCTTTACGTGGTCCCTCGTTTGTGTTCATGACACATGATAAACATAGATAAGGGCACAGTATTCAGTTGCACAGATGTAAATACTGACGAAGGGAGTTTATCTCCAGAAACGCGTCTATCTAAATAAACCTACCCCCTGCTGAAAGCAACTGTCGTGCTTATGAGTGCTATCTGTCCTGACTAACCCGGCTGGGTATTCTTTGGGATTTTGGAGCTGTCATATATATATATATATATATATATATATATAAATATCCTGGAAACTCGAACCACTTCCTGATTCCACCCACGGCGGATAAGGCGAGGAAAGAGACACAGACCTCCGAGGTTTTCTTGTGGGCAAAGATGTTATTTATTTAGAGTGACCCAACACAACGCGTTTCAAGCCCGTAAGCCCTTGTTCACGTGTCAAAAGTGGAAAAAACGCCATCTACCATTTAAAGTAAATAATACCACTCCCAGTTTCTGACATCATAGGTCACATGGTAATGGGCATGAACAACAGACTGTAGTCATTTCAAATGCACTTGTTCCTCACCCTCTTACTTATCCCATGTATCTTTTCCTGGTTTCAATTACACACCTGCGGCTTTCCTTTTGAATCTCGCTTTCTCCACAAATCTTCTGGGGAGAGACCTTTGGCATAAACTGAACTATCATGTATTATCAAGTAGTAACAGTGCCTATCTGGATGTGCCAATTGAAAATTAAAGTGACTACCCTGGGCGAAAACGATCAACCCAATGAAGAAGCGTCCCCTTATAGCCAGAACCACTGGAATTATGAGGCAGGGGAGGGCCGAATTATGCAGCAGGGATGAGTAAATTGGGTGAGAAAAGACAAATTATGAGGCATTATGCGGCACATTTTGGGAGAGTAATACTTCATTATTTTGTCATTTTTAAACTTATTATCACTCTCTGTGCATTACTGCAAGTCATTAGTACCAGTTTAAGGGAAACATCCTTTACGACGCAACTTTTACCACGCAGTGCCTTTACAACGCAGGTTTTTCAATGCAAGTCATTACAACGAATTGCGCTAGGGGGCGCTCTAGTATAGGTAATAGTTTAATTTACTATCCAACACCTTCCCTACTAACCACGGGGACTGGAGTTGGAATAGTAAATTAAACTATTCACTATCCAGCACCCCAACGCAAGTCGTTGTAATGACATGCGTTGAAAAACCTGCGTTGTAAAAGCATGCGTGGTAAAAGCATGCGTTGTAACAACGTACATCCCCAGTTTAACACCCCCCCCAAAAAAATAAGCTACAGAAATGTGACGAGTCAACATTTCAAATGAGCCTTCGACTGCACTGCAACACATGTCGCTGCGTTTTTATGAACTTTTAAACCATTTGAGCCAGTCGCAGCCCATGTAGGTACGCATGGTGGGGTGGGGCAGGGTGGGCGGAAGTGAAAGTGACAAACGACGGAGTAGGGAAAATAAAATAAATAAATAAATAAAACCAATTACCGCTGCAACGTGCTTATCTGCATGGGTCGCAAATGGTTTGAGCTAGATACATATTTTTTTGTTGTTGTTAAAATCTGCAAATTATGCAGCAGATGATGGATTGTGTGGCAAATGCGGCAAATCTATAATCATGCGAAATTCACTGCAGTAGCACAATCGCATAATTCCAGAGACCCTGTTTATAGCACAATGTACCCTTTGTTCTGACACGGAAACATGAACTTGTTAAAACAAAAGGTTTTGGTCCACACTGTTAGCATCTGTAATTCCTTATTCAATCCATCAAGAAGCCAAGAAAAGAAACATATATTATTTTATTTTGTCTGTGTGCTAGTAATGCTATGGCATAAACTAGTTTCCCTGTTCTATCAGGGAAACCATCTACACTCAAATGCTTCAAGGTTGTCAATTTATGTTTGTTATTTTTTCTTCTGTCCTTATAAAGTATAGTGCCAGGATAACATGGCCTAAATATCGACTGATAAAAATATTATGCTCTAAATATTGTTTAAATACTATTGCCCCTTTAGAGTTAATAATAAAAAATCACCACCCAGTGCAGCAATATATTTTTGTTAAAGATGTTTAAGCAACAATATGGCAAACAATATTTTTGATATTCTGACATCCAACCACTTTTCCAATCTGAAACTCGATTGATTTTTTTCTCTTTTGGAGGCTTCCAAGTGATCGGGCTGAACTTTGGGAGTAGAGGGGCACACAGCCACCATCTATCTTTCCACAGCCACTTCAAGATGTGGTGGGATGATGTCCCATGTTTGGTGGAATGACGTCTCTTCTTTGGTGGAATGATGCCTCATGTTTGGTGGGATGACGTCTCTTCTTTGGTGGTATGATGCCCCATGTTTGGTGGGATGATGCCACATGTTTAGTGGGATGATACCCTATGGTTGTTGGGGTGGTGTCTCATGTTTGGTGGCATTTTGTTGCATTATCAACTGATGATTTATTTTTTCCACTCAAGTTACTTATTGATGTCACAATAATCCTAGTTTAAATTGCACCTGACACTTCACTTGCCAATCGTCAATGACATGGTGAGTTATTTAGAGCGTCCAGGGATACACTGTCCTGAATTCACACAAATCCCACTTCTCACCTTACACAGGTTCACCACTCATCTAACTCACAGGGCACTCCGTTCACCCATCACTCACAGAGCTCACCCTCCCTTTCCATGAACATATTGGACACCCTGCTGCCACATGGGCACCCCACTTACCTTGCACTCATTTAGGCACACCTTCCACAACGCACTCACAACGCTAACCATGCATTCACACCACTCACTGTCACCCCATGGGCACACCTTTCACACAGCACACATTAAATTACTCAACACTTGTAAACATGCACATATATCTACAAATGCACCCACAGAGTATCTGCTCTTCCCATAGTACTCGTTGCCTTTCAGTTCCATCTGTAACCACAGGGTGGTGCCAGTGCGAAGAGTGTACAGAGACTGTGGGGTGGAATGGGAGGAGTGATTGGGCTGAGGCTGTGGGGGCTGGTGTGAGGCGAGATCAGTCTTAGTCTGAGGGGGTGAGCCAGCAGGGAGTGGTCATGTAGTCTGGCAGGGGAAAGCATGCGAAATCTGCTGGATGGGGAGCAAGCAGCACAGACTAAGGGTGAAGCACTGCATCTGAGGCTGTGGGCTGGTGTGAGAGCTGAGTGGGAGTAGCAGGCTAAGATATGATGAGGTTGGGCACAGGTTGTAGATGTACTAGTTGGTAGTGAACTTGAGCCTTGTTGGCCTTCATATATGTTAGAAATGGGATCCCTGGCTGTCCAGGGCTTGCGCCAAAGTCAGGCAGAGACCACCACTTCCACGTCAGGGCAAGGGAGTTACACACCAAGATAACCCCTGCTCACCCCCTTGGTAACGTAGCAGGAGCAGTAAGGCTAAACTTGGAGGCAATGTGAGTTAAGTGTTTGCGCACGCACCCCAGCAACAACACCCAAGGCCCACCACAAAGGAAACTCCACACAAGGTTATATATAAAAATAGCAGTTGTATTACACCAAAACACATTAGATAAAAACACACGCTTTACAATGTGCCAACAGGCACAGGCAGAATTTACAGGGGTGTTGGACTTTGGCCCTTAGGGCAGGTTCACCCCGAGACTTTTTGCTTGAAATGGTGACCTGGAGATGGTGATTTTTGGATTCTGCGCACTTTCACTGTGTCCCAGTGGAAAGTGCGTGCGCACTCTGAGTGCATGTGCTGAGCTAGGCCTGCCCGCCCATAGGAATGCATGGGGAATGTATGTGTCCCTGGTAGTTCCTGATGCGTGGGGTGTACAGGCTTGAGTCTGGTATGCGTGAACTCGTGAGAGTGAATGCTGCGAGATGGTGTATGCAGCATGTATGTGTCTAGTAGCGAAGCGCCATTTCTAGACATGGCTGTACGTGTGCTGTGAGGGTGCTGGCGTGTGATTGGCTGGAGCTGGCTGGCATGCCAGGCTCCAGGAAGTCTGGATGGGTCTGCCCGGTGGTGAGTGGGAGATCTGCATGAGTAATGTGTGGGAGGAGTGTACCTGTGTCCTGGATGGGCTGGGTTTTCCCCACACAATGCTGGCTCCGCCCCCCTGTGGTGTGTCTAATGACCCAAGCCCTGCCAGTGAATAGAGAGGGTGGTTGAGGTAAACAGAGTACTCAAGAACCAGCTGCGACTGGTTCCGCCCCCACTCTGCACCCTCAGACAAAGGAATGCACTGTATAAAAATGGGGCTGTGTCCCCACAGAGGTTGTTCTCTTCCAGGATCCTGAGGGGGCTGTTGCTGCTGCTGCTGGGCCAGAGGACCGCCACTTGGGGTGTCTCCCTGCCTGGAGACCCAGTGTGCTGGCTCTGGGCCCAGCCTTGCCCCCTGCCCCTTGAAAGGACTTTTGCTGGACTTTGGGCTGTCCTCTAGCGCTGGGAGCGCTGGAATTGCCTCTTAGCGCTTGGAAGCGCTTGCAGATTCCTCCTAGCGCCTGGGAGCGCTTTATTTCGTCCTAGCGCTGGGAGCGCTGTGGTTTGTGCCCCCCTAGCGCTTGAGAGCGCTTGATTTTGACCAGCAGCGCCTGGGAGCGCTTCTGTAAGGCAGGTGCCCACCCTGCACTTCGCGGCTCGAGCGGCTGCCCACGCCGCATATTTGTTTGATTTATTGGATTCACGAGGGAGCCCACTCCTCGGATCCTGGGAAGCCGCCTGCCTGCCTAAAAAGCGAGCCGCCGCGCTGCCCGCGGCGACCCGGAAGCACTGGGCCGGCTGACCAATCGCAGCGCGGCCCGAGACAGGCAACCCGGAAGTCCCACCCCCCGCAGCAGAGAAGCTGCCGGCCGGGTTCCCGAGGCTCCCCGAGTGGAGAGGAGAGCCCCGGGACGAGAGAAGAGGAGCCCCGCCGCCCAGGAAGAGTCCTGGACCTTCAAAGCCCGGAGCAGAGAAGACTGAGGCTGACCGGCGAGGCCCCGGAGAAAAAGAGTCCCGCAGCCTGCAGAAGCCGGTGAGTGCACCAGACACGGGAGGGGCGCCGGGACACATTGTCGGTGTCCGCCCCCCCCCCTCGGCAGCGCGACCTCGCTCTTTGTTCTCTGAGCCCAGAGGAGGCTCACGGGGGCCTCTGTCTTGCTTCAAGAGCCCAGAAAGGCTCATAACGGCGGCATTTGTTTGTTGGAGCCTGCGAGGCTCAGGGGCATTTTTCTTGGAGCCACGAGGTGCCCCGGGGGCACCAGTTGTTTTGCAGAGCCCAGAGAGGCTCGTGAGCCCCCCCCCTTGTGTTTTGAGCCCAGAGAGGCTCAAGAAGGGCATTTAGTGTTCGATGAGCCTAAGAGAGGTTCTAGGGGAAATTCTATTTGCCAGAGCCTGCGAGGCTCTAGTGGGTGGCCACATCCTCCTCAATTGCACCAGTTGCCCAGCACTTTGTGGGCAACTGCTACGTTTAGGACCCTGGACATTGGACACAGGGCGTCCTAGCCCCAACAAGGCCAGAGGGCCTAGGGACAGTCACAGAGGGTGACTTACGTGAGTTGGCGCAATTGTACTTTTCTATGCACCTCTGAATGTATTGTGATGCATCATGTGTTTTCCTCCCTTACACCTCTGAATGAATGTTATGCATTGCATCATGTGTTATGTTCTTACACCCCTACAGGTATTGTGATACTTAGGTGGTTGTTTTCTCCTTAGTACAGGTGGTGCTAGTGAGGTCCTGGTTACCAGTGATTACTGGTTGTGTGCTCTATTGTTATATTGTGTGCTATTTTGTGCTAAAGTAATTTTACTTTCTGAAAGTGCTACTTCTGATTCCTGACAGTGGTCCAGGTGACCCTGTCTTGTAAATATCCCCCTGTAAATTCTGCCCGTGCCTCTGGCACATTGTAAAGTGTGTGTTTTATCTAATGTGTTTTGGTGTAATACAAAGGCTATTTTTATATAACCTTGTGTGGAGTTTCCTTTGTGGTGGGCCTTTGGTTGTTGTTGCTGGGGTGCGTGCGCAAATACTTAGCCTACATCGCCTCCAAGTTTAGCCTTGCTGCTCGCGCCACGTTACCTAGAGGGTGAGTAGGGGTTATCTTGGCGTGTAACTCCCTTGCCCTGACTTTGGTGTGGTGGTCTCTGACTGACTTTGGCGAAAGCCCTGGCCAGCCGGGGATCCCATTTCCAACATTGGCGGCAAGCGGCGGGATAAGGATTTGTGTTTGCGTTGTACCACAGTAGCGGCTGGCCGCACCACAAAACTCTGCATTTAGATGACCACATTTTAAGGGGATTGTGTTTTTGAAATTCCATTGTTTCTTCTCCTGAAGAGTGTCATTTGATTGTGTTCAGTACATTTGTCCCCCGCCCTGCTTCCAGAGTTTGGTACCTGTGTCGCTTTTGGTCAGGTTGAGAAGTCAGGGGTGGTAGAAACTGCCTTACCGATCCGAGGGGAGGGTGTGTGTGGATGAATGGTGTGTTTTCCTGGACGCATGAGTATGAGTTCTCTTTGATAAGGAGATTGTTGAAGTTTTGGAATTGTGTCCTCTTACTTCAGATTGTTAAGTCCCCTGTGTTGCACGTGTCTGTGAGCATCTTGCCAAGATGGAGTCTGCTTTTAATGTCTGGGGTCTGTTTTTGCATGAACTGAGAGAGTTTTGCGAAGAGAGAGACATTGAAGTGAATGAGTCAGACACCCAGTCCCAACTTAGGGGTAACCTGATCCAATGGCAGAAGGATGACTGGGAGCGTGAGCACAGTGCGGAGAGGGCCCGGGTCTCACACCATGAGGGTGGTGGGTCAGAGGGGAGCCCTGAAGAGTCTGAGGAGGAGGAAGATGATAGCACAGGGACGCCAGCAGATAGTGAGGACCCCATAGATAGGGAGTCCCTTGCTGGGTCCAGTTTAGGAGGCAGCGCCTCATCCCTTTCCCTGTCCCCAGAGGAGCTGGAAGATAGGAGGAGAGAAAGGGAGCACCAGCTGGCTTTAGAAAAGCTCAGGTTGGAGCATGCCCAGGCTATGGCACAGCTGGGCATTAGAAGGCAACAGCTGGAGGTTAAGAAGCAACAGCTGGAGACCAAGAGGGTCTTAGCGCAGGACAGGATAGAGGAGGCTGAGAGGGCCGCCACCAGAGGCAAAGTAGCTCTGGAGGGTAGACTATCCCCTGCGCGCAGTGTTGAGTGTCTGGATCCCCCAGGGAGGGTTGGGTCCAGTGGTGGCAGCTATTTAAATCTCAGTCTAGAAAGTCCCAGTTCCCAGAGTATGGTTCCTGTTTCCCCAGAGGAGGAGAATAGGTTGAGGTTTAGGAACCTTAGGAAACCGTCTCATCAGTCTTGGGAAGACTTTGAGGATGACTGTTGTGAAGCCCTGTGTGATTGGGTACGGGAGCCCACGAAATGTGATTGGGACCTATTGTTCGATATGCTTCTCAGAGAGCAGTTGCTCAGTTGTTGTTCACCAGGGTTGCGCCAACACCTGTTAGGGTGTGGATTGTCTGAACCATGTGAGCTGGCAGAGGAAGCAGACCGCTGGGAAGGGACCAGAGGTTCTGTAGAGTCATTGGTGAGTGACTCCAAAAGTAGTGGGTCAGGGATCTTCCAGCCCAGCGTGGTGGAAGAGGCTCAGTGTAGCCCAGCTAGGTCCCTGGTTAGTGAGAAGGGTGTAGGGGCTGACTACCTGGCTCAGTGGAGCAGGAGTCAGTGGGTGGCTGAGAGCCCCCAGAGGCCCGAAGCCCTGTCTCAGAACCTGGGTGGTTTCTTGAGGGAACACCAGGTTGGGGACCTAGGCTGTCCTGTTAACCCAGTTGAGGAGGATCTCCTAGTGAGTAGAGGACCTGGAGCGTCTGTAACCAGAGCTCCTGTGGTTCTAGAGTCTGGCAGTACTGCTCCGATAGGGAGGGTACAGGAGTCCAGAGTGAGGAGTGATTGGGGGAGTTCCCCAGTGGAAGGACCAGTGGGTCAGGGACTACCCAGTTGGGCTAGGTTCCCGTGTAGTGACCATGGTAACACCACTTCTGGTCTGGGGGATCGTCACGCACTGTCAGGTGGACAGAGGGCGGGAGATCTGCGCCAGACAGACAGTCACGCAACAGATGTGACATTTGTTAGCCTCAGGGGGATTGCGTGTGAATCCCCAGAAGTCCTGGAGTGCCAGGCAATTGTTCCACCGAAGGTTCTAGACCAGAGGTTGGGAGGCCAGGTTCAGGATCAGCCTGACCTGAAGGGTAGGACGACTGTAACCAGTGTCCTGACCGGTTCTTCTTCCAGAGGAACTTCTCCAGGTGGGAGAGGGCAGACCTCTGGAAGGGGGTGCAGAGGGTGGGAGAGCCCACCTCTGACCCCGGTGCAACCTGAGTGGATAAGTCCTGGGTTGGAATGGCGTTCTAGGGGTACCCCTCGCAGGTGGAGGAGGAGGAACCCTAGAAGAAGAGGTAAGGGGAGGAGAGCCTTCCCTGAGACTCCTGGTCCGCCTGAGGTTGTAGGCCTTAGGCTGGAGAACCAGTGGCAGTCTAGTCCTGTCTTGCAGACAGGAAGAGTGGAGAATGGCTCCTATGTGCCAGGGGTTACTACCCCCCGCTCTGCGAATTGGCATGGACCAGTGGCACCTGGGTGGCCCAGGGCCTGGTCCTGGCCGCGGACAACTTGGGAGTACCAGTGGGGTAGCCCAGTTGGTCCAGACAGTGTGTTTAGAAGGAATCCCCTGGGTTCACCATGGCGTAGAACAGGAGGGTGTCCCTGCAGTTGTGGGCCCGCGTCCGTGTTCTATCGCCCCAAGCAGGGAAGTCCATCACGGTGGTGATTGGTCTCCCCTGCGTTTTGGCTGGAAGGGGGTTATGTTGGACTTTGGCCCTTAGGGCAGGTTCACCCCGAGACTTTTTGCTTGAAATGGTGACCTGGAGATGGTGATTTTTGGATTCTGCGCACTTTCACTGTGTCCCAGTGGAAAGTGCGTGCGCACTCTGAGTGCATGTGCTGAGCTAGGCCTGCCCGCCCATAGGAATGCATGGGGAATGTATGTGTCCCTGGTAGTTCCTGATGCGTGGGGTGTACAGGCTTGAGTCTGGTATGCGTGAACTCGTGAGAGTGAATGCTGCGAGATGGTGTATGCAGCATGTATGTGTCTAGTAGCGAAGCGCCATTTCTAGACATGGCTGTACGTGTGCTGTGAGGGTGCTGGCGTGTGATTGGCTGGAGCTGGCTGGCATGCCAGGCTCCAGGAAGTCTGGATGGGTCTGCCCGGTGGTGAGTGGGAGATCTGCATGAGTAATGTGTGGGAGGAGTGTACCTGTGTCCTGGATGGGCTGGGTTTTCCCCACACAATGCTGGCTCCGCCCCCCTGTGGTGTGTCTAATGACCCAAGCCCTGCCAGTGAATAGAGAGGGTGGTTGAGGTAAACAGAGTACTCAAGAACCAGCTGCGACTGGTTCCGCCCCCACTCTGCACCCTCAGACAAAGGAATGCACTGTATAAAAATGGGGCTGTGTCCCCACAGAGGTTGTTCTCTTCCAGGATCCTGAGGGGGCTGTTGCTGCTGCTGCTGGGCCAGAGGACCGCCACTTGGGGTGTCTCCCTGCCTGGAGACCCAGTGTGCTGGCTCTGGGCCCAGCCTTGCCCCCTGCCCCTTGAAAGGACTTTTGCTGGACTTTGGGCTGTCCTCTAGCGCTGGGAGCGCTGGAATTGCCTCTTAGCGCTTGGAAGCGCTTGCAGATTCCTCCTAGCGCCTGGGAGCGCTTTATTTCGTCCTAGCGCTGGGAGCGCTGTGGTTTGTGCCCCCCTAGCGCTTGAGAGCGCTTGATTTTGACCAGCAGCGCCTGGGAGCGCTTCTGTAAGGCAGGTGCCCACCCTGCACTTCGCGGCTCGAGCGGCTGCCCACGCCGCATATTTGTTTGATTTATTGGATTCACGAGGGAGCCCACTCCTCGGATCCTGGGAAGCCGCCTGCCTGCCTAAAAAGCGAGCCGCCGCGCTGCCCGCGCCGACCCGGAAGCACGGGGCCGGCTGACCAATCGCAGCGCGGCCCGAGACAGGCAACCCGGAAATCCCACCCCCCGCAGCAGAGAAGCTGCCGGCCGGGTTCCCGAGGCTCCCCGAGTGGAGAGGAGAGCCCCGGGACGAGAGAAGAGGAGCCCCGCCGCCCAGGAAGAGTCCTGGACCTTCAAAGCCCGGAGCAGAGAAGACTGAGGCTGACCGGCGAGGCCCCGGAGAAAAAGAGTCCCGCAGCCTGCAGAAGCCGGTGAGTGCACCAGACACGGGAGGGGCGCCGGGACACATTGTCGGTGTCCGCCCCCCCCCCCCCCCCTCGGCAGCGCGACCTCGCTCTTTGTTCTCTGAGCCCAGAGGAGGCTCACGGGGGCCTCTGTCTTGCTTCAAGAGCCCAGAAAGGCTCATAACGGCGGCATTTGTTTGTTGGAGCCTGCGAGGCTCAGGGGCATTTTTCTTGGAGCCACGAGGTGCCCCGGGGGCACCAGTTGTTTTGCAGAGCCCAGAGAGGCTCGTGAGCCCCCCCCCCTTTGTGTTTTGAGCCCAGAGAGGCTCAAGAAGGGCATTTAGTGTTCGATGAGCCTAAGAGAGGTTCTAGGGGAAATTCTATTTGCCAGAGCCTGCGAGGCTCTAGTGGGTGGCCACATCCTCCTCAATTGCACCAGTTGCCCAGCACTTTGTGGGCAACTGCTACGTTTAGGACCCTGGACATTGGACACAGGGCGTCCTAGCCCCAACAAGGCCAGAGGGCCTAGGGACAGTCACAGAGGGTGACTTACGTGAGTTGGCGCAATTGTACTTTTCTATGCACCTCTGAATGTATTGTGATGCATCATGTGTTTTCCTCCCTTACACCTCTGAATGAATGTTATGCATTGCATCATGTGTTATGTTCTTACACCCCTACAGGTATTGTGATACTTAGGTGGTTGTTTTCTCCTTAGTACAGGTGGTGCTAGTGAGGTCCTGGTTACCAGTGATTACTGGTTGTGTGCTCTATTGTTATATTGTGTGCTATTTTGTGCTAAAGTAATTTTACTTTCTGAAAGTGCTACTTCTGATTCCTGACAGTGGTCCAGGTGACCCTGTCTTGTAAATATCCCCCTGTAAATTCTGCCCGTGCCTCTGGCACATTGTAAAGTGTGTGTTTTATCTAATGTGTTTTGGTGTAATACAAAGGCTATTTTTATATAACCTTGTGTGGAGTTTCCTTTGTGGTGGGCCTTTGGTTGTTGTTGCTGGGGTGCGTGCGCAAATACTTAGCCTACATCGCCTCCAAGTTTAGCCTTGCTGCTCGCGCCACGTTACCTAGAGGGTGAGTAGGGGTTATCTTGGCGTGTAACTCCCTTGCCCTGACTTTGGTGTGGTGGTCTCTGACTGACTTTGGCGAAAGCCCTGGCCAGCCGGGGATCCCATTTCCAACAAGGGGATATGTACAAGACAGGGCCACCTGGACCACTGTCAGGAATCAGCACTTTTAGAACTAGCACTTAGAATATCACTTAGAACATAGCACATAGAATGTAAAATCACTGTAGCACAAATTAGAAAATGTAGCACACAACCAGTAACTACTGGTAACAGGTAAGTACCACCTACGCAACCCTAACCACCTTAGGAGACTATTGCGCAGGGAACCAGGACCTCACTAGCAACACCTGCACTAGTAGAAAAACAACCACCTAAGTATCACAATACCTGTAGGCGCATAGGCACATTACGCATGATGCATCACAACACATTCAGAGGTGTAGGGAAGGAAAACACATGATACATAAGATACATTCAGCGGTGTAAGAATATGGCACATGACGCATTAAAACACATTCAGAGGTGCAGAGAAAGAACAATTGCTCCAAACTCCCATAAGTCACCACCTGTGACTGTCCATAGGCCAACTGGCCTTGTGGGGGCTAGGACGCCTTGTGTCCCAAAGTCAGGGGGAGCCTAAACGTAGCAGCTGCCCACGAAGTTTCAGGCTTGAACACAAACTGCGGCCGTTGTTGGAGTCTTGCTGGGCTCAAAAACAAGCAATGTCCCCGAGCCTCTCTGGGCTCTGAAAACAACTGCTGCCTGTTTGGCTGGAGTCCCCCTCCAGGGAACTCAAAAACGACAATGGCCCCCGGAGCCCTCGTGGGCTTCTGAACAAATGCCCCCAGAGCCCTTCAAGCTCTAACTAAACAAATGGGCCGTCGTTGGAGTCCCCCTCCTGGGGACTCTAAGACAAGAGAAATGCTGCCTCGAGCCTCGCAGGCTCGTAAATACAAATGTGGTGCCGTGAGCCTCTCGTGGCTCTCAGCACCAATGCGCCGTCGTTGGACTCCCCCTCCTCAGGACTCTGACAAGGGCTCTGTATACCATAAGGCCCAAGAGCCTTTCACTGGGCTGAGGAGGGACTCGCGGGGACGCCCGCACTCACCGGTAGTAGGCGGCGTCTCCCCTCGGCGGTGTCTCCTCTCGGCTCCTGGGCTGCGGGGCTCTACCTCCTTTTACGGGAGCCCCGATGGGGGGAAAACACCGGTTGCTTCTTTGTGGCGGCGCGGGGCTCTCCTGCGACACCGGAGCCCCGCCTGCTCTCTCCACCGCCCTGCTCCTCTCCTCGTGCTGCGGGGGCGGGACTTCCGGGTCGCCCCTTCGGCTTCCGGGTCGTCGCAGGCAACGCGGCGGCCCGGCGGGGAGGACAGCAGTTGGTGGCACGATCCGGGGCAAATGCCGGGTGGGCACCGGCTCCTTTTACATAAATATTACATCGAGGTGGGCACTTGATCGGGGCCCCAAAAACAGCACCAGGTCCCTGGCGGGGTGGGCACCTGCCAGGGGTACAAAATCTGCAAAAACGGGTCCAATGCCGGGTGGGCACCGGCCAAAGTGAATAAAGCGCCCCAGGCGCTCAGAAGGCAATTAAAGCGCTCCCAAGCGCTAGCAGCAAGGATAAAGCGCTCCCCAGCGCTAGGGTACAAATAAAGCGCTCACAGGCGCTTAGAGGCCCACAAGTCCAGCAAAGTTTTGGAGGCAGGCAGGGGGGCTAGGCTGGGCCCAAAGCCAGCTCACTGGGCCTCCAGGCAGGGAGACAGTCCAAGTGGCGGTCCTCCTGGCGCCCAACAGCAACAGCCCCCCTCAGCAAAAGGATCCTGGAAGAGAACAAATTGTAAGGGGACACAGCCCCTTCTTATACTGTAAATTCCTTTGTCTGTGGGTAGGGTGGGGGAAGAACCAGTTGCAGCTTGTCTGGGAGCACCCTTGATGTGATCAGCCCCTCACTCTATTCACTGGCAGGGTTAGGGTCATTAGACGCACCACAGGGAGCGGAGCCAGCATTGTGTGTGGAAAGCCCAGCCCTATTCAGGACTCAGGTGCACTCCTCCCCAGCCATCAGCATGCTAATCTCCACACTCACCACCGGGCAGACCCATCCAGTCTCCTGGGGCCAGGCTCACCAGCCAGCCACGCCAGCACCTTTACAGCACACGCACAGCCATGTCTAGAAGTGGCACTTCCACACTAGACACATTTACGCCACATACATCATTTCGCAGCATTCAATCACACAAGTCCGCACATACCAGACTCGAGCCTGTACACCCCACGCATCAGGAACTACCAGGGACACAGACATTCCCCATGCATTCCTATGGGAGGGCAGGCCAACCTTACTCCACGCACTCAGAGTGCGCACACACTTTCCACTGGGACACAGTGAAAGTGCGCAGAACCCAAAAATCACCATCACTAGGTCACCATTAAAAGCAAAAAGTTTAGGGGTGAACCTGCCAGAAGGGCCAAGTCCAACAATATATATATATATATGTTTTTGGGAAGTTTTATATAGCGCAAACTAGACCCGAAGGTATCAGAGCGCTTTACCAGAGCACTAGTTAGGTTACAGAAGGACACATACATTTTTGTTAGGCACGGGGAGATTAAGCGATTTGCCCAGAATCACAGAATGTTGAGCATCCCTGCTGAGACTCGAACCCGGGTCCCCAGCTCCGAGGTCGACCGCCCTAGCTGTTAGGCCACATTCTCTCCCCCTTCATGCTTTCTGCTGTGAAGGAAAGAGTTAGGGGTACCAGTGGCCAGACTTGTTTTCACTGCTTCTGAAGCCACAATGTAGACCAGCATCTGTACCCATTGCCCTGCATAGGGGTAGTGCACTGCAGGGGCTGCTACTGGAGGGAAGATTGAGCTGAGGCTGTAGGGATTAGCGTGAGACAGGGGAGATGGTTATGGAGGAGCCGCAGTGGTTAATTTGTAAAAAAAAATACGTGCAGGGGCGTTCATCAGGTGGCAGCCTGCACCAGCCCATTTCTTCTGTAACACTGCCTGAAACAGAGCCAACTACTAACTAGGCAGTGGGGAAAGGGTGTGGCATAGTGACCAGAGCTGCGGACCTCGGAGCTGGGGAACCAGGTTGGGGTTTCGACATCAGCTCAACATCCTGTGATTCAGGGCAAATCACGTAATCTTCCTGTGCCTACCAAAAATGAGTGTGTCCTTTACTGGCGCTCATGAAACTACTGAGCCGGTGTTGATGATTACATTTCAGTGCTGAGGACCAGAAACCACTGGCTCAAATTAAGCACTGAGGAGCTGGTGTATTTGGAGAGAGTGAACTGATGCTGTGAGTTGGTGTGGGAGGAGGCTTTTTGGGATGGCCACCCACAGGCTAAGGCTGCAGCAAACAGCACATTAAGTGGATTGCCGGAAAGGGTGGGTAGGTGTGTTTGCTGGACTTCATAAATGCAGATGGGGAAGAAAAAACATAAAGAAGCTCAGACTTCATCACAATTTGTGCAGAAACCATTTTAATGTGGGACAAAACCTCATCGGAAAGCTCTATTCACCAATACTTCTACCAGTCATACTGCTAACGGCTCACAGAGCAATACTGTTAGCCAGGGGAGGAGCCTAGCTCGCGACCGAGATGGCCGCGTTTTAGCTCGGCTCCGTTCAACCGCCTGCTTCTCTTCGTTTATCCTGTATTACTCCTGCCCCGGGAAGCCCTGCTTGCTGTGTGTGGTATTCAGGTCGCTTCGCCGACACTTACCCGTTGCTCCGGTGATCCTGAGTGCTGTCGATCCTGTGCAGCGATCCCGCTCGGAGCCTCCGGGGCGGACTGGCCGGACCTCATTGCGGCGCCGAGACGTTACGGAACATGATGCTCGGCCCTTGCTGGCGCTGTGGAGCTGGACGCGGGGGCTGATGTGCGAATTGGCCGGCTGTGCCCGTTGGCGACCCGACTGGCCTGGGCCCAGAGGTACGAACGCTGCCCCTCGCGGGAGAGCCTACTCAATTGTTCGGCTGGGTCCCCCTTCTGTTCCCCGGCCCGGCCATTTTGAATTTTTCCGCCCGGGCCCGGAGAACGGGGCCGGCGGCACGGGGGGACCGACGGACATCCTTCTTCTGTTGGCTCTCCTTCCTGCCTTGGGGCGCCTTGCCGCAGTTCGGCTGACCTTCCTTTGCTCTGGTCTTACCCCGGCCGGGGTCCCCGAAGACCGAGGACTTGCTGGGCTCCTAAGATGGCGGCCGGCCCTGGGAGTCTCTGCCGGGCCTGGGCGAGCACTGGGGGCCCGCCGCATGGCCCGGATGTCGGATCTTGTACAGATTTTCCTACGCTTCAAGTTGTCCTGGATGCACTGAACTCCTGGCGGACTACCGTGGCGGCGCCTGTTTCCGCTGTGAGGGCGGACCCTCCTTCTGAACTGTGCGGGCCCCCGTCATCAGGTTTGGCCTCCTCGTTGCTGGTTGCGGCTGGTGTGCTCCTGGACTCTATGCTCCCGGCGGGGACTGCATCCTTGGGTCGGAAAGTCTCCGGCGCTCCTCGTCATCCTGTTCGGTTGCCTCGGCCCCTGGTCTGCGGTCCGCTTATCTCCTGGCCTGGCCTCGATGATCTTTTCAGTTTCTCATCGCGTCTACACCCCGGCCTAAAAGCCTGTGCCGGCCCGGCTGGGCTTGCCTCGTTCGCACTGTCCTTGGAACTCAGCCTGCGATGCGACTGTTGTGCTATGCCTTTCCTGGACCTTCAGTATTTTCTTTCACGTTTCTTCTTAGGACTGCCGCGGAACTTACTCCTGTGCCCTGTGTCCCTCACTGTTTGCTCTTTGTTTGTTCGGATGGTTACAACTTTGGACAAAAGCGGACAGGGCTGAAACTATTTCTATATGCGGTAGTCTTGTTTCTTTTGATATGTGACTGACAAGTGCTGTTGTAATGTTGTGTACTTTCTTGAGACTCCTGAAACTTATCCTAATATCATTGACTTTCCGTGGGCTCTACTCCTCCCTTGTGGCAGGTGGCGGGATGGAAGCAGATGATCCTGTCTTTTCGCCCTCCCCCCGTGTGCGCTGTTCTCTCCTTCCCCTGTCCCTTCCCTTTTGTCTTTGTTTCTTGCCTGTTTCTTTCTTCTACATTTCGGGTTCTATTTAGGGCGACAGGCACGCTGCCGGGGGGTAGGCCGTAGCCCTCTGCAGGGGTGTAGGGTGGGCTTGTGGGGTGGGTGGGAGGGTCTGTTGTTGTTTGTGGAGGGAGCTTTTGTCTCCTCCTCTTTTTCTCCCTTATTGGTTCTATGGCCCTTGTGTATCCCCTTTTTCGGGGCTCTGTCTCGCCGTCTTTCCCCCTGGTGTCTTTCTGGTATATTTCTCCGGTATTGCAAAGATGGGGATTTGCTATGTCTGTTTTCCTATTTTGTGATCGATTTTGTACCGGACTTTCGTTTTTCCTGTTTTGTCACCTGGGGGCGGGTGCTTGGGTTGGGGTCCCTTCCTTTCCTTTTTCCCCTTTTCCCTTCCCCCTCCCCTTTTGTGGGGTTTTCTTCTACCTGGGGGTGCGTTTCGTATTGCTTTGGTATTTGGGTCCTTTATTGTGCTGATTGGTGGGATGGGTGGTGGCTGCGGTGGGCGGGCAGTGGACAGTGTGCGCAGTTGCCTTTCATCATGCTCGTGGTTTTGCCCGGTACTTATTGGTATACCTCTGTCGTACTTGCTTCTCCTGTGTCTTTAAGATCGCTGTGTGGCTGCCCGCCGCGACCCCGCCCCTCTGGTTTGTTTCCCGGCCCGCTGTGCTCCTGACCTCTCATACCCGTTCCTTTTAAAAGAAAACTACCTTTCTATTTGTTTGCTCCTTAGACTGCTCTACGATGCCTGTTCTTTCCCCTGACTTGTTGCCTTTGTATACTGTGACAATTGGTGTATGACTCCTGATACGTTTGCTATGTGGTGGCCAGCCCTGGTGGGTTGTAGGCCCGTATTTGTGAGCTTTCTCTGTCCAATAAAGGTTTTCAAAAAAAAAAAAAAAAAAAAAAATACTGTTAGCCAGTACTATCACACCATGATTTTGTGGTGTTCCTCTTGCACACTACCATGTCATTACATTTTTATGGGGGAGTCATGTTAGGTAAGATAATAACCCTAAGGAGCAATAGGAGTGCAGAAAACACTCTGCAGCTAATTCACAAAGGTAAACGTAGTCCTGGAGTCTAAGTTTAGACTTGAGGTCTAAAGGCCCAATTCTCAAGGGTAAATTCAGACCTGAAGTGTAAGGGCCAAATTCACAAAGGTAAACTTTGACTTCAGGTCTAACTTTACCTTTGTGAACTGAGCCTATAGACTTCAGGACTAAACTTAGACTTAAGGTCTAACTTTCCCTTGTGAACTCAACCCTTAGACTTCAGGTCTAAACTTAGACTTCAGGTCTAACTTTACCTTTGTGAACTGGACACTTAGACTTCAGGTCTAAAGTTAGACTTCAGGTCTAAAGTTAGACTTCAGGTCTAACTTTACCTTTGTGATCTTGGCCCTAAGACTTCAGGTCTAAAGTTAGACTTCAGGTCTAACTTTACCTTTGTGAACTCAGCCCTTAGACTTCAGGTCTAAACTTAGACTTCAGGTCTAACTTTACCTTTGTGAACTCAGCCCTTAGACTTCAGGTCTAAACTTAGACTTCAGGTCTAAACTTAGACTTCAGGTCTAACTTTACCTTTGTGAACTCAGCCCTTAGACTTCAGGTCTAAACTTAGACTTCAGGTCTAACTTTACCTTTGTGAAATCGGTCTTAGACTTCAGGTCTAAACTTAGACTTCAGGTCTAAACTTAGACTTCAGGTCTAACTTTACCTTTGTGAACTCAGCCCTTGGACTTCAGGTCTAAACTTAGACTTCAGGTCTAAACTTACCTTTGTGAACTCAGCCCTTAGACTTCAGGTCTAAACTTAGACTTCAGGTCTAAACTTAGACTTCAGGTCTAACTTTACCTTTGTGAACTCAGCCCTTAGACTTCAGGTCTAAACTTAGACTTCAGGTCTAACTTTACCTTTGTGAAATCGGTCTTAGACTCCAGGTCTAAACTTAGACTTCAGGTCTAACTTTACCTTTGTGAACTGGGCCCTAAAACTTCAGGTCTAAACTTAGACTTCAGGTCTAAACTTAGACTTCAGGTCTAACTTTACCTTTGTGAACTCAGCCCTTAGACTTCAGGTCTAAACTTAGACTTCAGGTCTAACTTTACCTTTGTGAAATCGGTCTTAGACTTCAGGTCTAAACTTAGACTTCAGGTCTAACTTTACCTTTGTGAACTCAGCCCTTGGACTTCAGGTCTAAACTTAGACTTCAGGTCTAAACTTACCTTTGTGAACTCAGCCCTTAGACTTCAGGTCTAAACTTAGACTTCATGTCTAAACTTAGACTTCAGGTCTAACTTTACCTTTGTGAACTCAGCCCTTAGACTTCAGGTCTAAACTTAGACTTCAGGTCTAACTTTACCTTTGTGAAATCGGTCTTAGACTTCAGGTCTAAACTTAGACTTCAGGTCTAACTTTACCTTTGTAAACTCAGCCCTTAGACTTCAGGTCTAACTTTACCTTTGTGAACTGGGTCCTCATACTTCAGGTCTACCTTTCCCTTTGTGAACTGGGCCCTTAGACTTCAGGTCTAAACTTAGACTTCAGGTCTAACTTTACCTTTGTAAATTGGGCTTTTAGACTTCAGGTCTAAACTTAGACTTCTTTACCATTGTGAATTGGGGCCTCTTTCTCTGCAGCAGCATATAATACTTGCCCAATCACGTGCTTTACTCAAGGTAACCAACATGGGTTGAGCCAACACCTCCTCTTAGTTGTGCCCATTCTAGGTCCTTTTCTGTTGATCACACAAGTACTGGCGGCAGCTGCACTATCAAGCCAAATCTAAAAAAGTAAGTCTCTGAAGTACTGAAATACACCCATGAAGGTGCTGAAAAACAATCTAAAGCACTATTCAAGTGCATTAACTCTTCGCCAATTAAGCATGGAGTTATATCATGTGGCGGGGAGTACTGGTGAACATCAGTAAAGTATTTCAAATAACAGTATTAGTTTAATTTAAAATCCCCCTGTTCTCACTCCTTTGATTTAAGTCTTTAGTGCCAAGAAATGTGCACCATTTCTTTCTGCATCCATTGTGCCCTTGAATACTATTGGCAATGTAGTATTGAGTGAATCGTAGTGACTATATAGAGTTAGGAGTCACACAGTGCATATTTGGCCAGTTTGAGTACATACTCTTTCCATTAGACGACATGTGTCAGACCCTTTCAGCGGGTGTGGTGTAAGCATGGGCTACTTAGACCTCACTTTTAGGGCTGGAGTTGTTTGACTCTGATGTCCAGAAAGCCATCCTATTAAGGCTGTAAAAACTGGGTCAAATACATCCTCTGCCGCACTTCAGTGGTATCCTTGGGAAACAGTCACAGGCTTCTCAGGGAGGTAGTGTGGGGTGTACAAACTCAGAACTTAACCACCCAGCAGAACACTTTGTTTGCCCAGTACAGGGCTTAAATTGGATACATTGAAAACTCACTATAAATGGGATGTTACATAGGTATTAGTAGCAGGTGCAATAATATACATTGCAGCATGAACTACTGGGCTTTGGGATAATCCCCTTTTTTCCCCGTTTCCCCAAAGTCCCTCCTCTTGTGTCAGTCAGCCACACAAATCACTTTATTTTTTTGCCACCATGGCCATAAAAGTACAAACAAGTTAAAGCACCAATAAATAGATAAAATAATTCATAAAAACATAGTTACAGACCAGAGTTACATTAAACAAGCATTTGCAATGCAATAGGTCTCGCATTAATTAAGTTTGAGCTATTGGCATTGCTAAATATTGCAACACCAATTGCAAAAAAAGTCTATAAATTGTGGCCAAAAAAATGTGTATCTATTTTTTTAGCAATGGTGGCCTGCTGCACTTTAGATGAATATGTTTAGTAAAGTGTGACATACTGCGATTGCTACAATAGTTAATTGTGGATGCGTAAACAATTGAAGTGTGCACTGATGGCTGGTGGTGTGTGTCTCTGTAGAAATTGTGAACAGATGGCTAGTGGTGTCTGTGCCTGTTGGAAGTGTGCACTGCTGGCTGGTGGTGTGTGCCTGGTGAAAGCGTGCACTTCCAGCTGGTGGTACGTGTGTCCCTGGTGAAAGTGTTCACTGATGTCTGGTGGTGTGTGTGTGCCTGGTAAAAGCATGCACGGACGGCTGGTGTTGTGTGTGTGCCTGAAAGCGTGCACGGATGTCTGGTGGTGTGTGCATGGTGGAAGCGTGCACTGACGGCTGGTGGTGTTTGTGCCCAGTGAAAGCGTGCACTGACGGCTGGTGGTGTTTGTGCCCGTTGAAAGTCTGCACTGTCGACTGATGGTGTCTGTGCCTGGAGAAAGTGTGCACTGATGGTGTGGTTGAGTGTGTGGTTGAGTGTGTGGTTGAGTGTGTGGTTGTGTGTGTGGTTCTGTGTGTGTGGTGTTGTGTGTGGTTGTGTGTATGGTTGTATGTATGGTTGTATGTATGGTTGTATATGTGGTTGTGTATGTGGTTGTGTGTGTGGTTGTGTGTGTGGTTGTTGTGTGTGTTTGTGTGTGGTTGTGTGTGTGTTTGTGTGTGTGGTTGTGGTTGTGTGTGTGGTTGTGTGTGTGGTTGAGTGGGGAGTGAGCCAGAAAGAACTAGCGGCTGGCAGTCTGGAGAGAGTTACAAAGAGAGATACCATTAAATGTAGATAATAAAAGAGATGAGAAATGCAGAATAAACAGTAAAAAAGGTCGAACAGGGAGAGAGAAGCGAAGTATTAGAAGAGGGAGCGACGGAGAGCACGTCTACAGTTAGTTTCAAATAGTACAGCTGTGAACTGTGACTGCTCAGCTGCCTATATTTTGCTTGAAAGTACATCGGAATAGACAAATGTTCTGGTGTTTCAAGATATAAAACACAAAAAGTTATGTTTTTATAAGAACCAAGTCCACTCTTCCAGGGCAGAGGCATGTCATTTGCGGATTCACCGTGAGTGGTGCTGGGCCTAGTCAGACATTTGTTGGAGAGCTGTCCTGTGTTCCTGTGACCTGCCCTAAGCAAGCAACATACGCGCACCCATTCATCAAGAGAGCCAAAGAAAGGTACAATTAAGTGGAAAATGAACCTGAAATATAGGATCAAACACCGAAGTGTAACAAGATTTGTCACAGCGTGCAGGTTACATGCACAGTCCTCTCAGTGTGTTCATTGTCACCTTTATAATGGATTGCGAGATAGCTTTCAGTGAGGCAGCAACACAGATCCGATTGCCCGAGCACGTGTTTTGTACTTTGCTTGAATTCATATAGCGCTTGGTTGCTTACCAAACTCATTGTGAGACGTAAAGCGCTCGGCCGACGTCAACCCCACTTGTCAGTGCAGAGCTGGTACCAGAGAAGCGCAAGAGCACTATCACTCGTCGCAAGCCTGGCAGGCTGCCTCTGAAACTTGGGAGGGTGGAAGTGAGGAAGTGGAGGTGAGGGTGTGTAGCCACCCCATGGGATAAAGTGTTGGCAAATGGAATCAGAGCGGCCGCGGTCGCTTTGATGTTCTTGTCTTGTCTTGCTTTGTGGGAGGGGTAGGGGGAGCGAATTGCTGTGCACGCGCCTGGCTCACATAAACTGTACGCGATCCGCAGTGGGTAGAGCTTTTAGGTCTGCTTACTATAAATCTCGCCTATCTTTCCTTTGGGATGGACAGGCGAGACCTAAAAAATAAAAGCTAAGTGCAATGTTAATCACGGATTTGAAATAAGAAGTGCACATAGATATGACAACAGGATTTCCCCAGGATAAATAGTCCAAGTGATATCAGGCAAATACAGGGGTACCTTCCTTCTAAGGCCCCTTATAGCAGCCAAGGATTTAGCAACAGATATGGCAACAATCGGGCGGCTATCCACCCTGAAAATGTCAAGGATGCGGAATAATTACGTATGTCTAGCAGCATACATATAGTAGCTAGCCAGGAGCGGCAGGGGAGGCGTAAAATGGACACAAGTGCTAGCGGATCGTTCTGCTCCGCCCGCGAAGTGTGCAGAGATTTGCCTACTCCACGGAGAACGTGGAGAAGGCAAATCTCCGCACACTCCACAGCGGAGCAGAGATGACCAGCCCCCGCCTCCACCCCGCCTATTAAGAATTAATTAAAAATACATTAAAGGTGAAAGAAAGAAAGCGTACCTTGACTGCAGCGCCTAGGGGCGTCCTTGCGAGAAAGGCACATGCACGGGTGCGCACGCATGGGTAGATCACCCTGAGACGGCGAGGAAGAGGAGGACAGCAGCCCGGGGTCGCCACAGTCAAGGTAAGTCTTTTTTCTTTTACCTTTAATTAATTTTTAATTAATTCTTATTAGGGGATTGGAGGCGGGTGACGGAGCGGAGATCCACAGAATTTGTTCCTAACTCCGTGGACCTCCACGTAGTCCCGCTCTGCCAGCTCCGCCCAGGGTTACTGGACACAAAACGAAACATGCGGAATGCTCTTGACTGTAGAGATCTAAGCGGAGCAGGCCAAAGCTCCCCCAACTGCCTAATTGGAAGTGAACACTCTCAGTGGGAGGGTACCCACTCGGACCTGGAAGTAAAGCTTCCTGTCCAGCACAACAGACACCTGATCCCAGAAGAGCTCAAACCCACAAGTGGGCTTGAAATCAATCTAATCATTAGTAAGCTTAGAGGAGGCAGCTTTTCTGGATTTATTGCCCATTAGTGTTGCCCAGTAATGCTTTTACAGAAAATCTTTGGACAGGGAATGAGTGGAATCTGGCTGATCCCTCAACTCAGGCATCCCAAGTCAGTGTCACGCCTCCTTGATTCTCATGAACCAGGGGACCTTACTGAAGTGGTCAGCCTTCATGACATCCTTAACACAAATCACATAGTGGACAAGTTTAAGGGTGGTCCATAGGCATCTCCAATAAAATAGGGGGCTTAGAAGGAGTTTACCCAAACCCTATTTACTCCCAGGTCCATTAAAAGCAAACAGAGTGGAGTGCTAGGAGGAAGATAGTCAAGATTTCAAAATAATTTATTTTCAGTTATGGTTAATTCTACATGGTTGGAAAATCCCCATAGTTCCGCCCTGTATAGGGTGGAACCCAGTGCTTTGGCCTTGTAACGCTGGCGTAATGGGTTGGGTGTATGAAGTTGAATACTCCTTGAGGTACACAAGAGTGGTCTGCTTAAGTTTCAAGGCTGCCTTATTGATGTGGGAGTCATACCCCCAGAAATTGTTACCCCAAGATAGGTAAAAGAATCAACCCACTCAAGGGGGACTCCACCCCCCCCCCCCCCAGGACTATACTCCCCTTGTACGATTTATGTGAATCAAACAACATCGCTTTGGTTTTAGAGGTGCTGATCTCCAAGCCAAGAGCAAAGCAAACTAGTTGAAGCAAGTCAAAAGTGTCTGAGCCCAACAAAGTGTGGTCTGCAAAGAGGAGAATCTGAGATATGATTTGTGCCAAGGAGGGAGCATCTGTATCAAAGTGGGACAGGAAGTGAACAATATCAATTATAAATAACAAGTATAATGTGGGGGCCACAACACAACTCTGGCAAACACCTTTGCGAACTGCTAACCTTTCAGTAAATTGACTTTGCGCCCCACCTAATATGTGCATAATGGTCCTCATGTAAACAGATTAGTAATGATAGAATGTGAGGAGGTATAGCCAGATCAGCAAGGGATTTCCAAAGGGCAGACGGGGGATCAGGTCAAAAGCCAATTTTAGATTGACAAAGGCAATGTAAAGGTTGGACTGGCCAATCACAACGGTTCTCCCAATAGATTTTTAAAAATGGAAGACCTGGTCGCTGGTTGAGACCTTCCTGCGAATTTGTACTGAGGACATCTTGTTCCACAATCCAATCATGGATTTTTGGCAGCAGACAGAGGCAAAACCACTTTTTGGAGGCAGTCTATTGAGCTTATTGGTCTGCAATTGCTCAGTTGAGATCGGTCACCATTTTTATGGATGGGTAAAACCATTGCGCCCTTCCAAGAATCAGGAATGGGTGCCCCCTCTGACTGATGGCATTAGCAATGGCTAAAATATAGCTGGACAATCCTCCATATCAAATAAGAATGTGTCAGCTGGAACACCTTCTGGTACTGCGGCTTGTCCCCGCGAGACAGAGTTTAGGGGCTCGATGATATCAGTGATAGCAAACATGGGCATAACACGGGAGGGAGGCGGAAGGACTTCGGTTGTAGCCTGTGTTGTAGTGTTAGAATCACGAGAATATAAAGTGTGAAAGTAATCAACCCATTCACATGGAGCAACTTTATTTTATGGCTCCAATATGGCTGAAGAGCCACCACATGCGACTAATTTCTAGAATTTGGTAGAATCTGTGGCTGAACATACATCCAAAAGGGCCCTCCACCTCTGTTCATCCCAGTCCCATTTAGCATTAGCAATGGCCATCTTGTAGGTCTTCCTCTACAAGGGAATGTGGACAGATCCTTAGATGTGATGGCTGTAACTAGGGAATGATTGAGTTTGCGGCATTCTTTATTAAACCAGGATCGATTCTTATCAGTAAGTTTCCCCTTGCGTGAACCAGGGATGGTGAAATTACCTAAAATGCGCTAAAAGGGGGCCTTATGAATATCCATCAATTGGCCTGGTGTGTCTAACTGGTCAATCTCAATTTGAGCCGGACTGTTCTAAGGTCCATATCTATGACAGATAATATATCAGGAAGAGCAGCTACCTGATGTCATTTCAGGTAACGCTTGTCAGCAGTCAAGGTAATATCCCTGGTGTAAGAGGGCAGATCAAGATCTGAAGGGATACTCTCACAAAAGGCATGGGTGGTCAAAGAGAGGGGGTTGTGATTGCTTTCTGATCTTTCTAAAACAATCATATCGATTACAGATGACTACAGCCTTAAGTCGACTAATTTATAATCAATTCGGCTTGTGTGATGTGACTTGTTGTAAGTGTGGACACCTTTTAAATCAGATTTATTTCTACCATTAAGGGCCCTGAGGTCATATTCCACTTTAAGTGCCTTTAATTGGAGAGCGGCTTTTGTCCATCTGTTTATTGGTGGAATATCTAACAAAGGAATAGCCCAAGCATAATCTTCATACCTGGTTAAATAAACGTCATCATTGTCGAGTGGCTCGAATGTTATGTTAAAGTCACTCGCTACAATAAGACAGTGTTGGTAAGAGCGCTGTTCAAGAAAGTTTTCAAGAACCTGTAGCATTTGCGAACCTATACTGTCCCTGACCCCTCCTACATAGACATTAAAGATGGTTATTCCGTGGTTATTTCTAGTGTTCAACTAGATACCCAAGATGTCAGGAGAATTCATGTTAAGTTGACGTATTCAACAGTTTAGTGAGGCTCTAACCCAGATGACTAGACCCCCTCTGGTTAGGAATTGCAAGAATGAAAAAACTAAGATAATCCTACCTGTGGATTGAATCTAGAGGCCAGGTTTCTTGTACTAGACATTTATCAAAATTGTCCATAAATTGGTTCCAGTCTAGAAGGGTTATTTGGATCTATGCTCTGTCACATTCCAGGAGACAAAGAGCAGCTCGCTGGGCTTAGAAGATGGAGGTCCCTTGTGTATAACACCATCACGGCTGGACTGGGAACCGAAACCGGCCCTGGCAAACACCTCGGCCGGCCCCTGGGCGTGCTAGTTTAGAGCCCCACTCCCATCTCACTGCTGCAGTTTACAATGGGCCGATATTGCAGCTATGTTGCAAAACCACCCCCGGTAACAAAAACGGCCTCCCTCCCCACCCTGGCGGCCCACTGGGTAAATGCCCGGTGACTACTCCGGCGGTCTGGCACTGAGCACCATTCTCAGACACCTCAACTGAGATGACACTATTGGACACAAAAGGGACGTAATTGTTAGGACCACTAGAGGAATATTCACAAGCAAGCGATGGATTAAAGTTAGTATTAGACATGATAAACACCTCGGAGGAACAGGAATGAGTTGGATGGTCAGACCCAATAGCATCCATTGGACAGCCAGGCAGAGCAGAATTGAATTTAAGCAATATTGATGGGTCAGAAGGTGGAACAGCCACCCCCTGAGTCAGTCATTATCACTAAGATGTGAGATGGAACTGAAAGACACCCTCTGGTATCTCTCGCCAGGGAACTGTACTGTCCTGTGATACTTAAATTGAATACTGGAATGACTGGGGGGCTTGTCCTTCTAACATCAAGGGCCACCAAATTCTCAACCATAGCTTTGTAAATGAGAATTAGGTATATCGCGCCAAAGTTGGAATCAGGGATGACTATCGTTTTGGCACTGATAATGTCATCTTGGATAAGTGAATGACAACCCCTGACGTAACATATCCAGTGTGTCATTGTTCTTTATATATTTTTCCTCTTCATGGCCAATTTAATGGGTCAGCTTAGGACAGGGGCCTCCAAACTTTTCAGTAATAATAGCTACTTATGTTCAATGAAGGTCATCCTGAGCTAATAATAGTACGAGTGTTATAATAGTGACCATATCAGACAAGATTAGATTAGTGGACTCCATATGCAAGATGACTAACAGTGATCTCATCAGTGCATCAGTCAGGATTGCCGGCAATAATGTTAATAAGCCTTTATCAGTTCAGAATGCCTCTACATCAGAGGTCTTCAAACTGTGGAGTGTGCCTCCCAGAGGGGAGCAAATGCCTCTGCAAGTACATGTAAATGAAGATGGCCTGGAAGTGCAGCGATGTTTATTTGCTGCATTTCCAGGCTGTCTTCATTTACTCTGAAACCCTTGAAGTGAGATCAGAGTGCCGTGGGGCCGTATGTCAGTGAGTGTGGTGCTGCCGGCTTGGCTGGGCAGTTTCTGGAGTCTTATCTCTGGCAAACCCGAGTTTTTCACAGATCTCTAAAGACCATTTGTATATTTACATACCGTTGTATGCCTCTGTTATTTTTCTGGTTCCAGAACCCCCTATTCCTTACATTTGTATTTTACATTCACTAGTGTGAGCATGCATTTCATGAAAAGGAATATAAAGTAGGGTTGCAAAAAGATAAATGCCAGCCATATGTTGTTTAAAGAACCTGCAAAGATCTCGTCTTGACACTAAATAGGGTTATAAATAAAAAGTGTGTATTCATTTGTAATGTGACTTTTCTCTCTTTATTCCCTTTAATTATCAGTCGGGAATCATTCAGGCCACGCCAGGAACACAATTAAAAGTGCTTTCTATTTATATGTGCTGTTCGAAGTGTGCATCTGTTTATTTTTCTACTGTCTGCGACATCAAAATAATGAGCTGGCAACCCTAATCATAATACTGGAAGTTTGCTGCAGAATCAGCACATCACTTGTTTCCTCCACCCTCCATCCCTGAATAATGCCATAAAAGCAATAGTTTAACTTATATCTGAAACCCTATGCCGCCATCAATAACATTCTGCGTTACTTCAAGTGTCTGGGAATGCACCCTGCATTCAGACAACTCACTCCTCATTCTTGCCCTTTACTTTCACGTTCACCCTGCACTCACAGCGATCACAATGCACTCACAGTGATCACCATGCACTCACATCATTTACCCACTCCCCCTGCACTCACAGTGAAAACCCTGCACTCACAATGCACTTGCGCTGTTCACCCTGTATTTCACCCTGCAGTCACACGAGCACACTACTCACCTTTCGCTCATGTGATACTTCTCTCACCTGTCCCCCTCACGGCTCAATCTGCAATCTCACTCAAACAAGCCCATCACTAACCATGCATTCATTCGTCCCACTCTGCACTTACATCCGCACCCAAAATCATATGGTCACCTCACTCACCCTGCAGTCACTCCTTTTACCCTACTCTCTCACTGTCACATTGCTCACCGTGCACTCACATAGGCACTCCTGACACCCACACAGCGCAGAGGGTTAATGTGCCTGCTACAAAGAACGGGTGCCATGTGGATCACAGAACTGAGTGTGAGTAAACTATGAGTAGCGCTATTAAAAAATGAAATGTTTGTCTGAAAGGGGCTATAAAGAGATGAGGTGCATTGCTGGTGAGTAGTAGTGAGGGAATTCATGGAGGGGAAAATGGGGGAGGGGCGCCAAAAAAGGCTGTTACACCATGTGCGGCCAGTGCTAGGGCCAGCCCTGGCTGGGAGTGTTAGCCCCCCGAAGTTCGGGTCTAGTTGCGACCCTGGTGTGCTGGCAGGGTCAACGAGGTTGCTAAAAATAAAATGAAAAGGCTACGCGTTATGTGTTTACACAGTCTTGCAGGTGTGTATAAAATAATGCAATAACAACTTAATTGGATAATAAATGCAAGTTAAACTAACTGGTGATAACTGCACTCTTTTAGGATATGAGACCTCTGTTCGTGACTACCATCACTGCAGATGTCTGTGTGTGTTAAAGCTAAGCAACACATAACAAACACCCCGCCACCATCACCGGCGAACCCGCAGGCCACGCCCCTCCTCGAGGCCACGCCCCCTCTCACATATAAAAATGTGTATTTTCAGGATGCGCAGCGGACGAGCGCAGCGGGCACGCCGTTTGCACGCCGATGGCGCGCCTAAGGCAAGCCCGTCTGCGCCCGGCGCGACGGGCCGGGACCAGGGGCCATACCCCGATATTTCATCTCTTCATTCCTTCATTACGTATTCTAGAGATGCTCTCCTTGGCCTCAGACCAGCACACTGTCTACACAGTTTGCCCCTGAATTGTCATTCGGCCCCCATTACCTGTTCTAAATGTAACCTTTCCCTTTCCTCCCTCTCCTCTTTAACAAATAGAGCGACCTGTAGTTTCCCTCCTTCCCTACTTTGGCCTATACACACAAAGCCCACACAAATGTTTTCATTTATCAGCCTAAACTGTAGGTCTTTAGTAAAACATAAGAGAGACATCTTTGATCTTCTTATCTCTCGGCAACCGGCGGCGTTATTTCTTACTGAAACATGGCTTAGAGATTACTCTGGCCCAGACATTGCATCCGCCCTCCCCGACAATTACACTTATACAGGAAAAAACAGAGTGGGGAAAGAAGGTGGCGGCATCGCCATAATTTTCAACAGATTATATTCCTGTAAATGGGAGGACTTTGACATACCGAATAGTGAAGCAGGATATTTTAAACTTCTGCTATCCCCTAATTTTACCTTTTCTGGGGTGCTTATTTATCGCTCGCCTGGTTATGCTAGCTCGTGGGCCTCTGCCCTTCCTGAGCTTATTGCCCATTTACTTCAGGACTCCACGAATATTACGATCATTGGTGACTTAAATTTGCACTTTAGTGATCCATCTTGCTCGATTACCTCCAATCTTCTTCAGGATTTAGCAGCTCTTAATATTATTTTACACAACTCTGGCCCCACCCATAAAGCGGGGAACCTTCTTGATCCCATCCTCTCCAACCTTGAATCCATTGTATGCAGCCCATCTCTACCCATTCTATGGTCAGACCACTACTTGGTGATCTTCTCTGTCACTATTAGCTGTCTGTCCAACTTTCCTTTGATCCCCACTGAACTTAGACCTTTCAGAAAATGGAATAATTTGGATCCTATAAAACTCAACACCTATCTCGAGAATACCATGCCCTTCACTGAAGTCACCAACATCAAAGCGGAGGCTTTAGTTAACAACTGGCTAACTGAAGCTGTTAACGTATGTCTACCCCAGAAAAAGAAAAAGCACAACCAGCATCACCCCCCGCGCCCTGGTTCACAGACGTATTGAAAAGAGAAAAAACCTTATGCAAAAACCTTGAGTGCAAGTGGCGCTTACAATATGATACAGGCTCCAAGCATACATACAAGACTGCCTTAAATAACTACCATATACTCTGCAAAACTTCTAAAAGAGAATATATCAATACCACCATACTCGAGGCACAAAACCACCCCAAGGCACTTTTTAAGGTTGTACAAGAGTTATCAGGAGCAGCATGTCAGCCTAAAGCGCCTTGCCTAGACGCTTCTCAATGCAACTCCTTGGCTGAATTTTTTATCTCTAAAATTGACGCCATCTATGCAGAGTTTGACAGACCGATTTCTCCCTCTTCTTCTCCAAAATTATCTGATCCAGCTACCCTAGGTGTCCCCGAGGCAGACAAGCTCGTTACATTTTTGCAACAGAATAGCCCCCCTAATAGGTCTGATTCTGTGATCCCTCTTGAACCTGAAAACTCAAAGGAAATCCATACTCCACACTCTCAGCAAATTAGTACCTGGGACTCTCTTAATAGCTCTACACTTATGAATATCATCAATAACATTAAATCTGGCTCTCCACTGGATCCACTTCCCCCTCAAATGTTAAAAACTCCGAATACCCCCTCTTTTAATCTTATTCTGGATCTACTTAACTCTTCCCTCGGAGAAGCCAAGGTTCCCTCCGCTTGGAAACACGCCATGATCAAGCCATTATTAAAAAAGGCTAATGCTGACCCCAATAACCCATCCAATTTTCGCCCCATTTCTCTCCTCCCTGTTTTTTCAAAAATACTAGAAAAGCACATTATCACACAACTCACCCGGCATGTTGAATCGAATAAGATCCTCCACCCATCTCAATCTGGTTTCAGATCCGGTTTCTCAACGGAATCCACCCTGTTGGGGGTTTCAGAAACTATCCGCTGCCGAGTGGATGAGGGGGAGACCGTGGCACTCATTTTACTTGACTTGAGTGCCGCTTTTGACACGGTCTCCCACCCCATCCTCATCGATGCCCTTAGATCATCTGGCATCACCGGCCCAGCCCTCAACTGGCTCATTAGTTTTCTTTCAGACCGTACTTTTCAAGTTTTCTCCCCTTCCTCTGTTTCTCAAACCTATAAATCGGCATATGGTGTTCCCCAGGGCTCTATCTTAAGACCCTTACTTTTCAATCTGTATGTCAGCTCTCTGGCCAACATTGCGGAACAAGCAGGGCTAACCATCTACTCATATGCCGATGATACACAGATTATTTACTCTCTCTCAACCGGTTCCCATTCCACTCCTTCTTCTCTCTGTGTCGGCCTTAGTAACATCGCCAGGTGGATGCATGATAACAAACTTAAGTTGAACGGGGGGAAAACAGAGCTTCTCTTATTCGGTAAGAACACTACTCTGTGGGGCCCCCAACATTGGCCCATACAAATGGGTAAGCTCCCCGTTCCATCTAAAACAGTTCGTAATCTGGGCATCACTTTTGATGATCAACTTTCCATGAAACATCATGTGGTAAAGATCTCTTCCACCTGCATTACCATCATCAAGTGGCTCCATAAGATCATCTGGATGCTCCCCCAGGAGACCCAGAAAACCGTAGTCCAGGCCTTAATCACTTCTAGACTGGACTACGGTAATGTTCTTCTCCTGGGAGCGTGCAAAGAGGTAACCCGCAAACTACAGACGGTCCAAAACATGGTGGCTCGGCTACTCTGTAAACTACCCTACACATCCCCCACTTCCAACTCACTTCGTAAATTGCACTGGTTACGCATCGAAAACCGCACAAAATTTAAGGCCCTCTGCTACATGCACAAGATAAACACCGATCAGGCCCCATCCTATCTTAGTACCTTAGTGCATCGATACAATCCTGCTTGGACCCTTCGATCTTCTAACCAGCACAGGTTTCAAGTTCCTAGGATTAGGAGAGCCAGGATGGGTAGTCGCTCCTTCTCCGTCCTGGCCCCTTCCCTCTGGAACTCTCTTCCATTATCTCTCCGCACGGAACCTTGTTATCTTAAATTTCGTAAAGAAGTCAAAACTTGGCTATTTAATCAATAGCGTTCATTTCAGCTTTCAATGTGTTCTCCCCCTTACCTCTGGTCCTTAGCGCCGGGAAACCTCCGGGTAGCTGTGCGCTTTATAAGCTTAAATATAATAATAATATAATAATAATTGAACCCTAGTTGGTGCAGAGGAATAGTGACCTTTGTACTTATAGTCAGGGCCACTGGAATTATGCAATTGTGCGGTTTGGGCATTTTGTGCATAGTTATGGATTTCCCGCATTTGCCACATAATCCATTGTCTGCTACATAAATTGCAGATTTAAAAAAAAACTTGTTTCTAGCTCAAATGGTTCAAAAGTTACTAAAAATGCAGCAACACATTACCTCACAGTGGAAGGCCCTTTCTAAAGGTTGACTGATCTCCTTTATGTTGCTTATTGCTATATGTGGGTATTAATGTGGTACTTATGAGGGCCAATAAAACTCAGGGCAATGTTAACAAGTGTACAAATTGCAAAATAATGCAGTAATGCTAATGACGAAATATGCAGCATTATGCAGCATAATTTGCCTTTACTTGCTGCAGAATGTAGTCAACCCTGCTGCATAATTTGGCCTTCTCCTGCGTAATAATTCCAGTGGCCCCCTGTTTATAGTGCTATGAGGTCTCAGCCTGTGGCAGAAAGCACTGTGAATATGTAAGTCATTATTTTAAAACAATATTTACATACTCTAAGCTAGGTTGCTGCATATGTATCCAATAAGACATTTTTGTAAATGTCTCCCCTATTCCAGATCTCGGCTGATAACACCCTTACATTACATCTCAAAAAGAATAAATCTTTGCCACCATGAAGCCTTAAGCAGAGCCACTGGAATTATTCAGCAGAAGAGGACCTCATTATGCGGCATGTTTGACTAAATTATGCAGCAAGAAAAGGTCAATTATGCGGCACAATGCGCCACATTTTGTGGTTAGCATTACTACATTATTTTGTCATTTTAACTCAAGGTAACGCTGTCAGGGGAAATATTTCACCTCATTATTACCAGTTTAAGACCCAAATACAGCAGTAAGCAACTACAAGACTACCAGTGAATCTTTGCAAAGGGCCTTCCAATTCTCCGGAACACTTTGTCATGCTTTAATAACTTTTGTTCCGTTTGAGCTAGAATCATGTTTCTTTAGTTCAAATCTGCAGATTAGGGAGCAAATGCAGTAAAACTATAATTATGTGGAAAACACTGCTGATGCAGAAACACGTAATTCCAGTGGCCCTGGCTTTAAGTGACTCAATCAATTAATAGCTGGTAAGAAGGCTGTTTTTTTTAAACTATCTGCACTACCACCACACCCTTCGCTTTCAGGCAGAGGCACCTCAAAGTCAGTATTAACCATTCAGGGGCAGGTTTTTTGTGAAAGCTGAGTCAATTGGGTGGCAGGTAGAAGGCAAGCAGGGTTGCATTCAAATGCAGAGCTCTAATCCTCTCGATCCCTGGGGCCTCACAGTAATGGTCTAGGAGACAGAGGAAAGGAGCGAGATTCATAGATTTTGTCACAGAGAAGGCCCAGAATAAGGAGCACTGTATGGGGACTTATTTTTATGTTACAAATGGCCAGAGACAGCTTCTTCAGAGATATACCCCAAAGAAGGGGACAATATGAGTTTGTTTTTTTAGGGACATTCATTAGTGAAGCTGGTACTGCTGCCAAGTGTGTAAGTAGACAATGCTGGTTATCATTAAGGAAGCAGGTGCATCAGGATTGCGGCCCAGGAATTTGAGGGTATGACTGTCTACCTTTAAAAAAGGGGCAGTGGAGCTTATTTTCCTTTCAATTATTAGGACCGAGGTGATGATCCATCATGGTGGGGAAGAGGTAGAAGATGCAGAGGAGATGGCCTGCTACTCAGGACTGCGGTTATCATTAGTGCAGCAGGTATAGTTGCTCTGGGGTCAAAGAGTATGAGAGGCTCACAACACCCCAACTATGGGGAGCAGTTTGTTTGGGATAATGTCTGTTTTTGTATGATGCATTTGCTGTCTTATAAGTCTCATATTTAGTGCGGTTCATAAGCTATAGAAAAAGAATTCTTGAAAACGTCTCATAAGCCCAGCTCCTTGCACGAGCCATGTCCCTCCCGCTCCCCCAATCCTTGCCATAATGTTTTAAAGGGGGGCCTGACCTCAAAACATTTTGCTTACGTGGGGCTCAGAGTGAAAATGTTTGAAGACCTCTGCTCTACATGGATAAAACATAACAGCCGTAGATGCAATGCAGCTGGCACCAAGGTATTAATATTAGTACTACGTCTCCCCAATGCCGCCTGATTTATCACTGAAATATCAGCTTTAAATATGTTTGCGAAATTATGAGGTTTAAAAATACAAGTATTTTTGTGTTGAATAGACACTTTAAAATTTTGGTCAACACGACTAATTCAACTAACCAAAAGTGTCTAATTTAGAAGGTTGGGCTGAACACAGAGGGCTACTTACAGGTGGTTGGAGTGCTACCAGTAGCTCACGAGCTACTCATTGGAGAAGACGGGCTTAGGAACACCGATCATCATGATGGAATCAGAACCGGCAGGTCTACTTTTAGTGGGGCACAGGGAGTTGTTAGGTTTATGACCGAGATAGCCCTCAAAGGAAGAAGAAAAGGGAAAACTATCCAGAGTCAAGTGCCCAGTATGAGCGCCTAAGCTTTGAGTACTCGAGGTATTGGAAGTTAATCCGTTGCAGTTAAGCGGCCACAAAGGCACATGACTGGGAATTTGCTGATCATGATTAGCAGTGGGAACATCATCGAATATGGGATCGGCACCCTTATTCACAGGAGTCACCATCTGGTTACAGCAGCAGATGGTCTGGAGATGGTTCCGGGTAGATCAATTACCCAATAAATGCATGCTTGTTGCTACGAGCTAGAAGTTGTTTCAAAGAATTGGTCAGTAATGTAATTATGGATTTTAGACCCCCCACCTCAGTTTTCAAATCTAAGATAAATGCAAAGAGGGGGGTGGTGAATAACCTTTAACAGTTTTTAACACGTTTATTGTTAATAGATATATATAATGTTGTGACAAACGTAAACGTTAGCAAAATTATATAATTCACAGATATGGATGTAAATTGTTATCAGAAAAGTTAATAAAATATATTTATTTTTAAAACAAGTATTGGCGACGCAAAAAAAACAAAGCTAAGCTAGAATCTGTGTAAGAGGTCTGGTCAGGGGAGATGGGAACAGAAACATCAGGTGCCGTGGAAGAACGCACCAAATTATTAGCAACATCCTGGTCGTTTGTCATCTTGGCCAATGGGGCAAAGGGTTTACTGCAAGGTAAAGCATCCTCAAGTGTTGATTGTAGTCGCTGACCAGAATCGGGGTGTACTGGTGCGGTTGTTAACAGTGAGTGTGCTTTACCCACAGTATGTTGCTCCTGGGCCTGAAGAGTATGTTCCTTAAACATCCCCTGGATTTGCTTTTGCTTGTTTGTGCTGCATGGGGGGGGGGATGAATGGGGTGAGGAAGCAAGGCAGCTGGGGCTGGAGGGAGTATCTCCCACATTCAACCAACAGATTGTCAGAGCAGTCAAGCACACAATTGCCTCCAGCATGTTTTTGCACATTTTTTTTTTTTTACCAACCCCCTTACCCATCCCCTTTAGTGGCATTCCTTTTCCCCATTTGTAAATGACACAGGCGTTTACCAGAGCTGCAAGCAGAGCTATGAAATGGTGGATTACAAGATTTTCAGTGAGGTAGACTAGAACAATCAGGGCAACAAGCTTACTTTTCAGATCAATGCAAACTGACCCAGTCATACAGCTTAAGATGCTTAGATTTAACAAGGGGTTGAAGATATACCAAACAACAGTACATTTTGGGCGGAAAATAGCATTAGGTGAGGGTCCAGCATTGGGATGTGGGACTTGGAGTCCCCAGTGGTGGTGGCAATCAGCTGCGGTGGCTCCCCCTTTAGGCAGATGAGTCGACAGTGTGGGTTCAGTTATGAAGCCCCCACCTAGCAGGGCTTCAGGAAGGTCTCTGCACCACCCCCAACAAGCACAAATGGTCCCTAAGTGAACAGCAATGCTCCCTCCTCTTGCGTATCTGGACTAGGCCTGGACGTTGAACTTCACTCCGTTCGCGGAGTTTGCGGGGTTTTCTGCACTCCGCGGAGCTCGCCGAGTGCAGAAAACTCCGCTTTCGATGTGCAGTGGAGTTTTTCCCCGCTTGCGATTGCGAACAGTAAGTTCGCGATCGCAAACAGTAAGTTTGCGAGAGTGAGCTGCCGCTCGGGAACAATTTTTACCCGAGTAGCAGAAATACCAGCACAAACTGCAGATCGCACTGCACTCCACCACTCGTGGAACTTACTGAGTTTTCAAAACTCTGCAAACTACGCCCAACATGTCCCCCTTGGCTTAGAGAGTTTTGTGTAACACAATTCAAGGCTCAGACGCAGACACCCTAGTTCAGTAATGTTTGAGCTCAGTTCAATCCAGTCTCCTTGGACACAGTCTCACCACAACACAGCCTCCATGTCCTTTTGACACAAGTGTCTCCAATCTCTCCCACTTCTGGGATGAGACGTGGTGGTTGCAGAAGAGGTTGATCTTGGTAAGCTGTTAACCGGATGGGTAGTTCTTCAACAAATGCAGATACTGGTGGTGGGGGGTCACAGGGCAGGCACTGGACCCACTTCTGGGTCACTTCAGCACGAGATGGGTAGCCATTTAGACAGGGGCACAGCGGCATGCTAGCAGTCACAGTGAGCACTTTGTAAACGCAGCAGTGGTGGCGGTCATAGGCACAAGTCTTAGCTTTGATGACAAAGATATCCATGGTCACAGTTGTTTCACTTTACCAGCAAGGACACCCCCAATCGTTCTTATTGCACTGCTGAGAGGTTAGCGGCCAATCCACAATTTACGTTTGCCACCTCACTTCTAGAGAGACTGTGCCCATACTATTGGGCTCACCAATCAGTCTTTGCCGTCTCCATTCTCCTGGCTAGACCCTCAGCACTCAGTCTGGCTGTTACTCCAACACCTCCTGCAGGGTTGGCAGGAGATTTCCCTCTCTCAGTAGGCCGGCTGGCTTCCAGGCACTTAAGGTCAGAGATACAGCTCTTCCAGCAATGTAAGAGTCCAGGGAATAACCCCTGTCATCTGGGAAGTTGACTGTAAGACAGATGCCAGCTCTGAGGTAAATATAAACAATTGCAAAGAAAGGAATGGTTTAATAAAAATTCCATTCAAACAGATAAGATAGCGGTCTGTTTGTTGCTCAAAAATAATAAGAGCATAATGTCAAACGGAGCCAGGTTCCTCTTTTTGTATTAAATTTAGTAAACCCCTACCTGGTTCTTGTCCTTTGGGCCTATCCCCCCCAGTTTGTGTAGCTCTGGGTGCACAGCAGTCATCAGCGTATGCTGCAGAGCAGAGTGATGCTCCCTGTAGTACGGTAGTCTCCATCCAGGAGTAACCACATCAGAGGCACAAAGAGGTGTGAGCTTTCTATACCTGGGGTATCAACAACCACACCATGCAGTGATCAGGGGAAATACAAAAGGCTGGCTCACCTAAAAGATCCTTTCCACACTGAAAAGGAGACTTCAGCCCCACCCTTCACCACCACCACCTTCCAAGTGGCAGTGCTACAGGAAGACTAATCAGCAGCTCCTCTCAGCAAACGGGCTTCAGTGACTTTCTGAAGGTGTCTTGTCTCCTCTGTCCCCACTTTGTTGTCTTCGTCTCTTCCCTCCAGCTTTAGGAATGTCAGCAAAACACTTCCACTGTCTGGGCAAACAATCTCACCTCCATCTTGTGCACAGGAGCAGATTTGGGGCTTCCAAAATGGAATCCAGGGGCATCCATTACACGGGAACCCTTGTGTACATATTGCATGTACCATACAAGACACAACATAAACACACACAGCATATATTTGGAATGTTAGCACAAGGGTTACTCCAGTGACATATGAAAAGGCCTGATCATGACTATGTATACACAAAACATGGTATGCTGCGCCATCGATCTACATGCTAAACCTGTGTCAGGCTGGTAGTCCAATATCAGGAAATTGAGGGCATACTTGACATGTCCCTCAAGGTGACAGGATAGGTCCATGACCTCATCACGTCAAGGGACAGCATAGGCCTCTATGCACTACATTACCACAAGGCTAGGGCCAAAATTAAATAATCTCTGGATTACCAGCTACTCACAGTCAAGTTTTCAGGATAGGGCATCATGACTTGTACCTCACAGGGAATATTCTCATCCCAATAGCATGTTCAGGCAATATTATGTTTTCCTAAATTAATATGGCTTCCGTTGTGGTCTTTACACTCTGCAGGTGTAAATCTGATGTTTTGTGGATACTAAACAAGTGCACATGTGTGGCTCAGTGTATAGTCACTGGTATAAACATACGTTATTTCCATGCACACATGCGGTAATATCTGCTCTTCAGCCTGTAAATGGTAAACAATGAGGATGTTTTATGTTATTTTCTTCTGAAGAAGGTCGTGAAGAAAGCTGGCTGAAGCTATACCTGAGGACTTCCTTGCTTCAAGGAGACCTGCCCTTTGACCTGGGGAGGTGAGCTGCAGCTTGGAGAGTGGACAGCAGTCAAGAGACCAGAACACAAGAAAGGAAATCTGAATAGAGAGAGCTGCTGAGTGGCCTGTAAACCTGACAAGGGGCCTGTAAGTCACAAGCAACAGCCCCTCTAGAAGAGGTCAGAGCAGAAAGGTTCCTTCAACCGCAATACCTGAAGTGGTAGTATCTAAAGACATCTTGGTTCCTTCGCAACACACTAAAAAGGCCTTCACACCCCTGATCCTGGCGGTCTGCAGGACACACCTGAAATAATTCCCACTCACCTGTGTCAGTCTTCCTCCTTGCCTTCCCACTGCTCAACCACAATTGTAGCAGCACAGCCCAGTTCACCAGAAAACAAAACATGAAAGCAACTACAATCAATCACCTTTAACCTTCCTAACCATAGAAGAATTCATCAATGCTGAAAACGCTTGCCTTTGGGATGTCTGTCGTGCCTAGCTACCCAGGGGGGGAGCAGGGGTTATCTTAAGTGTGTATCCCCCTTACCCTGACTAGAAGCAACGGTCCCAATTTGGACAAAGGTACCTACCTCTGCCAAGTAGAGAACGCCATTTCTAACAATAAATGAACATGTCACAAATCAAAATATGTATGTGCAGCAAAAGGATCAAACACTGCTATGAACAATTTGGCCTTAGTTGCTAGCCCCCCCCCCCCATAACTCAACCCTAGGGAGGAATATAGGGGTAAACATGGACTCCAATCTTTCAATCATAATCAGATTGGGTTTGTCCAATGTGCCTAAACTGCTAAATGTGTCACTTCTTTCTCTCATATTGGCTATCAAGGTGGCTCTGTACGCATTGCCTGAAATTCTTGGCCCGCACCACTTGCTGGAAGTGATAGCCCCCCCTCCCCTAGCCCCCCCCCCCCCAAAAAAAAAAGATTGGGTCTACTTGCTCTCCTGGCCTGAGCACAGGATTTTTGCAGAGCTGCCAAGTTTTTCAGGTCCATCCGTGGTGTGCTGCTCCAGTCCACGTTTTTTCCTTGAATTCTGGGACTTGTAGTCTTGTTTATTTCATTATAAAACAGGACTACATATCCCATAATTCAGAGGGAAAAACCTGGACTGGAGCCGCACATCACACAACGGCCGCAGAAACTTGGCAGCTATGATAAGATTCACAAGTAGAAGCACCCCGGAGCAACACACAGTAAAGATTGTTCAAGAAATTCACACAAGTGAGACCCCGTCACGAGCCTGGTGAAGAATGAAAGCTCCTGCTGTGAATGATATACCGTCCACGAGGGGTGACCCATCTTTCAGAAGGGACGCAACAACTGCTCCTGGGTGTGATTGGTTCGAAGTTATCTCACTGTGACCAATGAAGAGTGACCCTAATTGGGCTCTCTTGTTAAAGTTCATAATAAATTGTAGCGTATGACCCCCCTGTGTGAGTGTCTTCGCACGTGCTTGTGTGGATGTGTGTGTGTGTGCAAGTTGTGACAGCCTTAGGGCCCGCCTTCCCAGCAGCAGAATCCTGTGGATGGAACACCCGTGACGTGCCAGGCCCTGCACTGTGATGTCACGAAGTCCAGGCTAGCACCAGCAGGGAAATCCTGTGGATGGAACACCTGTGACGTGCCAGGACCTGCACTGTGATGTCACAAGGTTCAGGCTAAAAGCAGATGGGAATCCTGTGAATGGAACACCTGTGACGTACCAGGCCCTCCACTGTGAGGTCAAGAGGTCGAAGCTAGCACCAGCAGAGGAATCCTGTGGATGGAACACCTGTGACGTTCCAGGGCCTCCCCTGTGATGTCACGAGATCCACACTAGCACCAGCAGGGGAATCCTGTGGACGGAACACCTGTGACGTGCTAGGCCCTCCACTGTGACGTCACGAGGTCGAGGCTAGCAGCAGCAGGGGAATCCTATGGATGGAACACCTGTGACGTGCCAGGCCCTCCCTCCCCTGTGATGTAATGAGGTCGAGGCTAAGTGCAGAGGGGAGGCTCCGCCGGAGCAGAGACAAGGAGAGGCCCCTGAGCGGGGAGAAGGTCGGGCAGGATTAGATCGTCTTTGAGGTTCATCACAGGATCCTTTTGTGACTAAATAGATCTTTGTTTTTTTTAGGTAATTGAATTAAAACCGTGTCTCGGCTGCTCCCAACCCCCCCCCCCCCCTACACTGCAACACTTGTCATCGCCCATAAGCCGGTGATGCATGATGACAGGTTGAATGTCTATTGTGACGTGTCCGTGGTATACAAGGCTGGTAACCAGGCAGCCGCAGCATTGCACTCATGAGCACCGGGCGGAGAGGACCACTGCTGGCGGCCGGAGCCGAGGCCCCCCGAGAGGACGAGGGGGCCGGGGCCTCACAGGCTCCAAAAAGAACAGGACGGGGCTGGGTGAAAGGGAGGTGAGTATAGAAACCAAATGAAAACCGAACTTGAAACCAAATGAAACCGAACTTGAAACCAAACTGAAACCGAACTTGAAACCAAACTTTAAACTGGCTTGATACTGACTTGATACTGGCTTGATACTGGCTTGATACTGACTTGATACTGACTTGATACTGGCTTGATACTGACTTGATACTGGCTTGATACTGACTTGATACTGGCTTGAAACTTCCCTTCCCTCTTCCTTTCTCTTTCCCGTTTTTCCTTCTCTGCCTTACATTCCTGTCTCTCCTCTCCTATCCCCTTCTCCCCCTTTCTTTTAAGTTCCCCTTTTCTCCATCACTCTTTAATACTCTCCCCTTCTGTCACTCCCCTCCCCTTCCCATTCAATCCATTCCGGTTCCATCCTGCACTCTCTTATCTCCTTTTCCATCTCCACTCCTCCCCTTCCCTTCTCTTCCCCTCCATTCCCTCCCATTCACAGCCTCTTTCCCTTCTAATCTGTAACCATCACCTCTGCTCCTTTTCTGCTCCCCTTCCACTTACCCATCCTTTTTTCCTTATTCTTCCTTCCTTCACCTCCCTTCCTCTTCACCATTCCCACCCCTTTCCCCTCACCCATCCCTTCCCCTCATTACCCTTCCCCTCATCTCCCTCTCTCTCATTTGCCCTCTCCCCTCCATTCTCCCTTCCTTTCCCTGCCTTTCTCCTCCTTTCTCTTCTCCGCCTTCTTCCTCTCATTCCTTTCCTTTCCATTCCATTCCCAACCCATCCCTTCTTTCCCTTTACCCCACCCTCCAACTACCCCTCTCCGTCCATGTCCCCCCTTTATTTCCATTACTTTCTTCTTTACCTCTTTAATCCTCTACCCTTCTGTCACTCTCCTTCCCTTCCCTTCCATTCACTGCCTTACCTACCCTCCCATCCCATTCTGTTACCCCACACACACAACCCCACCCATCCCTTCTTTCCCTGTACCCCACCCTCCAACTACCCCTCTCCGTCCACGTCCCCCCTTTATTTCCATTACTTTTTTCTTTACCTCTTTAATCCTCTACCCTTCTGTCACTCTCCCTTCCCTTCCATCCCATTCACTGCCTTACCTCCCCTCCCATCCCATTCTGTTACCCCACACACACAACCCCACCCATCCCTTCTTTCCCTTTACCCCACCCTCCAACTACCCCTCTCCGTCCATGTCCCCCCTTTATTTCCATTACTTTCTTCTTTACCTCTTTAATCCTCTACCCTTCAGTCACTCTCCCTTCCCTTCCATCCCATTCACTGCCTTACCTCCCCTCCCATCCCATTCTGTTACCCCACACACAAACCCCCACACACAACCCCTTCCACACACACAACCCCCTCCACACACACAACCCCCCCCACACACAACCTCACACACACAACCCCACATACACACAACCCCCACATACACACAACCCCCACACACAACCCCCCACACACAACCACAACCCCCACACACACAACCACAACCCCCCCACACACACAACCCCACAAACACAATCCCCCACACACACCCACACATACAACCCCACACACACAACCCCCCACACACACAACCCCACAAACAAACCCCCCCACACACACAACCCCCCCCACATACACAACACAACCCCCAACACAAAATCCCACAACCACACACAACCACACTACCCCCCACACACTCAACCCCACACCGCACACAACCCCACACACCACACACAACCACACACCCACACAAACACACACAAACCCACATACACACAACCCCACACACAAACACACAACCCCCCACACACACAACCCCCACACACACAACCACAAACCCCAGACACATACAACCACAACCCCCCACACACACAACCCCCCACACACAAAACCCCACACACAAACCCACACAAACAACCCCACACAACCACAAAACCTCCACCACACAACACACAATCTCACACACACAACCCCACACACACTCCACAACCCCACACACACCACAACCCCACGCAACCACACAGAAACCCACACAACCACACACACACAACCACACACAACCCCGCACACATGCTACCCCCACACACAACCCCACACACACAACTCCACCACCCCACACACCCCACACACAACCCCACACACCACACACAACCACACACACCACCCTACACACACAACCCACCACACACACAACCCCCACACACAACCTCCCCCTCACACACAAACACACAACCCCACACACAACCCCTAAAACACACAGCCCCCCACACACACAACCTCCCACACACACAACCCCACACACACAATCCCCCCCACACAAACCCACACACGCAACCACACACACACAACCCCCCCACACACAACCCCACACACACACAACCCCACACACACACAACCCCACACACACACAACCCCACACACAGACAACCCCACACACACAAGACCCCTAACACACACAACCCTCACACGCACAGAACCCCACACACAACCCTCCACACACAAACCTGCACACATGCAACCCCACGCCACACACACGCAACCCCACACGCACAACCCCACACACACAACCCCCAACAAACACACAACCCCATACACATACAACCCCACACACATACAACCCCACACACACCCCACACTCAACCCCACACACACCACCCACCACAGTGAGTGTCAGTGAGAGTGTCAGTGAGAGTGTCAGTGAGTGTGTCAGTGAGAGTGTCAGTGACAGTGAGTGTTTGTGAGAGTGTCAGTGAAAGTGTTAGTGAGAGTGTCAGTGTCAGTGAGAGTGTGAGTGAGTGTCAGTGAGAGTGTTGATGAGATTGTCAGTGAGAGTGTTAGTGTCAGTGTCAGTGAGTGTCAGTGTGAGTGAGAGTGTCAGTGAGTGTCAGTGAGAGTGTCAGTGAGAGTGTCAGTGAGAGTGTCGATGAGATTGTCAGAGTGTCAGTGTCGTCAGTGTCAGTGAGAGTGTCAGAGTCAGTGAGAGTGTCAGTGAGAGTGTCAGTGTGACTGTCCGTGAGAATGTCAGTGAGAGTGTCAGTGTCAGTGAGAGTGTCAGTGTCAGTGAGAGTGTCAGTGTCAGTGAGAGTGTCGATGAGAGTGTCAGTGAGAGTGTCGGTGAGAGTGTCAGTGAGAGTGTCAGTGAGTGTCAGTGAGAGTGTCAGTGTCAGTGAGAGTGTCAGTGAGAGTGTCAGTGAGAGTGTCGATGAGATTGTCAGTGAGTGTGTCAATGTCAGTGAGAGTGTCAGTGAGAGTATCAGTGTCAGTGAGAGTGTCAGTGAGAGTGTCAATGAGAGTGTCAGTGTCAGTGAGTGTGTCAGTGAGAGTGTCAGTGAGTGTCAGTGAGTGTGTCAGTAAGAGTGTCAATGTCAGTGAGAGTGTCAGTGAGAGTGTCAGTGAGAATGTCAGTGAGAGTGTCAGTGAGAGTGGCTGTGAAAGTATCAGTGAGTGTCAGTGAAAGTGTCAGTGAGAGTGTCAGTGTCAGTGAGTGTCAGTGTGAGTGTCCGTGAGAGTGTCAGTGAGAAGGTCAGTGTCAGTGAGAGTGTCAGTGAGAGTGTCAGTGTCAGTGAGTGTGCCCATGAGAGTGTCAGTGAAAGTGTCAGTGAGTGTCAGTGAGTATCAGTGAGAGTGTCAGTTTCAGTGAGAGTGTCAGTGAGAGTGTGAGTGAGAGTGTGAGTGAGAGTGAGTGAGAGTGTGAGTGGGAATGTCAGTGAGTGTCAGTGAGTGTGTCAGTGTCAGTGAGAGAGTCAGTGAGAGTGTCAGTGAGAGTGTGAGTGAGAGTGTCAGTGTCAGTGTCAGTGTCAGTGAGAGTGTCAGTGAGAGTGCCCGTTTCAGTGTGAGTTTCAGTGTTAGTGTCAGTGAGAGTGTCAGTGTCAGTGAGAGTGTCAGTGAGTGTGAGTGAGAGTGTCATTGAGTGTGTCATTGAGTGTGTCAGTGAGATTGTCAGTGAGTGTCAGTGAGTGTCAGTGTCAGTGAGTGTGTCAGTGAGTGTGTCAGTGAGTGTCAGTGAGTGTCAGTGAGAGTGTCAGTGAGAGTGTCAGTGAGAGTGTCAGTGAGAGTGTCAGTGTCAGTGTGAGTGTCAGTGTGAGTGTCAGTGAGAGTGTCAGTGAGAGTTTTAGTGTCAGTGAGAGTGTCAGTGTCAGTGTCAGATAGTGTCAGTGTCAGTAAGAGTGTGAGTGAGAGTGTGAGTGAGAGTGTGAGTGAGAGTGTGAGTGAGAGTGTCAGTGAAAGTGTCAGTGAGTGTCAGTGAGAGTGTCAGTTAGTGTCAGTGAGAGTTTCAGTGAGAGTGTCAGTGTCAGTGAGAGTGTCATTGAGAGTGTCAGTTTCAGTTTGAGTGTCAGTGAGAGTGTCAGTGTCAGCGAGAGTGTCAGTGAGTGTGAGTGAGAGTGTCAGTGTCAGTGAGAGTGTCAGAGTGAGAGTGTCAGAGTGAGAGTGTCAGAGTGAGAGTGTCAGTGAGAGTGTCAGTGTCCGTGAGAGTGTCAGCAAGAGTGTCAGTGTCAGTGAGAGTGTCAGTGAGAGTGTCAGTGAGAGTGTCAGTGAGTGTTTCAGTGAGTGTGTCAGTGAGTGTCAGTGAGTGTCAGTGAGTGTGTCAGAGAAAGTGTCAATGAGAGTGTCAGTGTCAGTGAGAGTGTCAGTGAGTGTCAGTGAGAGTGTCAGTGAGTGTCCTTGAGTGTCCTTGAGTGTCAGTGAGAGTGTCAGTGAGTGTCAGTGAGAGTGTCAGTGAGAGTTTCAGTGAGAGTGTCAGTGTCAGTGAGAGTGTCAGTGAGAGTGTCAGTGAGTGTCAGGGAGAGTGCCAGTGTCAGTGAGAGTGTCAGTGAGAGTGTCAATGAGATTGTCAGTGAGAGTGTCAGTATCAGTGAAAGTGTCAGTGAGAGTGTCAGTGTCAGTGAGAGTGTGTGTCAGTGAGAGTGTCAGTGAGAGTGTCAGTGAGTGTCAACGAAAGTGTCAGTGAGAGTGTCAGTGAGAGTGTCAGTGAGTGTCAGTGAGTGTCAGTGAGAGTGTCAGTGAGAGTGTCAGTGAGTGTGTCAGTGAGTGTCAGTGAGAGTGTCAGTGAGAGTGTCAGTGAGTGTCAGTGAAAGTTTCAGTGAGAGTGTCAGTGTCAGTGAGTGTCATTGAGGGTGTCAGATTCAGTGTGAGTGTAAGTGAGAGTGGCAGTGAGAGTGTCAGTGTCAGTGAGTGTGAGTGAGAGTGTGAGTGAGAGTGTGAGTGTCAGTGAGAGTGTCAGTGAGAGTGTCAGTGAGAGTGTCAGTGAGAGTGTCAGTGAGAGTGTCAGTGAGTGTTTCAGTGAGTGTGTCAGTGAGTGTCAGTGAGAGCATCAGTGAGAGTGTCAGTGAGTGTGTCAGAGAAAGTGTCAATGAGAGTGTCAGTGTCAGTGAGAGTGTCAGTGAGAGTGTCAGTGAGTGTCAGTGAGAGTGTCAGTGAGAGTGACAGTGAGAGTCAGTGAGAGTGTCAGTGAGAGTGTCAGTGAGAGTGTCAGTGAGCGTTTCAGTGTCAGTGAGAGTGTCAGTGTCAGTGAGAGTGTCAGTGAGAGTGTCAGTGAGTGTCAGTGAGAGTGTCGGTGTCAGTGAGAGTGTCAGTGAGAGTGTCAATGAGATTGTCAGTGAGATTGTCAGTGAGTGTCAGTATCAGTGAAAGTGTCAGTGAGAGTGTCAGTGTCAGTGAGAGTGTCAGTGTCAGTGAGAGTGTCAGTGAGAGTGTCAGTGAGAGTGTCAGGGAGAGTGTCAGTGAGAGTGTCAGTGAGTGTGTCAGTGAGAGTGTCAGTGAGAGTGTCAGTGAGTGTCAGTGAGAGTTTCAGTGAGAGTGTCAGTGTCAGTGAGTGTCATTGAGAGTGTCAGTTTCAGTGTGAGTGTAAGTGAGGGTGTCAGTGTCAGTGAGAGTGTCAGTGAGTGTGAGTGAGAGTGTGAGTGAGAGTGTCAGTGTCAGTGAGAGTGTCAGTGAGAGTGTCAGTAAGGGTGGCAGTGAGTGTGTCAGGGAGTGTGTCAGAGAGAGTGTCAGTGAAAGTGTCAGTGAAAGTGTCAGTGAGAGTGTGAGTGAGAGTGTCAGAGTCAATGTCAGTGAGAGTGTCAGTGAGAGTGTCAGTGAGAGTGTCAGTGAGTGTGTCAGTGAGATTGTCAGTGAAAGTGTCAGTGAGTGTCAGTGAGAGTGTCAGTGAGAGTGTCAGTGAGAGTGTCAGTGAGAGTTTCAGTGAGAGTGTCAGTGTCAGTGAGAGTGTCATTGAGAGTGTCAGTTTCAGTGTGTGTGTAAGTGAGAGTGTCAGTGAGAGTGTCAGTGTCAGTGAGAGTGTCAGTGAGTGTGAGTGAGAGTGTGAGTGAGAGTGTCAGTGTCAGTAAGAGTGTCAATAAGAGTGTCAGTGAGAGTGTCAGAGTGAGTGTCAGAGTGAGTGTCAGTGAGAGTGTCAGTGAGAGTGTCAGTGAGAGTGTCAGTGTCAGTGAGAGTGTCAGTGCCAGTGAGAGTGTCAGTGTCAGTGAGAGTGTCAGTGAGAGTGTCAGTGGGTGTGTCAGTGAGTGTCAGTGAGAGTGTCAGTGTCAGTGAGTTTGTCAGAGAAAGTGTCAGAGAAAGTGTCAGTTAGAGTGTCAGTGTCAGTGAGAGTGTCAGTGAGAGTGTCAGTGAGTGTCCTTGAGTGTCAGTGAGAGTCAGTGAGAGTGTCAGTGAGTGTCAGTGAGAGTGTCAGTGAGAGTGTCAATGAGAGTGTCAGTGTCAGTGAGTGTGTCAGTGAGAGTGTCAGTGAGTGTCAGTGAGTGTGTCAGTAAGAGTGTCAATGTCAGTGAGAGTGTCAGTGAGAGTGTCAGTGAGAATGTCAGTGAGAGTGTCAGTGAGAGTGGCTGTGAAAGTATCAGTGAGTGTCAGTGAAAGTGTCAGTGAGAGTGTCAGTGTCAGTGAGTGTCAGTGAGTGTGTCAGTAAGAGTGTCAATGTCAGTGAGAGTGTCAGTGAGAGTGTCAGTGAGAATGTCAGTGAGAGTGTCAGTGAGAGTGGCTGTGAAAGTATCAGTGAGTGTCAGTGAAAGTGTCAGTGAGAGTGTCAGTGTCAGTGAGTGTCAGTGTGAGTGTCCGTGAGAGTGTCAGTGAGAGTGTCAGTGTCAGTGAGAGTGTCAGTGAGAGTGTCAGTGTCAGTGAGTGTGCCCATGAGAGTGTCAGTGAAAGTGTCAGTGAGTGTCAGTGAGTATCAGTGAGAGTGTCAGTTTCAGTGAGAGTGTCAGTGAGAGTGTGAGTGAGAGTGTGAGTGAGAGTGAGTGAGAGTGTGAGTGGGAATGTCAGTGAGTGTCAGTGAGTGTGTCAGTGTCAGTGAGAGAGTCAGTGAGAGTGTCAGTGAGAGTGTGAGTGAGAGTGTCAGTGTCAGTGTCAGTGAGAGTGTCAGTGAGAGTGTCAGTGAGAGTGCCCGTTTCAGTGTGAGTTTCAGTGTTAGTGTCAGTGAGAGTGTCAGTGTCAGTGAGAGTGTCAGTGAGTGTGAGTGAGAGTGTCATTGAGTGTGTCATTGAGTGTGTCAGTGAGATTGTCAGTGAGTGTCAGTGAGTGTCAGTGTCAGTGAGTGTGTCAGTGAGTGTGTCAGTGAGTGTCAGTGAGTGTCAGTGAGAGTGTCAGTGAGAGTGTCAGTGAGAGTGTCAGTGAGAGTGTCAGTGTCAGTGTGAGTGTCAGTGTGAGTGTCAGTGAGAGTGTCAGTGAGAGTGTCAGTGAGAGTTTCAGTGTCAGTGAGAGTGTCAGTGTCAGTGTCAGATAGTGTCAGTGTCAGTAAGAGTGTGAGTGAGAGTGTGAGTGAGAGTGTGAGTGAGAGTGTGAGTGAGAGTGTCAGTGAAAGTGTCAGTGAGTGTCAGTGAGAGTGTCAGTTAGTGTCAGTGAGAGTTTCAGTGAGAGTGTCAGTGTCAGTGAGAGTGTCATTGAGAGTGTCAGTTTCAGTTTGAGTGTCAGTGAAAGTGTCAGTGAGAGTGTCAGTGTCAGCGAGAGTGTCAGTGAGTGTGAGTGAGAGTGTCAGTGTCAGTGAGAGTGTCAGAGTGAGAGTGTCAGAGTGAGAGTGTCAGAGTGAGAGTGTCAGTGAGAGTGTCAGTGTCCGTGAGAGTGTCAGCAAGAGTGTCAGTGTCAGTGAGAGTGTCAGTGAGAGTGTCAGTGAGTGTTTCAGTGAGTGTGTCAGTGAGTGTCAGTGAGTGTCAGTGAGTGTGTCAGAGAAAGTGTCAATGAGAGTGTCAGTGTCAGTGAGAGTGTCAGTGAGTGTCAGTGAGAGTGTCAGTGAGTGTCCTTGAGTGTCCTTGAGTGTCAGTGAGAGTGTCAGTGAGTGTCAGTGAGAGTGTCAGTGAGAGTTTCAGTGAGAGTGTCAGTGTCAGTGAGAGTGTCAGTGAGAGTGTCAGTGAGTGTCAGGGAGAGTGCCAGTGTCAGTGAGAGTGTCAGTGAGAGTGTCAATGAGATTGTCAGTGAGAGTGTCAGTATCAGTGAAAGTGTCAGTGAGAGTGTCAGTGTCAGTGAGAGTGTGTGTCAGTGAGAGTGTCAGTGAGAGTGTCAGTGAGTGTCAACGAAAGTGTCAGTGAGAGTGTCAGTGAGAGTGTCAGTGAGTGTCAGTGAGTGTCAGTGAGAGTGTCAGTGAGAGTGTCAGTGAGTGTGTCAGTGAGTGTCAGTGAGAGTGTCAGTGAGAGTGTCAGTGAGTGTCAGTGAAAGTTTCAGTGAGAGTGTCAGTGTCAGTGAGTGTCATTGAGGGTGTCAGATTCAGTGTGAGTGTAAGTGAGAGTGGCAGTGAGAGTGTCAGTGTCAGTGAGTGTGAGTGAGAGTGTGAGTGAGAGTGTGAGTGTCAGTGAGAGTGTCAGTGAGAGTGTCAGTGAGAGTGTCAGTGAGAGTGTCAGTGAGAGTGTCAGTGAGTGTTTCAGTGAGTGTGTCAGTGAGTGTCAGTGAGAGCATCAGTGAGAGTGTCAGTGAGTGTGTCAGAGAAAGTGTCAATGAGAGTGTCAGTGTCAGTGAGAGTGTCAGTGAGAGTGTCAGTGAGAGTGTCAGTGAGAGTGACAGTGAGAGTCAGTGAGAGTGTCAGTGAGAGTGTCAGTGAGAGTGTCAGTGAGCGTTTCAGTGTCAGTGAGAGTGTCAGTGTCAGTGAGAGTGTCAGTGAGAGTGTCAGTGAGTGTCAGTGAGAGTGTCGGTGTCAGTGAGAGTGTCAGTGAGAGTGTCAATGAGATTGTCAGTGAGATTGTCAGTGAGAGTGTCAGTATCAGTGAAAGTGTCAGTGAGAGTGTCAGTGTCAGTGAGAGTGTCAGTGTCAGTGAGAGTGTCAGTGAGAGTGTCAGTGAGAGTGTCAGGGAGAGTGTCAGTGAGAGTGTCAGTGAGTGTGTCAGTGAGAGTGTCAGTGAGAGTGTCAGTGAGTGTCAGTGAGAGTTTCAGTGAGAGTGTCAGTGTCAGTGAGTGTCATTGAGAGTGTCAGTTTCAGTGTGAGTGTAAGTGAGGGTGTCAGTGTCAGTGAGAGTGTCAGTGAGTGTGAGTGAGAGTGTGAGTGAGAGTGTCAGTGTCAGTGAGAGTGTCAGTGAGAGTGTCAGTAAGGGTGGCAGTGAGTGTGTCAGGGAGTGTGTCAGAGAGAGTGTCAGTGAAAGTGTCAGTGAAAGTGTCAGTGAGAGTGTGAGTGAGAGTGTCAGAGTCAATGTCAGTGAGAGTGTCAGTGAGAGTGTCAGTGAGAGTGTCAGTGAGTGTGTCAGTGAGATTGTCAGTGAAAGTGTCAGTGAGTGTCAGTGAGAGTGTCAGTGAGAGTGTCAGTGAGAGTGTCAGTGAGAGTTTCAGTGAGAGTGTCAGTGTCAGTGAGAGTGTCATTGAGAGTGTCAGTTTCAGTGTGTGTGTAAGTGAGAGTGTCAGTGAGAGTGTCAGTGTCAGTGAGAGTGTCAGTGAGTGTGAGTGAGAGTGTGAGTGAGAGTGTCAGTGTCAGTAAGAGTGTCAATAAGAGTGTCAGTGAGAGTGTCAGAGTGAGTGTCAGAGTGAGTGTCAGTGAGAGTGTCAGTGAGAGTGTCAGTGTCAGTGAGAGTGTCAGTGCCAGTGAGAGTGTCAGTGTCAGTGAGAGTGTCAGTGAGAGTGTCAGTGGGTGTGTCAGTGAGTGTCAGTGAGAGTGTCAGTGTCAGTGAGTTTGTCAGAGAAAGTGTCAGAGAAAGTGTCAGTTAGAGTGTCAGTGTCAGTGAGAGTGTCAGTGAGAGTGTCAGTGAGTGTCCTTGAGTGTCAGTGAGAGTCAGTGAGAGTGTCAGTGAGTGTCAGTGAGAGTGTCAGTGAGAGTGTCAATGAGAGTGTCAGTGTCAGTGAGTGTGTCAGTGAGAGTGTCAGTGAGTGTCAGTGAGTGTGTCAGTAAGAGTGTCAATGTCAGTGAGAGTGTCAGTGAGAGTGTCAGTGAGAATGTCAGTGAGAGTGTCAGTGAGAGTGGCTGTGAAAGTATCAGTGAGTGTCAGTGAAAGTGTCAGTGAGAGTGTCAGTGTCAGTGAGTGTCAGTGTGAGTGTCCGTAAGAGTGTCAGTGAGAGTGTCAGTGTCAGTGAGAGTGTCAGTGAGAGTGTCAGTGTCAGTGAGTGTGCCCATGAGAGTGTCAGTGAAAGTGTCAGTGAAAGTGTCAGTGAGAGTGTCAGTGAGTGTCAGTGAGAGTGTCAGTGAGTGTCAGTGAGTATCAGTGAGAGTGTCAGTTTCAGTGAGAGTGTCAGTGTCAGTGAGTGTGAGTGAGAGTGTGAGTGAGAGTGTGAGTGGGAATGTCAGTGAGTGTCAGTGAGTGTGTCAGTGTCAGTGAGAGAGTCAGTGAGAGTGTCAGTGAGAGTGTGAGTGAGAGTGTCAGTGAGAGTGAGAGTGTCAGTGAGTGTCAGTGAGAGTGTCAGTGAGAGTGTCAGTGAGAGTGTCAGTGAGAGTGCCCGTTTCAGTGTGAGTTTCAGTGTTAGTGTCAGTGAGAGTGTCAGTGTCAGTGAGAGTGTCAGTGAGTGTGAGTGAGAGTGTCATTGAGTGTGTCATTGAGTGTGTCAGTGAGATTGTCAGTGAGTGTCAGTGAGTGTCAGTGTCAGTGAGTGTGTCAGTGAGTGTGTCAGTGAGTGTCAGTGAGAGTGTCAGTGAGAGTGTCAGTGAGAGTGTCAGTGTCAGTGAGAGTGTCAGTGAGAGTGTCAGTGTCAGTGTGAGTGTCAGTGAGAGTGTCAGTGAGAGTGTCAGTGAGAGTTTCAGTGTCAGTGAGAGTGTCAGTGTCAGTGTCAGATAGTGTCAGTGTGAGTGAGAGTGTGAGTGAGAGTGTGAGTGAGAGTGTGAGTGAGAGTGTCAGTGAAAGTGTCAGTGAGTGTCAGTTAGTGTCAGTGAGAGTTTCAGTGAGAGTGTCAGTGTCAGTGAGAGTGTCATTGAGAGTGTCAGTTTCAGTTTGAGTGTCAGTGAAAGTGTCAGTGAGAGTGTCAGTGTCAGCGAGAGTGTCAGTGAGTGTGAGTGAGAGTGTCAGTGTCAGTGAGAGTGTCAGAGTGAGAGTGTCAGAGTGAGAGTGTCAGAGTGAGAGTGTCAGTGAGAGTGTCAGTGTCCGTGAGAGTGTCAGCAAGAGTGTCAGTGTCAGTGAGAGTGTCAGTGAGAGTGTCAGTGAGAGTGTCAGTGAGTGTTTCAGTTAGTGTGTCAGTGAGTGTCAGTGAGTGTGTCAGAGAAAGTGTCAATGAGAGTGTCAGTGTCAGTGAGAGTGTCAGTGAGTGTCAGTGAGAGTGTCAGTGAGTGTCCTTGAGTGTCCTTGAGTGTCAGTGAGAGTGTCAGTGAGAGTGTCAGTGAGTGTCAGTGAGAGTGTCAGTGAGAGTTTCAGTGAGAGTGTCAGTGTCAGTGAGAGTGTCAGTGAGAGTGTCAGTGAGTGTCAGGGAGAGTGCCAGTGTCAGTGAGAGTGTCAGTGAGAGTGTCAATGAGATTGTCAGTGAGAGTGTCAGTATCAGTGAAAGTGTCAGTGAGAGTGTCAGTGTCAGTGAGAGTGTGTGTCAGTGAGAGTGTCAGTGAGAGTGTCAGTGAGTGTCAACGAAAGTGTCAGTGAGAGTGTCAGTGAGAGTGTCAGTGAGTGTCAGTGAGTGTCAGTGAGAGTGTCAGTGAGAGTGTCAGTGAGTGTGTCAGTGAGTGTCAGTGAGAGTGTCAGTGAGAGTGTCAGTGAGTGTCAGTGAAAGTTTCAGTGAGAGTGTCAGTGTCAGTGAGTGTCATTGAGGGTGTCAGATTCAGTGTGAGTGTAAGTGAGAGTGGCAGTGAGAGTGTCAGTGTCAGTGAGTGTGAGTGAGAGTGTGAGTGAGAGTGTGAGTGTCAGTGAGAGTGTCAGTGAGAGTGTCAGTGAGAGTGTCAGTGAGAGTGTCAGTGAGAGTGTCAGTGAGTGTTAGAGTGAGTGTGTCAGTGAGTGTCAGTGAGAGCATCAGTGAGAGTGTCAGTGAGTGTGTCAGAGAAAGTGTCAATGAGAGTGTCAGTGTCAGTGAGAGTGTCAGTGAGAGTGTCAGTGAGTGTCAGTGAGAGTGTCAGTGAGAGTGACAGTGAGAGTCAGTGAGAGTGTCAGTGAGAGTGTCAGTGAGAGTGTCAGTGAGCGTTTCAGTGTCAGTGAGAGTGTCAGTGTCAGTGAGAGTGTCAGTGAGAGTGTCAGTGAGTGTCAGTGAGAGTGTCGGTGTCAGTGAGAGTGTCAGTGAGAGTGTCAATGAGATTGTCAGTGAGATTGTCAGTGAGAGTGTCAGTATCAGTGAAAGTGTCAGTGAGAGTGTCAGTGTCAGTGAGAGTGTCAGTGTCAGTGAGAGTGTCAGTGAGAGTGTCAGTGAGAGTGTCAGGGAGAGTGTCAGTGAGAGTGTCAGTGAGTGTGTCAGTGAGAGTGTCAGTGAGAGTGTCAGTGAGAGTGTCAGTGAGTGTCAGTGAGAGTTTCAGTGAGAGTGTCAGTGTCAGTGAGTGTCATTGAGAGTGTCAGTTTCAGTGTGAGTGTAAGTGAGGGTGTCAGTGTCAGTGAGAGTGTCAGTGAGTGTGAGTCAGAGTGTGAGTGAGAGTGTCAGTGTCAGTGAGAGTGTCAGTGAGAGTGTCAGTGAGAGTGTCAGTGAGGGTGGCAGTGAGTGTGTCAGGGAGTGTGTCAGAGAGAGTGTCAGTGAAAGTGTCAGTGAAAGTGTCAGTGAGAGTGTGAGTGAGAGTGTCAGAGTCAATGTCAGTGAGAGTGTCAGTGAGAGTGTCAGTGAGAGTGTCAGTGAGTGTGTCAGTGAGATTGTCAGTGAAAGTGTCAGTGAGTGTCAGTGAGAGTGTCAGTGAGTGTCAGTGAGAGTTTCAGTGAGAGTGTCATGTCAGTGAGAGTGTCATTGAGAGTGTCAGTTTCAGTGTGTGTGTAAGTGAGAGTGTCAGTGAGAGTGTCAGTGTCAGTGAGAGTGTCAGTGAGTGTGAGTGAGAGTGTGAGTGAGAGTGTCGGTGTCAGTAAGAGTGTCAATAAGAGTGTCAGTGAGAGTGTCAGAGTGAGTGTCAGAGTGAGTGTCAGTGAGAGTGTCAGTGAGAGTGTCAGTGAGAGTGTCAGTGTCAGTGAGAGTGTCAGTGAGAGTGTCAGTGCCAGTGAGAGTGTCAGTGTCAGTGAGAGTGTCAGTGAGAGTGTCAGTGGGTGTGTCAGTGAGTGTCAGTGAGAGTGTCAGTGTCAGTGAGTTTGTCAGAGAAAGTGTCAGAGAAAGTGTCAGTTAGAGTGTCAGTGTCAGTGAGAGTGTCAGTGAGAGTGTCAGTGAGTGTCCTTGAGTGTCAGTGAGAGTCAGTGAGAGTGTCAGTGAGTGTCAGTGAGAGTGTCAGTGAGAGTGTCAGTGAGAGTGTCAGTGAGAGTGTCAGTGAGAGTGTCAGTGAGAGTGTCAGTGTTAGTGAGAGTGTCAATGAGTGTGTCAGTGAGAGTGTCAGTGAGTGTCAGTGTCAGTGAGTATCAGTGAGAGTGTCAGTGAGAGTGTCAGTGAGAGTGCCAGTGTCAGTGAGACTGTCAGTGTCAGTGAGTGTGTCAGTGAGAGTGTCAGTGAGTGTCAGTGTCAGTGAGAGTGTCGATGAGATTGTCAGTGAGAGTGTCAGTGATAGTGTCAGTGATAGTGTCAGTGTCAGTGAGAGTGTCAGTGAGAGTGTCAGTGTCAGTGAGAGTGTCAGTGAGAGTGTCAGTGAGAGTGTCAGTGTGAGTGTCCGTGAGAGTATCAGTGAGTGTGTCAGCATCAGTGAGAGTGTCAGTGAGAGTGTCAGTGTGAGTGTCAGTTAGAGTGTCAGTGAGAGTGTCAGTTTCACTGTGAGTGTCAGTGAGAGTGTCAGTGTCAGTGAGAGTGTCAGTGAGTGTGAGTGAGTGTGAGTGAGAGTGTCAGAGTCAGTGTCAGTGAGAGTGGCAGTGAGAGTGGCAGTGTCTGTGAGTGGCAGTGAGTGGCAGTGAGAGTGTCAGTGTCAGTGAGAGTGTCAGTGAGAGTGTCAGTGAGAGTGTCAGTGAGAGTGTCAGTGAGAGTGTCAGTGTTAGTGAGAGTGTCAGCATCAGTGAGAGTGTCAGAGAGTGTGTCAGTGAGAGTGTCAGTGTGAGTGTCAGTAAGAGTGTCAGTGAGAGTGTCAGTTTCAGTTTAAGTGTCAGTGAGAGTGTCAGTGAGTGTCAGTGTCAGTGAGAGTGTCGATGAGATTGTCAGTGAGAGTGTCAGTGATAGTGTCAGTGATAGTGTCAGTGTCAGTGAGAGTGTCAGTGAGAGTGTCAGTGTCAGTGAGAGTGTCAGTGAGAGTGTCAGTGAGAGTGTCAGTGTGAGTGTCCGTGAGAGTATCAGTGAGTGTGTCAGCATCAGTGAGAGTGTCAGTGAGAGTGTCAGTGTGAGTGTCAGTGAGAGTGTCAGTGTCAGTGAGAGTGTCAGTGAGTGTGAGTGAGTGTGAGTGAGAGTGTCAGAGTCAGTGTCAGTGAGAGTGGCAGTGAGAGTGGCAGTGTCTGTGAGTGGCAGTGAGTGTCAGTGAGAGTGTCAGTGTCAGTGTCGATGAGATTGTCAGTGAGAGTGAGAGTGTCAGTGAGAGTGTCAGTGAGAGTGTCAGTGAGAGTGTCAGTGTTAGTGAGAGTGTCAGCATCAGTGAGAGTGTCAGTGAGTGTGTCAGTGAGAGTGTCAGTGTGAGTGTCAGTAAGAGTGTCAGTGAGAGTGTCAGTTTCAGTTTAAGTGTCAGTGAGAGTGTCAGTGAGAGTGTCAGTGAGTGTGAGTGAGAGTGTCAGTGTCAGTGAGCGTGTCAGTGAGCCTGTCAGTGAGCCTGTCAGTGAGTGTGTCAGTGAGTGTGTCAGAGAGAGTGTCAGTTAGAGTGTCAGTGGAAGTGTCAGTGAGAGTGTCAGTGAGAGTGTCAGTGAGTGTCAGTAAGAGTGTCAGTGAGAGTGTCAGTGGGAGTGTCAGTTTCAGTGTGTCAGTGAAAGTGTCAGTGAGTGTCAGGGAGAGTGGCATTGAGTGTTAGTGAGAGTGTCAGTGAGAGTGTCAGTGTCAGTGAGAGTGTGAGTGTCAGTGAACGTGCCAGTGAGAGTGTCAGTGAGAGTGTCAGTGTCAGTGAGAGTGTCAGTGAGAGTGTCCGTGAGAGTTTCAGTGTCAGTGAGAGTATCAGTGAGAGTGTCAGTGAGTGTCAGAGAAAGTGTCAGTGAGAGTGTCAGTGTCAGTGAGAGTGTCGTGTCAGTGAGAGTGTCAGTGAGTGTCATAGAACGTGTCAGTGAGAGTGTCAGTGTCAGTGAGAGTGTCAGTGAGAGAGTCAGTGAGAGTGTCAGTGAGAGTGGCCTTGAGTGTGAGTGAGAGTGTTGGTGAGAGTGTCAGTGAGAGAGTCAGTGAGTGTCAGTGAGAGTGTCAGTGAGAGTGTCAGTGTCAGTGTCAGTGAGAGTGTGAGCGTCAGTGAGAGTGTCCTTGAGAGTTTCAGTGTCAGTGAGAGTATCAGTGAGAGTGTCAGTGAGTGTGTCAGTGAGTGTCAGTGAGCGTCAGTGAGAGTGTCGGTGTCAGTGAGAGTGTCAGTGAGTGTCAGAGAAAGTGTCAGTGAGAGTGTCAGTGTCAGTGAGAGTGTCAGATACAGAATAAATCTGAATCAGTATTGGAATTTTTTTGTCAATTTTATGCTAAACTATACCAATATGATGCCCTAACTTACTCATCAGATCTTTTCATGACTTTTGGAAGAACACTCCAGGTTACTTGTCTATCTGATGCCCAAAAATCGGCTCTAGAAACTGATATTTCATGGGATGAAATAGAAAATGCATTACTATCACTGGCATTAGGGAAAGCAATGGGTCCTGATGGTATTCCGCTGGAATTTTATAAAACATTCAGGAATGTCATAAAACAAGATATACTGAGTACTTTTCTTGAGACACAGAGAGGGAATCCACCATCCTCGTGGAGCGAATCTATAATTATGACATTTCCCAAAAAGGATAAAGATCCCCAGAACCCGGCATCGTACAGGCCAATTTCCTTAATAAATGCCGATAGTAAAATATACTCAAAAATCTTAGCTTATAGAATCTCACAAAGAATATCTACAATAGTGTCACATTGGCAACATGGCTTTATCCCGAATAGAGATACTTCTGACCATATTCGGAGAATCATTGCACTGATGGATTGGGCAGAAGGTACCAACACACCAATGGGAATTGCCCTATTGGATGCTGAAAAAGCATTTGATAGGGTAGCCTGGCCCTATCTTTGGGACTTACTTGATATGAAAGGATTTGGACCGGGTATAATTGTGGCTTTGAAGGCTCTATATCAAAATCCGACATCTAGAGTCAGACTGGGCTTGAATAAATCTCCCTCCTTCCCTATCCAACGTGGAACACGTCAGGGATGTCCAACCTCCCCACTTCTTTTTGCTATCTATATAGATATGTTCTTGAATAAACTAAACCAGGATGATGAGATAAACCCAGTAGAGGTAGCGGGAGTGAAGTATAGAGCACTGGCATACGCAGACGACGTGGTAGTTGTAACTAAGGACATAGTAAAGGCTTTTAACAGGATTGAGGAAATGGCAGCAGAATTTGGTTCCTTCTCAGGATATAAGCTAAATCTCTCTAAAACACAAATACTCTGTGTAAGTCAAAATCCTCCACCTCGAATGAAAATAGTTACCAAAGCGACATACTTAGGTATCAAGTTAACTACTCCAATTATTAATATACCTAAAATAAATTTTAATCCAGTATTAAAAAAAGCCAATTCGACGTTACAACGTATTGATCATTTACATTTATCATTATATGGAAGGAACAATATATTAAAAATGCTGATCTCACCAAAATTCATATACCTATTTAGAACAGTACCACTAGAATTTCCGTTAGAATTTTTTAAACAAACTGAAAAAATGATAGGGAAATTCTTATGGGGTTATAAGGGCATTCGAAGGGCCTATAAAAAAATTATTTTACCAAAGGAAAGAGGAGGATGGGCTACACCACATCTTTTGTGTATTATCTGGTGGCGGTACTACAATATATATCCCCTTTAATTATTGGTAACAAAGCCCCGATCTCATTAGCACACACCCCTTCGATTTATGAATTCTCCTTAGGTATTAAAGCAAGAGGGCTCTTTTTAAGATTAATTGAACCCAGTTACTACAAGAAAATAAAATTTAAGATCGTAAGTGCAGCATATAAAGCATGGAAAATTCTTAGGAAACATATAGGCCTTCCAAAAATATCAAGATATTCTCCACTAAATTCAGCACATTGTTTTCCTCCTATATTTAGAGATGCTATTATGTATAAATGGCGTGACAATGGTGTCGTACATCTGGGTGATCTATGGACAGAGAATCGTATATCTTCATTTGATGAACTTCAAATTAAATTTAATCTCACAGGATTTGACTACTTTAAATATCTACAGATATATAGTTTTCTACAATCTACACTATCTCGAGAACGACAAGCTTTACAAAAGATTCCACTGATTGAGACCCTCTTTAAGAAAAGGAAAATTGGTTATTTTTATGATATTCTTATGACTTTTCTTTTGGATGATTTACTTTTGATACAACAAAAATGGGAAGCGAAATTAGGGAAAAGATGTATTGTTTGAAGAATCAATTGAGCTAGCTAATTCTGTGTTAATTACCGGTAGGTCACGTACTCAACATTACATGATATTGTTTGGTTTGTACTACACTCCAGCTAAGGTAATGAAATGGGGCGCCACAACTGGTATTTCTTGTAACCGATGTTCCTTGATAGGAGCAGATACTATCCACATGTTTTTTTCTTGCCCCAAACTTACAATATTATTTTTAGAAATGCAGACATTTATGCAGATTATATTTGGATATACACTAAATTTAACCCCGGATTTGTTGTTATTTGGACTATCAATTGATACTGTAGGAAAGAAACATCAGTCCTTGATCTTTATTATGATGTCCGTATATCGAGCATGTATCACACAAGAATGGATCAGCGCAGATTCTCCTTCATTCTCGATGTGGAGATCTCGGTTGTTAGCCAAATTCAATTTAGAATCTTCAATTTATGAAACAAAAGGATGGAAAATGAAACAAATGGGAAGAAAAATCTGGGCTCCAATATATCAATGGACACAAGGAGGAATCAATGGACAAAATTAAGACACTACTCACTTACTGCAATTTTGTTTTCCACAATGTAAAATTGGTCTCAAACTGATGCTCGCTTTTATCTCATGCTGTTATCTGACTTGTTTGCAATAAAAGTAAAATAATAAATAAAAAATAAAATAAAAAAAGAGAGTGTCAGTTAGAGTGTCCTTGAGTGTCAGTGAGAGTGTCAGTGAGAGTGTCAGTGTCAGTGAGTGTCGGTGTCAGTGAGAGTGTCAGTGAGTGTCAGAGAAAGTGTCAGTGAGAGTGTCAGTGTCAGTGAGAATGTCAGTGAGAGAGTCAGTGAGTGTCAGTGAGTGTCAGTGAGAGTGTCAGTGAGAGAGTCCTTGAGTGTCAGTGAGAGTATCAGTGAGTGTCAGTGAGTATCAGTGAGAGTGTCAGTGAGAGTGTCAGTGAGAGTGTCAGTGAGAGTGTCAGTGAGTGTCAGTGAGAGTGTCAGTGTCAGTGAGTGTCAGTGAGAATGTCAGTGAGTGTTAGTGAGAGTGTTAGTGAGAGTGTCAGTGAGAGTGTCAGTGAGAGTGTCAGAGAGAGTGTCAGAGAGAGTGTCAGTGAGAGTGTCAGTGTCAGTGAGAGTGTCAGTGAGAGTGTCAGTAAGAGTGTGAGTGAGAGAATCGATGAGATTGTCAGTGTCAGTGAGTGTCAGTGAGAGTGTCAGTGTCAGTGAGAGTGTCAGTGAGAGTGTCAGTGAGAGTGTCAGCGAGAGTGTCAGTGTTGCTGAGAGTATCAGTGAGAGTGTCAGTGAGAGTGAGAGTGCCAGTGAGTGTCAGTGAGAGTGTCAGTGTCAGTGTCAATGAGATTGTCAGTGAGAGTGTCAGTGTCAGTGAGAGTGTCAGTGAGAGTGTCAGTGAGAGTGTCAGTGTTAGTGTCAGTGTCAGTGAGAGTGTCAGTGAGAGTGTCAGTGAGAGTGTCAGTGAGAGTGTCAGTGAGAGTGTTAGTGAGTGTGAGTGAGAGTGTCAGTGTCAGTGTCAGTGAGAGTGTCAGTGAGTGTATCAGTGAGTGTGTCAGTGAGTGTGTCAGTGAGTGTCAGTGAAAGTGTCAGTGAGAGTGTCAGTGGAAGTGTCAGTGAGAGTGCCGGGAGTGTCAGTGAGAGTTTCAGTGAGAGTGTCAGTGAGACTGTCAGTGGGAGTGTCAGTGAGTGTCAGTGAGAGTGTCAGTTTCAGTGTGTGTCAGTGAGAGTGTCAGTGAGTGTCAGTGAGAGTGTCATTGAGTGTCAGTGAGAGTGTCAGTGAGAGTGTCAGTGAGAGTGTCAGTGTCAGTGAGAGTGTGAGTGTCAGTGAGAGTGTCAGTGAGAGTGCCAGTGAGAGTGCCAGTGAGAGTGTCAGTGAGTTTCAGTGAGCGTGTCAGTGAGTGTCAGTGAGAGTGTCAGTGTCAGTGAGAGTGTCAGTGAGTGTGAGTGAGAGTGTCAGTGTCAGTGAGAGTGTCCGTGAGAGTTTCAGTGTCAGTGAGAGTATCAGTGAGAGTGTCATTGAGTGTGTCAGTGAATGTCAGTGAGAGTGTCGGTGTCAGTGAGAGTGTCAGTGAGTGTCAGTGAGAGTGTCCTTGAGTGTCACTGAGAGTGTCAGTGAGAGTGTCAGTGTCAGCGAGAGTGTCAGTGAGTGTCAGTGAGTGTCATTGAGAGTGTCAGTGTCAGTGAGAGTGTCAGTGAGTGTCGATGAGATTGTCAGTGAGAGTGTCAGTGTCTGTGAGAGTGTCAGTGAGAGTGTCAGTGTCAATGAGAGTGTCAGTGAGAGTGTCAGTGTCAGTGAGAGTGTCAGTGAGAGTGGCAGCATCAGTGAGAGTGTCAGTGAGAGTGTCAGTGAGAGTGTCAGTGCCAGTGAGAGTGTCAGTGAGTGTGAGTGAAAGTGTCAGAGTCAGTGTCAGTGAGAGTGTCAGTAAGAGTGTCAGTGAGTGTGTCAGTGAGAGTGTCAGTGAGAGTGTCAGTGAGAGTGTCAGTGTCAGTGTGAGTGTCAGTGTCAGTGAGAGTGTCAGTGAGAGTTTCAGTGAGAGTGTCAGTGTCAGTGAGACTGTCAGTTTCAGTGTGTGTCAGTGAGAGTGTCAGTGTCAGTGAATGTGTCAGTGAGTGTGAGTGTGAGTGAGAGTGTGAGTGAGAGTGTGAGTGAGAGTGTGAGTGAGAGTGTGAGTGAGAGTGTGAGTGAGAGTGTGAGTGAGAGTGTCAGTGAGAGTGTCAGTGAGAGTGTCAGTGAGAGTGTCAGTGTCAGTGAATGTGTCAGTGAGTGTGAGTGAGAGTGTCAGTGAGAGTGTCAGTGAGAGTGTCAGTGAGAGTGTCAGTGAGGGTGTCAGTGAGTGTGTTAGAGAGTGTGTTAGTGAGTGTGTCAGTGAGAGTGTCAGTGAGAGTGTCAGTGAGTATCAGTGAGAGTCAGTGAGAGTGTCAGTGAGAGTGTCAGTGATAGTGTCGATGAGATTGTCAGTGAGAGTGAGAGTGTCAGTGAGTGTCAGTGAGAGTGTCAGTGTCAGTGAGTGTCAACATCAGTGAGAGTGTCAGTTTCAGTTAGAGTGTCAGTGAGTGTGTCAGTGATTGTGAGTGACAGTGAGTGTGTGAGTGACAGTGAGTGTGTGTGTGGGGGTTGTGTGTGTGGGGTTGTGTTTGTGTGTGGGGTTGTGTGTATGTGGGGTTGTGTGTGTTTGTGGGTGTTTGTGGGGGGTGTGTGGTTGTGTGTGGTGTGTCAGTGAGTGTGAGTGAAAGTGTCAGAGTCAGTGTCAGTGAGAGTGTCAGTAAGAGTGTCGGTGAGTGTGTCAGTGAGTGTGTCAGTGAGAGTGTCAGTGAGAGTGTCAGTGAGAGGGTCAGTGTCAGTGAGAGTGTCAGAGAGAGTTTCAGTGAGTGTCAGTGAGAGTGTTAGTGAGAGTGTCAGTGAGAGTGTCAGTGAGTGTCAGTGAGAGTGTCAGTGAGAGTGTCAGTGAGAGTGTCAGTGAGTGTCAGTGAGAGTGTAAGTGAGAGAATCGATGAGATTGTCAGTGTCAGTGAGAGTGTCAGTGAGAGTGTCAGTGAGAGTGTCAGCGAGAGTGTCAGCGAGAGTGTCAGTGTTGCTGAGAGTGTCAGTGAGAGTGTCAGTGAGAGTGGCAGTGTCAGTGAGAGTGTCAGTGAGTGTCAGTGAGAGTGTCAGTGTCAGTGTCAATGAGATTGTCAGTGAGAGTGTCAGTGTCAGTGAGAGTGTCAGTGAGAGTGTCAGTGAGAGTGTCAGTGTTAGTGTCAGTGTCAGTGAGAGTGTCAGCATCAGTGAGAGTGTCAGTGAGAGTGTCAGTGAGAGTGTCAGTGAGTGTGAGTGAGAGTGTGAGTGAGAGTGTCAGTGTCAGTGAGAGTGTCAGTGAGTGTATCAGTGAGTGTGTCAGTGAGTGTGTCAGTGAGAGTGTCAGTGAGTGTGTCAGTGAGAGTGTCAGTGGAAGTGTCAGTGAGAGTGTCGGGAGTGTCAGTGAGAGTTTCAGTGAGAGTGTCAGTGAGACTGTCAGTGGGAGTGTCAGTGAGTGTCAGTGAGTGTCAGTTTCAGTGTGTGTCAGTGAGAGTGTCAGTAAGTGCCAGTGAGAGTGTCAGTGAGTTTCAGTGAGAGTGTCAGTGAGTGTCAGTGAGAGTGTCAGTGTCAGTGTCAATGAGATTGTGAGTGAGAGTGTCAGTGTCAGTGAGAGTGTCAGTGAGAGTGTCAGTGTTAGTGTCAGTGTCAGCATCAGTGAGAGTGTCAGTGAGAGTGTCAGTGAGAGTGTCAGTGAGTGTATCAGTGAGTGTGTCAGTGAGTGTCAGTGAGAGTGTCAGTGAAAGTGTCAGTGAAAGTGTCAGTGGAAGTGTCAGTGAGAGTGTCAGTGAGAGTGTCGGGAGTGTCAGTGAGAGTTTCAGTGAGAGTGTCAGTGAGACTGTCAGTGGGAGTGTCAGTGAGTGTCAGTGAGAGTGTCAGTTTCAGTGTGTGTCAGTGAGAGTGTCAGTGAGAGTGTCAGTGGAAGTGTCAGTGAGAGTGTCAGTGAGAGTGTCGGGAGTGTCAGTGAGAGTTTCAGTGAGAGTGTCAGTGAGACTGTCAGTGGGAGCGTCAGTTTCAGTGTGTGTCAGTGAGAGTGTCAGTGAGTGTCAGTGAGAGTGTCATTGAGAGTGTCAGTGAGAGTGTGAGTGTCAGTGAGAGTGTCAGTGAGAGTGCCAGTGAGAGTGCCAGTGAGAGTGTCAGTGAGTTTCAGTGAGAGTGTCAGTGAGTGTCAGTGAGAGTGTCAGTGTCAGTGAGAGTGTCAGTGAGTGTGAGTGTCAGTGTCAGTGAGAGTGTCCGTGAGAGTTTCAGTGTCAGTGAGAGTGTCAGTTTCAGTTAGAGTGTCAGTGAGTGTGTCAGTGATTGTGAGTGACAGTGAGTGTGTGAGTGACAGTGAGTGTGTGTGTGGGGGTTGTGTGTGTGGGGTTGTGTTTGTGTGTGGGGTTGTGTGTATGTGGGGTTGTGTGTGTTTGTGGGTGTTTGTGGGGGGGGTGTGGTTGTGTGTGGTGTGTCAGTGAGTGTGAGTGAAAGTGTCAGAGTCAGTGTCAGTGAGAGTGTCAGTAAGAGTGTCGGTGAGTGTGTCAGTGAGTGTGTCAGTGAGAGTGTCAGTGAGAGTGTCAGTGAGAGGGTCAGTGTCAGTGAGAGTGTCAGAGAGAGTTTCAGTGAGTGTCAGTGAGAGTGTTAGTGAGAGTGTCAGTGAGAGTGTCAGTGAGAGTGTCAGTGAGAGTGTCAGTGAGAGTGTCAGTGAGAGTGTCAGTGAGAGTGTCAGTGAGTGTCAGTGAGAGTGTAAGTGAGAGAATCGATGAGATTGTCAGTGTCAGTGAGAGTGTCAGTGAGAGTGTCAGTGAGAGTGTCAGCGAGAGTGTCAGCGAGAGTGTCAGTGTTGCTGAGAGTGTCAGTGAGAGTGTCAGTGAGAGTGGCAGTGTCAGTGAGAGTGTCAGTGAGTGTCAGTGAGAGTGTCAGTGTCAGTGTCAATGAGATTGTCAGTGAGAGTGTCAGTGTCAGTGAGAGTGTCAGTGAGAGTGTCAGTGAGAGTGTCAGTGTTAGTGTCAGTGTCAGTGAGAGTGTCAGCATCAGTGAGAGTGTCAGTGAGAGTGTCAGTGAGAGTGTCAGTGAGTGTGAGTGAGAGTGTCAGTGTCAGTGAGAGTGTCAGTGAGTGTATCAGTGAGTGTGTCAGTGAGTGTGTCAGTGAGAGTGTCAGTGAGTGTGTCAGTGAGAGTGTCAGTGGAAGTGTCAGTGAGAGTGTCGGGAGTGTCAGTGAGAGTTTCAGTGAGAGTGTCAGTGAGACTGTCAGTGGGAGTGTCAGTGAGTGTCAGTGAGAGTGTCAGTTTCAGTGTGTGTCAGTGAGAGTGTCAGTAAGTGCCAGTGAGAGTGTCAGTGAGTTTCAGTGAGAGTGTCGGTGAGTGTCAGTGAGAGTGTCAGTGTCAGTGTCAATGAGATTGTGAGTGAGAGTGTCAGTGTCAGTGAGAGTGTCAGTGAGAGTGTCAGTGTTAGTGTCAGTGTCAGCATCAGTGAGAGTGTCAGTGAGAGTGTCAGTGAGAGTGTCAGTGAGTGTATCAGTGAGTGTGTCAGTGAGTGTGTCAGTGAGTGTCAGTGAGAGTGTCAGTGAAAGTGTCAGTGGAAGTGTCAGTGAGAGTGTCAGTGAGAGTGTCGGGAGTGTCAGTGAGAGTTTCAGTGAGAGTGTCAGTGAGACTGTCAGTGGGAGTGTCAGTGAGTGTCAGTGAGAGTGTCAGTTTCAGTGTGTGTCAGTGAGAGTGTCAGTGAGAGTGTCAGTGAGAGTGTCAGTGGAAGTGTCAGTGAGAGTGTCAGTGAGAGTGTCAGGAGTGTCAGTGAGAGTTTCAGTGAGAGTGTCAGTGAGACTGTCAGAGGGAGCGTCAGTTTCAGTGTGTGTCAGTGAGAGTGTCAGTGAGTGTCAGTGAGAGTCTCAGTGAGAGTGTCAGTGTCAGTGAGAGTGTGAGTGTCAGTGAGAGTGTCAGTGAGAGTGCCAGTGAGAGTGTCAGTGAGTTTCAGTGAGAGTGTCAGTGAGTGTCAGTGAGAGTGTCAGTGTCAGTGAGAGTGTCAGTGAGTGTGAGTGAGAGTGAGAGTTTCAGTGTCAGTGAGAGTGTCCGTGAGAGTTTCAGTGTCAGTGAGAGTATCAGTGAGAGTGTCAGTGAGTGTCAGTTAGTATCAGTGAGAATGTCGGTGTCAGTGAGAGTGTCAGTGAGTGTCAGAGAAAGTGTCAGTGAGAGTGTCAGTTAGAGTGTCAGTGAGAGTGTCAGTGAGTGTCAGTGAGAGTGTCCTTGAGTGTCAGTGAGAGTGTCAGTGAGAGTGTCAGTGTCAGCGAGAGTGTCAGTGAGAGTGTCAGTGAGTGTCAGTGTCAGTGAGAGTGTCAGTGAGTGTCGATGAGATTGTCAGTGAGAGTGTCAGTGTCTTTGAGAGTGTCAGTGAGAGTGTCAGTGTCAATGAGAGTGTCAGTGAGAGTGTCAGTGAGAGTGTCAGTGTCAGTGAGAGTGTCAGTGAGAGTGGCAGCATCAGTGAGAGTGTCAGTGTGTCAGTGAGAGTGTCAGTGAGAGTGTCAGTGTCAGTGAGAGTGTCAGTGAGTGTGAGTGAAAGTGTCAGTCAGTGTCAGTGAGAGTGTCAGTGAGTGTGTCAGTGTCAGTGAGAGTGTCAGTGAGAGTTTCAGTGAGAGTGTAAGTTTCAGTGTGAGTGTCAGTGAGATTGTCAGTGAGAGTTTCAGTGAGAGTGTCAGTGTCAGTGAATGTGTCAGTGAGTGTGAGTTAGTGTTAGTGAGAGTGTCAGTAAGAGTGTCAGTGAGAGTGAGAGTGTCAGTGAGTGTGTCCGTGAGTGTGTCAGTGAGAGTGTCAGTGAATGTGTCAGTGAGTGTGAGTGTGAGTGAGAGTGTCAGTGAGGGTGTCAGTGAGTGTGTTAGAGAGTGTGTCAGTGAGAGTGTCAGTGAGAGTGTCAGTGAGTATCAGTGAGAGTCAGTGAGAGTGTCAGTGAGAGTGTCGATGAGATTGTCAGTGAGAGTGAGAGTGTCAGTAAGTGTCAGTTTCAGTTAGAGTTTCAGTGAGTGTGTCAGTGATTGTGAGTGACAGTGAGTGTGTGAGTGACTGAGTGTGGGGGTTGTGTGTGTGGGGTTGTGTTTGTGTGTGGGGTTGTGTGTATGTGGGGTTGTGTGTGTTTGTGGGGGGGGTTTGGTTGAGTGTGGTGTGTCAGTGAGTGTGAGTGAAAGTGTCAGAGTCAGTGTCAGTGAGAGTGTCAGTAAGTGTGTCGGTGAGTGTGTCAGTGAGAGTGTCAGTGTCAGTGAGAGTGTCAGTGAGAGTGTCAGTGAGTGTCAGTGAGAGTGTCAGTGTCAGTGAGAGTGTCAGTTTCAGTGTGAGTGTCAGTGTGAGTGTCAGTGTGAGTGTCAGTGTGAGTGTCAGTGAGATTGTCAGTGAGAGTGTCAGTGAGAGTGTCAGTGAGAGTGTCAGTGAATGTGTCAGTGAATGTGTCAGTGAGTGTGAGTGAGAGTGTCAGTGAGAGTGTCAGTGAGAGTGTCAGTGAGAGTGTCAGTGAGAGTGTCAGTGAATGTGTCAGTGAGTGTGAGTGAGAGTGTCAGTGTCAGTGAGAGTGTCAGTGAGAGTGTCAGTGAGGGTGTCAGTGAGTGTGTTAGAGAGTGTGTTAGTGAGTGTGTCAGTGAGAGTGTCAGTGAGTATCAGTGAGTCAGTGAGAGTGTCAGTGAGTGTCGATGAGATTGTGAGTGAGAGTGAGAGTGTCAGTGAGTGTCAGTGAGAGTGTCAGTGTCAGTGAGTGTCAACGTCAGTGAGAGTGTCAGTTTCAGTTAGAGTGTCAGTGAGTGTGTCAGTGATTGTGAGTGACAGTGAGTGTGTGAGTGACAGTGAGTGTGTGTGTGGGGGTTGTGTGTGTGGGGTTGTGTTTGTGTGTGGGGTTGTGTGTATGCGGGGTTGTGTGTGTTTGTGGGGGGGGTGGTTGTGTGTGGTGTGTGGGGTTGTGTGCGGTGTGTGGGGTTGTGTGTGTGTGGGGGTTAGTGTGGTTGTGTGTGGTTGTGTGTGTGGGGTTGTGTCATGTATGTGTGGAGGAGGTTTGTGTGTGCGTGGGATGTTGTGTGGGGGGTTGTGTGCTGGGGTTGTGTGTGGTGTGGTTGTGTGTGTGGGGTTGTATGTTTGGGTGTGTGTGTTTGTGGGGTTGTGTGTGTAGGGGTTGTGGTTGTGTGTGTGTGTCATGTATGTGTGGGGGTTTTTGTGTGTGTGCGTGGGATGTTGTGTGGGGGAGTGTGTTTGTGGGGTTGTCTGTGGGGGGTTGTGGTTGTGTGGGGGGTTGTGTGTGTGGGGGGTTGTGTGTATGTGTGGTTGTGTGTGTGGGGTTGTGTGTGTGAGGTTGTGTGTGTGGGGGGGTTGTGTGTGGGGGTTTTGTGTGGGGTTGTGTGTGTGGGGTTGTGTGTGTGGGGGTGTTTGTGTGGGGTTGTGTGTGTGGGGGGTTGTGTGTGTGGGGTAACAGAATGGGATGGGACGGGAGGTGAGGCAGTGAATGGGATGGAAGGGAAGGGGGAGTGACAGAAGGGGAGGGGATTAAAGAGGTAAATAAGAAAGTAATGGAAATAAAGGGGGAGGGGGGCATGGAGGGAGAGGGGTAGTTGGAGGGTGGGGTAAAGGGAAAGAAGGGATGCGTTGGGGAATGGAAAGGAAAGGAAAGGAAAGGAAAGGAAAGGAAAGGAAAGGAAAGGAAAGGAAAGGAAAGGAAAGGAGAGGAAAGGAAGAAGGAGGGGAAGAAAGCGGAGAAGAAAAAGGAGGAGAAAGGCAGGGAAAGGAATTGAGAATAGAGGGGGAAAGGGAGAGGGTAAATGAGAGAGGGAGGTGAGGGGAAGGGTAATGAGGGGTAGGGTAGGGTATGGATGAAGGGATGGGTGAGGGGAAAGGGGAGCAGAAAAGGAGCAGAGGCGATGGGAACAGATTGGAAGGGAAAGAGGCTGTGAATGGGAGGAAATGGAGGGGAAGAGAAGGGAAGGGGTGGGGTGGAGATGGAAAAGGAGATAAGAGAGTGCAGGATGGGACCGGAATGGATTGAATGGGAAGGGGAGAGGATTAAAGAGTGATGGAGAAAAAGGGAACTTAAAAGAAAGGGGGAGAAGGGGATAGGAGAGGAGAGATAGGAATGTAAGGCAGAGAAGGAAGAACGGGAAAGAGAAAGGAAGAGGGAAGGGATGTTTCAAGCCAGTATCAAGTCAGTATCAAGCCAGTATCAAGTCAGTATCAAGCCAGTATCAAGTCAGTATCAAGCCAGTATCAAGTCAGTATCAAGCCAGTATCAAGACAGTTTAAAGTTTGGATTCAAGTTCGGTTTCCATTTGGTTTCTATACTCACCTCCCTTTCACCAAGCCCCGTCCTGTTCTTTTTGGAGCCTGTGAGGCCCCGGCCCCCTCGGCCTCTCGGGGGCCTCGGCTCCGGCCGCCAGCAGTGGTCCTCTCCGTCCGGTGCTCATGAGTGCAATGCCGCGGCTGCCTGGTTACCAGCCTTGTATACCACGGACACGTCACAATAGACTTTCAACCTGTCATCATAGCATCACAGGCTTATGGGCGATGACAAGTGTTGCAGTGTAAGGGGGTGGGGGGGGGGGGGGGGGAGCAGCCGAGACACGGATATTATTTCAATTACCTAAAAAAAAAAAAAGCAAAAATCTATTTAGTCACAAAAGGATCCTGCGATAACCCTCAAAGACGATCTAATCCTGCCCGACCTTCTCCCCCCTCAGGGGCCTCTCCTTGTCTCTGCTCCGGCGGAGCCTCCCCTCTGCACTTAGCCTCGACCTCATGACATCACAGGGGAGGGAGGGCCTGGAACGTCACAGGTGTTCCATCCACAGGATTCCCCTGCTGCTGCTAGCCTCGACCTCGTGACGTCACAGTGGAGGGCCTAGCACGTCACAGGTGTTCCATTCACAGGATTCTGCTGCTGGGATTGCACGGGCTTTTATATGAATTTTAAATGTAGAGTTTTCGTATTCTTCGTTTAAAATAAATATTTTCGACATTAGCTGCATTGTTCTGCACCAGGTGCGCAATAAAGGGAGACCTCGGGGAGAGTCAAGGGATGGATAGAGTGGGGGAGTGAGATGAAGGGAGACCTCGGGGGAGAGTCAAGGGACGGGTAGAGGCGGGGGAGTGAGATGAAGGGAGACCTCGGGGGAGAGTCAAGGGACGGGTAGAGGCTGAGGAGTGAGATGAAGGGAGACCTCGGGGGAGAGTCAAGGGATGGGTAGAGGCTGAGGAGTGAGATGAAGGGAGACCTCGGGAGAGTCAAGGGATGGGTAGAGGCTGAGGAGTGAGAAGAAGGGAGACCTCGGGGGAGAGTCAAGGGATGGGTAGAGGCTGAGGAGTGAGATGAAGGGAGACCTCGGGAGAGTCAAGGGATGGGTAGAGGCTGAGGAGTGAGATGAAGGGAGACCTCGGGGGAGAGTCAAGGGAGGGGTAGAGGCTGGGGAGTGAGATGAAGGGAGACCTCGGGGGAGAGTCAAGGGATGGGTAGAGGCTGGGGAGTGAGATGCAGGGAGACCTCGGGGGAGAGTCAAGGGATGGGTAGAGGCTGGGGAGTGAGATGAAGGAGACTTCGGGGGAGAGTCAATGGATGGGTAGAGGCTGGGGAGTGAGATGAAGGGAGACCTCGGGGGAGAGTCAAGGGATGGGTAGAGGCTGGGGAGTGAGATGAAGCGAGACCTCGGGGAGAGTCAAGGGATGGGTAGAGGCTGGGGAGTGAGATGAAGGGAGACCTCGGGAGAGAGTCAAGGGATGGATAGAATGGGGGAGTGAGATGAAGGGAGACCTCGGGGGAGAGTCAAGGGATGGGCAAAGGCTGAGGAGTGAGATGAAGGGAGACCTCGGGGGAGAGTCAAGGGATGGGTAGAGGTTGGGGAGTGAGATGAAGGGAGACCTCGGGGGGAGAGTCAAGGGATGGGTAGAGGCGGTGAAGTGAGATGAAGGGAGACCTCGGGGGGAGAGTCAAGGGATGGGTAGAGGCTGGGGAGTGAGATGAAGGGAGACCTCGGGGAGAGTCAAGGGATGGGTAGAGGCTGAGGAGTGAGATGTAGGGAGACCTTGGGGAGAGTCAAGGGATGGGTAGAGGCTGAGGAGTGAGATGAAGGGAGACCTCGGGGAGAGTCAAAGGACGGGTAGAGGCTGGGGAGTGAGATGAAGGGAGACCTCGGGGAGAGTCAAGGGACGGGTAGAGGCTGAGGAGTGAGATGAAGGGAGACCTCGGGGGAGAGTCAAGGGATGGGTAGAGGCTGGGGAGTGAGATGAAGCGAGACCTCGGGGAGAGTCAAGGGATGGGTAGAGGCTGGGGAGTGAGATGAAGGGAGACCTCGGGAGAGAGTCAAGGGATGGATAGAATGGGGGAGTGAGATGAAGGGAGACCTCGGGGGAGAGTCAAGGGATGGGCAAAGGCTGAGGAGTGAGATGAAGGGAGACCTCGGGGGAGAGTCAAGGGATGGGTAGAGGTTGGGGAGTGAGATGAAGGGAGACCTCGGGGGGAGAGTCAAGGGATGGGTAGAGGCGGTGAAGTGAGATGAAGGGAGACCTCGGGGGGAGAGTCAAGGGATGGGTAGAGGCTGGGGAGTGAGATGAAGGGAGACCTCGGGGAGAGTCAAGGGATGGGTAGAGGCTGAGGAGTGAGATGTAGGGAGACCTTGGGGAGAGTCAAGGGATGGGTAGAGGCTGAGGAGTGAGATGAAGGGAGACCTCGGGGAGAGTCAAAGGACGGGTAGAGGCTGGGGAGTGAGATGAAGGGAGACCTCGGGGAGAGTCAAGGGACGGGTAGAGGCTGAGGAGTGAGATGAAGGGAGACCTCGGGGGAGAGTCAAGGGATGGGTAGAGGCTGAGGAGTGAGATGAAGGGGGACCTCGAGGAGAGTCAAGGGATGGATAGAATGGGGGAGTGAGATGAAGGGAGACCTCGGGGGAGAGTCAAGGGATGGGTAGAGGCTGGGGAGTGAGATGAAGGGAGACCTCGGGGAGAGTCAAGGGATGGGTGGAGGCTGAGGAGTGAGATGAAGGGAGACCTCGGGGAGAGTCAAGGGACGGGTAGAGGCTGAGGAGTGAGATGAAGGGAGACCTCAGGGGAGAGTCAAGGGATGGATAGAATGGGGGAGTGAGATGAAGGGAGACCTCGGGGGAGAGTCAAGGGATGGGTAGAGGCTGGGGAGTGAGATGAAGGGAGACCTCGGGGAGAGTCAAGGGATGGGTAGAGGCTGAGGAGTGAGATGAAGGGAGACCTCGGGGAGAGTCAAGGGATGGGTAGAGGCTGAGGAGTGAGATGAAGGGAGACCTCGGGGGAAGTCATGGGATGGGTAGAGGCTGAGGAGTGAGATGAAGGGAGACCTCGGGGAGAGTCGAGGGACGGGTGGAGGCAGGGGAGTGAGATGAAGGGAGACTACGGGGAGAGTCAAGGGATGGGTAGAGGCTGAGGAGTGAGATGAAGGGAGACCTTGGGGGAGAGTCAAGGGACGGGTAGAGGCTGTGGAGTTAGATCAAGGGAGGCCTCGGGCAGAGTCAAGGGATGGGTAGAGGCTGGGGAGTGAGATGAAGGGAGACCTCGGGGAGAGTCAAGGGATGGGTAGAGGCTGGGGAGTAAGATGAAGGGAGACCTCAGGGAGAGTCAAGGGATGAGTAGAGGCTGGTGGGTTAGATGAAGGGAGACCTCACGGAGAGTCAAGGGATGGGTAGAGGCGGTGGAGTGAGATGAAGGGAGACCTCGGGGGAGAGTCAAGGGATGGGTAGAGGTTGGGGAGTGAGATGAAGGGAGACCTCGGGGAGAGTCAAGGGATGGGTTGAGGCGGGGGAGTGAGATGAAGGGAGACCTCGGGGGAGAGTCAAGGGATGGGTGGAGGCTGAGGAGTGAGATGAAGGGAGACGTCGGGGAGAGTCAAGGGGTGGGTAGAGGCTGAGGAGTGAGATGAAGGAAGACCTCGGGGAGAGTCAAGGGGTTGGTAGAGGCTGGGGAGTGAGATAAAGGAAGACCTCGGGGAGAGTCAAGGGGTGGGTAGAGGCTAGGGAGTGAGATGAAGGAAGACCTCGGGGAGAGTCAAGGGGTGGGTAGAGGCTGGGGAATGAGATGAAGGGAGACCTCAGGGAGAGTCAAGGGATGGGTAGAGGCTGAGGAGTGAGATGAAGGGAGACCTCGGGGGAGAGTCAAGGGATGGGTAGAGGCTGGGGAGTGAGATGAAGGGAGACCTCGGGGGAGAGTCAAGGGATGGGTAGAGGCTGAGGAGTGAGATGAAGGAAGACCTCGGGGAGAGTCAAGGGGTGGGTAGAGGCTGGGGAGTGAGATGAAGGGAGACCTCAGGGAGAGTCAAGGGATGGGTAGAGGCTGAGGAGTGAGATGAAGGGAGACCTCGGGGAGAGTCAAGGGGTGGGTAGAGGCTGGGGAGTGAGATGAAGGGAGACCTCGGGGAGAGTCAAGGGATGGGTAGAGGCTGAGGAGTGAGATGTAGGGAGACCTTGGGGAGAGTCAAGGGATGGGTAGAGGCTGAGGAGTGAGATGAAGGGAGACCTCGGGGAGAGTCAAAGGACGGGTAGAGGCTGGGGAGTGAGATGAAGGGAGACCTCGGGGAGAGTCAAGGGACGGGTAGAGGCTGAGGAGTGAGATGAAGGGAGACCTCGGGGGAGAGTCAAGGGATGGGTAGAGGCTGAGGAGTGAGATGAAGGGGGACCTCGAGGAGAGTCAAGGGATGGATAGAATGGGGGAGTGAGATGAAGGGAGACCTCGGGGGAGAGTCAAGGGATGGGTAGAGGCTGGGGAGTGAGATGAAGGGAGACCTCGGGGAGAGTCAAGGGATGGGTGGAGGCTGAGGAGTGAGATGAAGGGAGACCTCGGGGAGAGTCAAGGGACGGGTAGAGGCTGAGGAGTGAGATGAAGGGAGACCTCAGGGGAGAGTCAAGGGATGGATAGAATGGGGGAGTGAGATGAAGGGAGACCTCGGGGGAGAGTCAAGGGATGGGTAGAGGCTGGGGAGTGAGATGAAGGGAGACCTCGGGGAGAGTCAAGGGATGGGTAGAGGCTGAGGAGTGAGATGAAGGGAGACCTCGGGGAGAGTCAAGGGATGGGTAGAGGCTGAGGAGTGAGATGAAGGGAGACCTCGGGGGAAGTCATGGGATGGGTAGAGGCTGAGGAGTGAGATGAAGGGAGACCTCGGGGAGAGTCGAGGGACGGGTGGAGGCAGGGGAGTGAGATGAAGGGAGACTACGGGGAGAGTCAAGGGATGGGTAGAGGCTGAGGAGTGAGATGAAGGGAGACCTTGGGGGAGAGTCAAGGGACGGGTAGAGGCTGTGGAGTTAGATCAAGGGAGGCCTCGGGCAGAGTCAAGGGATGGGTAGAGGCTGGGGAGTGAGATGAAGGGAGACCTCGGGGAGAGTCAAGGGATGGGTAGAGGCTGGGGAGTAAGATGAAGGGAGACCTCAGGGAGAGTCAAGGGATGAGTAGAGGCTGGTGGGTTAGATGAAGGGAGACCTCACGGAGAGTCAAGGGATGGGTAGAGGCGGTGGAGTGAGATGAAGGGAGACCTCGGGGGAGAGTCAAGGGATGGGTAGAGGTTGGGGAGTGAGATGAAGGGAGACCTCGGGGAGAGTCAAGGGATGGGTTGAGGCGGGGGAGTGAGATGAAGGGAGACCTCGGGGGAGAGTCAAGGGATGGGTGGAGGCTGAGGAGTGAGATGAAGGGAGACGTCGGGGAGAGTCAAGGGGTGGGTAGAGGCTGAGGAGTGAGATGAAGGAAGACCTCGGGGAGAGTCAAGGGGTTGGTAGAGGCTGGGGAGTGAGATAAAGGAAGACCTCGGGGAGAGTCAAGGGGTGGGTAGAGGCTAGGGAGTGAGATGAAGGAAGACCTCGGGGAGAGTCAAGGGGTGGGTAGAGGCTGGGGAATGAGATGAAGGGAGACCTCAGGGAGAGTCAAGGGATGGGTAGAGGCTGAGGAGTGAGATGAAGGGAGACCTCGGGGGAGAGTCAAGGGATGGGTAGAGGCTGGGGAGTGAGATGAAGGGAGACCTCGGGGGAGAGTCAAGGGATGGGTAGAGGCTGAGGAGTGAGATGAAGGAAGACCTCGGGGAGAGTCAAGGGGTGGGTAGAGGCTGGGGAGTGAGATGAAGGGAGACCTCAGGGAGAGTCAAGGGATGGGTAGAGGCTGAGGAGTGAGATGAAGGGAGACCTCGGGGAGAGTCAAGGGGTGGGTAGAGGCTGGGGAGTGAGATGAAGGGAGACCTCTGGGAGAGTCAAGGGATGGGTAGAGGCTGAGGAGTGAGATGAAGTGAGACCTCGGGGAGAGTCAAGGGATGGGTAGAGGCTGGGGAGTGAGATGAAGGGAGACCTCGGGGAGAGTCGAGGGATGAGTAGAGGCTGGGGAGTGAGATGAAGGGAGACCTCGGGGAGAGTCGAGGGATGAGTAGAGGCGGGGGAGTGAGATGAAGGGAGACCTTGGGGAGAGTCAAGGGGTGGGTAGAGGATGGGGAGTGAGATGAAGGGAGACCTTGGGGAGAGTCAAGGGGTGGGTAGAGGATGGGGAGTGAGATGAAGGGAGACCTCGGGGAGAGTCAAGGGATGGGTAGAGGTGGGGGAGTGAGATGAAGGGAGACCTCGGGGAGAGTCAAGGGGTGGGTAGAGGATGGGGAGTGAGATGAAGGGAGACCTCGGGGAGAGTCAAGGGATGGGTAGAGGCGGGGGAGTGAGATGAAGGGAGACCTCGGGGAGAGTCAAGGGATGGGTAGAGGCTGGGGAGTGAGATGAAGGGAGACCTCGGGGAGAGTCAAGTGGTGGGTAGAGGCTGGAGAGAGATGAAGGGAGACCTCGGGGAGAGTCAAGGGATGGGTAGAGGCTGAGGAGTGAGATGAAGGGAGACCTCGGGGAGAGTCAGGGGGTGGGTAGAGGCTGGGGAGTGAGATGAAGGGAGACCTCGGGGGAGAGTCAAGGGATGGGTAGAGGCTGAGGAGTGAGATGAAGGGAGACCTCGGGGAGAGTCAAGGGATGGGTAGAGGCTGAGGAGTGAGATGAAGGGAGACCTCAGAGGAGAGTCGAGGGATGGGTAGAGGCTGGGGAGTGAGATGAAGAGAGACCTCGGGGAAAGTCATGGAATGGGTGGAGGCTGGGGAGTGAGATGAAGGGCGACCTCGGGGAGAGTCAAGGGATGGGTGGAGGCTTAGGAGTGAGATGAAAGGAGACCTCGGGGAGAGTCAAGGGATGGGTGGAGGCTGAGGAGTGAGATGAAGGGAGACCTCGGGGAGAATCAAGGGATGGGTGGAGGCTGAGGAGTGAGATGAAGGGAGACCTCGGGGAGAGTCAAGGGGTGGGTAGAGGCGGGGGAGTGAGATGAAGGGAGACGTCGGGGGAGAGTCTAGGGGTGGGTAGAGGCTGGGGAGTGAGATGAGAGAGACCTCGGGGGAGAGTCAAGGGATGGGTAGAGGCTGAGGAGTGAGATGAAGGGAGACCTCGGGGAGAGTCAAGGGATGGGTAGAGGCTGAGGAGTGAGATGAAGGGAGACCTCAGAGGAGAGTCGAGGGATGGGTAGAGGCTGGGGAGTGAGATGAAGAGAGACCTCGGGGAAAGTCATGGAATGAGTGGAGGCTGGGGAGTGAGATGAAGGGCGACCTCGGGGAGAGTCAAGGGATGGGTGGAGGCTTAGGAGTGAGATGAAGGGAGACCTCGGGGAGAGTCAAGGGATGGGTGGAGGCTGAGGAGTGAGATGAAGGGAGACCTCGGGGAGAATCAAGGGATGGGTGGAGGCTGAGGAGTGAGATGAAGGGAGACCTCGGGGAGAGTCAAGGGGTGGGTAGAAGCGGGGGAGTGAGATGAAGGGAGACGTCGGGGGAGAGTCTAGGTGTGGAAAAGTAAATTTTGCCATGTTCTGTGTCCCTACGTGTCATCCATCATATGTTATGTGTGCATGATTAAATATGCATATGCATTCCCTATGTTCGATTAATGACGCAATTACAGTTGTGTCCACCTCTAGTATGCCAGTTTCCAGTTCTCGTGAATACTACGAATATCAGGCCTATGTAAAGCTACGTTGCCACGTTTCTCAGTGTGCACGTTATTCTATTGAAAAGTCCCCGTTTCTAGGCCTCAAAAGGGCCCGGACACCAGATTCAGCTCCTGTCTCCTGAAGCCTCGCTGAGGAGCGATACAGCCCCCACCTGTATCCTCGACCCTTCACTTACTTCCTGCCTCGCAGTGCCCGGCTCACCCTGGCTCTGCCTCTGAGTCTGCCAAGAATATGTTATGATTCCAGTTATCAGTTCAGTCCTCCTTCTCTGCATTCCTAAAGCTACTGAATCGCATCGATAGTTTCCGTCATTGTCTAGCCTTCACGTCTCCACGTTAGAGAAATACTGCATTTAATGGTCATTTAATATTCTTCATCACGCACTACATGTAGAATAATGCATGGTCCAGTCTTAGAATCAAGTTAGCCTTTCCCCTCCTGACTTCTAGTTTATATCAACATGTTCTCTAAACATCAGATACTAGATGCTGTTTAGGTACATGTCGCCCTGACTCTCCAGACTTCAGTCTCTGCTCCTAGCACAGAGTTCATAGCCCCCAGCTTCTCCTAGTAACACGTCATTGCTAGTTTGCGCGCACCATCAGGTTAGAGGTCCCGGCTCCTCAGGTAGCCCCCTCCATGGTTTCCGCCCCATTCATGACATATTCTGTTACGTTTGCATCACATGTCTATGTATACGCCCTGTTACACCTCTTTTCACCCTTATCTTTCGCGACTGCTACGCGTCACGCCTTTTGCTCCACCCACTGCTACGCCTATTGCAATGTAATGCTATGTGTTTGCGTTATGTATATATGCTCATGCACTGTTATTAAAAAGTTATTCCCCTTGTCCCGATCCTGACCCCGGCAGCGCTGCTGGGCCTTGCCATCCTATTCCTGTATTTGCTGTATTAAACCTGCAAAACTCCTACTACCTCGAATCTTGACTCTTATTTATTGAGCTATCTGTTATTCATTTATTCATTCAAAAATAGGGTATTATTTATTTATTTACCACATAATGGCGCCCGAACAGGGACTTGCCCTTTCCCCACGCGTCGGTGAAGCCACGCCGACCCCCTGACCCTCTGCAGTCGTGACGGAACTCTTCTGCGCACCGGCAGATATTTCTGCTTCAAGTATCCCTCAGGCCCACGGAGGAGACGGAGGAGGCGGTCTAGCATCCAGACGAGACGGTGGAGGAACGCGGCGAGTCCCGACCAGAGCCCAAGCCGAGAGTCCAAGGTCCGAGGTATCCGGAGGCCCACCTGTAACAGAAGTCCGAAGTTCGTCCGTCCGGCGTCCAAGCAGTCCCGTCCAGTCTGAGGCCTTCCGTTCTTGCTGCCCGGTGAGTACCGTTACTGGGGTAGTATCTAGACAGGGTCAATTTAATTGACTCTGGTCCGTGGGTTGGTGGTACACAGACCCACAAACGAAGTGTCCACTTCGGTGGATGCGGGTCCTGACGTGTCTCTTTATGAGACCGGTAAGTTTCGTACTGTTTCAGCAGTGCACCTAGTTTCTGTTCCAGTCAGTTCTGTTCTCGAGGAAATTCATGTATTCTGTGTTCCGTATTCCAGGTAGTATTCTGTTCGAACTGTTATTTTTAAATGTTCTTCATGTATTTTTAATGTCGTGGTATGAATGGGGAATAAGTATCGTGTTCATTGTGTATTGTATTGTGTCTAGATTACAGTCCAGTCATGCCCTTGTTTTCTAAGTTACGTCAGTTAAAAACTAGAAAGGGTCTGCTGGAAGCAGCAGTTCCAGTTCCGCCTAGGGACAGTCCAGGTCATTTTATGTATCAGAAGCATGGCATAAGCGCCATTTTGTATCTAGACTTATGGGTGGATTATACCAAACAGTTAGAAGAAAAGTATAGATGGCCCGTATCGGGTACATGGGATGCCGAGTGCATCATGCGAGTAGAAGAGGCATTATGGAAAAAGAAAGCCAGACAGTCACAGAAAGATGCCATCGAGTTATGGCGCAAAGAAGCTCATAAAAGAACTGAAAAAGAAATCAGAAAGTCAGAATTAAGTAGAGAATCCTTAGAACGAGCACAAGAAAAAGAACTAATCGAGATAGGTGAACAAGTCAAAGCCGAACAGTCAGACAGACAGAGGCATGCCCTTATTAGGGGTATGTATCCTCTCCTTGCCGAGGGCTTGCCAAAAGCGACCCCAGAGGCATCCAGTAATTTCCCGCCACCATTAGTTCCGACCAAGCTACGTCACAAACAGACCGCAGCTGATATTTTTATTTCGTCCTATTTGGACGACACAGTCCCAGAATATGCAAATCCTGTTCGCGCTCCGCCAGTCCCTGTAAATCAGGCACTTCCCGCTCCTCCAGACACCGGAGTACCTGTTACGGTACCCCCGGTCCAGCCCGCCATACAAGTCCAGCCTACATTTCCATTTCCCACTCTGCCAGGACGAAGAGCCTCAGTAGACGACTCTAGTTTAGGGGCCGCAGGGGGAGGTACTCCTCAAACCCCGCCGCCACACAAGCGTTTAACGACAGCCGAATTACATATGCAAGCATCACAGCGTACGCCCAGACATCAGACTGTAGCAGAAATAAGAAAATCCCTTGCCGAATGCGGCTATGATCCAGTCCCAGGCGAGGATAATATGGTTTTATATTCATTCCGCGTAAGAAAGGTGACCGAGTATCTAGTCACCTTACCGAATATGAAAGAAGATCTAGACAGAATATATCGTTTCATCCGTACAGGGGATGATCCAGAAAGCATTGGCGAGGCCATGTCTCAAAGGAAAGCTGAGACCCAGCTCATGATATTAAAGTTTCTGATCAATTGTCTAATAAGAGAACAAGATTACCCGTCTAAAGATCCGGCTGAAATGAAAACCCTGACAAGGTGGAGTGATAATATAGCCGAGGGTAAGCACAAGACCGTCGGTGCTATGGAGAGTATGTACAAGAAAATCCGTAAAGAAATAATAAAGTTACACGAACAGCGTAAAGCAGCACAAGTAAGCGAGAAAGAAAGTAACTCTGATCCTGAAGAGTTAGACGACGAGAATCCCGACAGAATAGCGTATGTAGGAAAATCTAGATTTCCAGATCGCCATTTACGCCTAGAACACAAGTCTATTTTTCATCATCCAGCACCAGAACAAGGTTCTCTAGAACAAGTGTTTCAAGCTACCGATCACATTCTGAAATCACGAATCGGTTACAGTGAGTTGAGTACCATGCATGAACAAGAACTAGCCCGATCAGCAGTCCGATGGATTACTGATTCTACTACTTTTCCAGACGAAATAGTGGCACAAATGTTTCTGAAAATGCCCCCAGCCGAACAACGACTGGCGGGTATGTATATGATTCAGCACCTCATTACATTGTATGAGGGTCAGCACTCTGATCCAGGCCCGTTACATGATATCCTGAACGAGTTACTCCAGTATAGATGGAAAGGTTTAGGTACCGACTTAATTAGTGTCATTCTAGAACAGCGTCACAAATATAGAACGTTTCTGAACCCGCATTTTGTTCATGGCTCACCCCCAGAAAGTAAACCATTTTACATAGAGAGACAGAATCCGTTACGAGAAGTCCACCCAGTTAGAGGAACGGGTGGCGAACTAGAACGAGTGTTTGTTTACACTCCGATTACAAAGATGGAACTCCTAGAGATGAAGAAATTAATTCCCTGTCATGATAAAGATCCAGCAGGGTTCCATAGAGAATTAAAAGACATGCTCCGTATGGGAGAATACACGTATCCAGATATAATTAAAATGTTAAAGGTTCTGCTGCCCGCAGGGGTGTATGAAAAGCTCAAGGAAAAAGAATGGGAGGTGGGAGAGAAAAAGATCGATTGGGCAGTTCTAGAAGCTGAAGACAAGGCACGAGTACCAGGTACCGGTCTTGGAGCGAAATGTAAAGAATTACCAGAATTATTAATACAAGTTTTACCTAGATTATTGACAACTAGAAAAGAAGACTGGGATGCAATCTCAGCCTGTAAACAGAAACAAGACGAAGATATTAGTGATTTTTATTCCAGATTTGAGAAATGTTTTAGCATCAACAGTGGCCTCAAGACAAGTAGTGAGTCATACCCTCACCTTTTTGTTACTAAATTAGTCGAGAATTCAAGTCCACAAATTAAAAATCGAGTTTTGAAAGTCGAAAGTACCTGGCAAGCTAATACCCCGTCCCAGATGTTGCAGATGCTCCAATACCACCAGAATAGGATCAGGGAAGAACAAGAACACGAGAGAAAACGTATGAAGGACACAAAAATGAAAGTACTAGTTGCACAATCTGTTCCTCAAGACAGTCAGAAGAGGGGTCCGAATCAAGCCAGTCATCCTGCAGCTCCCGTTAAAGGGAACTGCAATTATTGTAAACAGCCAGGTCATTTTATAAACGAGTGTGCAGTTCTGAAACACAACATAGCTACTGGTAAGACTAAAGAAAGACCACGTCCGCCTAGACAAGAACAAGTTTCACAGATTCCTCAGTCACAGAATGGACAACAGACAGTTACTGTACCGCAGCCTATTGCTGCAACACAGCACGTTACACAGCAGATGTACCAGTATGCACAGTCTGAGTATCCAGAGTACCAGCAGTATTCATGAAACAGCCTAGAGAGGGAGGTAGGCTTGCCTCTCATCGAGATACCTGTAGATCAAGAAGGTCCCTATGTTCACAGTCAAGTATTAGGGAAAGACAGAAAGTTTTTGATTGATACAGGGGCAAGTAGGACCACAATTAGTCACGCCGAAGTTCCAGGGGCTCCGTTCTCAGGCTCAAGAAATGTTTCCCTTGGATTTTCAGGAAAACCCATTGTAAATGAAATATCAAAGCCAGTTACTCTAGAAGTAGGTCCATTGTCCCGCACTACTGATCTGTTACTTACTAAGTCATGTCCAGAAAACCTATTAGGCATTAAAACACTGAAAGAGTTAGGTGCAGTTATATGCTGTTCCCCAGAGGGAATACGATTGTTCCTACGTGACTTTAAGGGTCACTATGTATTACGAGATTTTGATCCCAGATTGTCTAATGTTCCGCAGCATCTATGGGCGCAAGGTCCAACTGATGTTGGTTATATGCAAATCACACCCTATCGTGTGACTCTCAAGCCAGGTGTGGTGTTACCACGAATCAGACAGTACAGATTGCCACCTGAGGCTGTAGCAGCCTTATCCAAAATTATTGACGAGCTCATGGCTCAAGGAGTGGTTGTAGAAACTGACTCCAATGTATGCAATTCCCCGATCATTCCAGTCATGAAACGTACTGATCCAAATGCACCCCCAGTATATCGATTAGTGATTGACCTACGAGAACTTAATAAATGTATTATTCCTCAGTACCCAGTCGTTCCAGATATCTCTTCCCTATTGACAGCCATTGATTCCGAAGCCACGTTCTTTACTGTAATCGACCTCAAGAACGCGTTTTTCAGTGTCCCTATTCATCCAGACAGCCAGTTCCTTTTCGGATTTTGTTTAAATGGAAGGAGCTATATGTTCACACGCGCTCCTCAAGGTTTCACAGAAAGCCCTAGCATTTACAGTCAAGCACTTAAAAGACAACTAGACAACATTCACATGCCAACTGACACTGCCCTGCTCCAGTATGTCGATGATCTCCTGATCACAGCCCGTTCTGAACGTGCTTGCGAGCGAGCATCCCTTACAGTCTTGTATTTCCTAGCCGAGATGGGGCACAAGGTGTCCCCTTCTAAGCTTCAATTCTGTGTCCAGCAAGTGGTCTACTTAGGACACTTACTGTCCAAGAGGGGTAGGCAGTTGACACCAGACCGTATCCAGTTAATAGCGAGTCTTCCTCAGCCCAAGACCCAGAAGGAGGTACGTGCTTTTATCGGCCTTACTTCTTACTGCAGACAATGGATTCCTCAGTATGCATTTCTAGCCAAGCCACTGATACAGTTAACGACACAGGAGGCAGCCGTATCGACTGTCCTCCCTTGGACATCTGAACATACACTTAGTTTCAATGAGTTAAACAAAGCCCTATGCCAAGCTCCAGTTCTAGCGACACCGAGCTACAGTAAGCCTTTTACACTTTTCGTCACTGAACGCGAAGGTACAGCATTATCTGTTCTCACACAAGATCAAGCAGGACAATACAAGCCCTGTGCTTATTTTTCGAGCACATTAGATCCTGTAGCCCAGGCTCTGCCTGCGTGCCTCAAGTCAGTTGCAGCCACAGCCCTAGCTATCAGACAAAGTGATTCCATAGTCTTAGGACACTCCTTGACAGTACAAGTTCCACATTCCGTGGAAGCTCTTTTAAACCGAACACAAACTCAGCACTTGACAATTGCACGTTTAACAGGTTATGAATTGACACTGTTCCAGCCACACATAGAAATCAGACGCTGCAACATCCTGAACCCTGCTACACTGTTACCATCAGTTACTCCGAATTCTGCCACACATGACTGCGTGGAAGTAGTTAACATTACGACAAAGCCAAGACAAGATCTGACAGATGTTCCGTTACCAGACCCCGACCTGACACTTTATGTGGATGGTTCATGTATGAGAACAAGTACAGGAGAACTAGTCGCCGCGTATGCAGTGACTACTGACACTGAAGTTATTGAAACACACCGTATTGACACCCTGTCCGCTCAAGCAGCAGAGCTAGTCGCTCTGACACAAGCCTGCATACACGCCAAGAACTTGAAAGTTAATGTTTACACAGATTCACGCTACGCATTTGGAGTTGTACACGACTTCGGAGTGCTCTGGCAGGAGAGAGGTTTCATGACTTCTCATGGAAGCAAGATTCAGCATGGTCTCCTTATTCAAGCTCTGTTAGATGCCATACATTTACCGACATCTATCGCTATCATGAAGTGCAAAGCACATACGAAAGTTACTGACACCATTTCTCAAGGTAACGATCTAGCAGATCGCACAGCCAAGCTTACAGCACAGACTCTAGACATTCCAGTTAACATGACACACACTCCAGATCCGATTACATGTATGACAGTTAAAGACCCTACACAAGATGTCATAGACATACAGTTACATGCTACTCCCGAAGAAATCAAGAAATGGTCCGAACAAGGAGGGGTCCAGACAGATCAAGGATGGTTAACGAAGGGTAGAGCCACATGGTTTCTCCCCGACTCTATGGTTCAAGTCATTATTAATACCGCACATAGTCCAGCACATTTAGGAGAAAAAGCTATGTTAGACAGTATCCAGAACATCTGGTTCAACAAGCATTTACGAGCTGCAGCCAAACAGAAAGTCCGTACCTGTATGATATGTTGCCAGTTTAATCCAGGTAAAAGTGTCCCGGTGGAACAAGGTGGATTCCAGCCCCCTGACCACCCTTTTGAAGTCCTCCAGATGGATTATATTCAGATGGAACGATGTCGAGGTTTCAAGTATGTCCTTGTAGTTGTATGCGCTTTGTCCAGGTGGACAGAAGCATATCCAGTCCCAGATTACACAGCCGCGACCACTGCCAAGCAGTTGGTTCGTGAGTTCTTCCCCCGTTATGGACTCCCTAGAGTCGTATATTCTGACAACGGCCAGCCATTCTCATCTGAGTTAATGAAGCATGTTTCCCTTTTGTTGGGGTACCAGTGGAAGTTTCATTGTGTACGCCATCCTGAAGCAGCCGGTCTCGTAGAGAGACATAACCAGACTCTGAAAATCCGTATTGCAAAAGTATGTAAAGAGAAAGGTGTGGACTGGCTAGTAGCTCTGCCAGTCGCTTTATTTTATATGCGCATGGTCGCACATTCCAGATCAGGTCTGTCCCCGTATGAGGTCGTTTTCGGCCGCCCCCCTAACATGTGGGGTACTCCTAGACCCCGAAGTATTACCGATGTTTCAAGTAATATGCTGACAGATTACCTAGCTTCCTTGATGTCTGCCCTCAACTCTTGTCGTTCACAGGTTGCCGCCGCATTTCCAGACAATACCGAGGTGGCACCGCATGAAATCGTTCCAGGATCCATGGTCTTGGTTCGCAATTTTGACCGCTCAAGTCTGCTGGAGCCACGCTGGAAGGAGCCCCGACAGGTCCTCCTCGCCACCCGTACAGCCGTGAAGTTGGAGGGTCGCAAAGGCTGGGTGCACCTTTCACATATAAAGAAGTTTTATGGACTGAAACCCGTCTCAAAGAACATTTCCCAGGATTTGAAGGATTGCCAAAATATTGTTCTCAAGGACTGTCCCGCAAAAGACATTGCTACAAACCCTCCCCTGTTAGAGAAAACTCCGCAACAGGAGTATAAGTTGAAACTCCGGTCTAGTAAAATAAGTCAGCCAGTTTGATTGTCTAAGTCCTCCCCTAGGTGAAACGGTTAGACTGTTTCTGACATGTATAAAATAGACCCCCATAGTGAGAGAGTTAGTCAAAACTCAATTCGATGTATCGTTTTTCTATGCTTCATATTGTTTCTCAGCATTATGATTTCCTGCACCAGTTATGCATTTTTCTTGTATTTCCCAGTTCTTCATGTAAATAAGTCTGCTAATGCTACAGTAGAGCACACGTTTAGTGATCTGCCTCCTCATGAACTCTCTTACCGCCTCGCTATGAAAAATAATTCTTTCATCCGCATGTTACATTACTCACATCAGACCAGCAATGCCACTAATTGTTGGGTGTGTGGTCGACTCCCCCCTTTCCAGATACCGAAGGGAGTTCTGCCACTTTTTCCTTATCCATTTTCACATAATGGTTCGTGTGGAGCATGGTCCACGTTAACGTCATCCTCAACAGATATGTCTTTTCTTAACAGTACATGTTTTCCAGACAAGCAAGGTCTCCCCCACAGAACCGGGTTAGATCTAGAAAATGAAGTGTATAATTTAGGTAACTATTCTTCGAATTTCATGGTCCTGAATGTTCAGTCTGATACTACTCCAGACTTACCTGCTATTTCAGTACTACCAGTTAAAGGCGAATTATGTGTCCGAAATAATGGTTCCGTACATGTAGGACATAGTGATTGTACTACTATTGTCAAGTATAGTGACAGTGGGAAATCCATTTTCAAAGCTTCACGTCATTCTTATTTTATTTGTGGTCAAACTGCATATGTTCGTCTGCCCCTCGATTGGGAGGGAACCTGTTACATTGCCTTCCTACTGCCACCAGTTTTCCTAGCCCCACCTGATTATCATAGAAACACACATCTAGTACACATTAGACATAGAAGGGAGTCCCCAATTGTCGATTATACTGAAACTGCTCTAGAACAGTATACAGATTTCAACAGAGGTTTCTTTTTCTTTATAGGACCTATCCAGAATAGTAAGCTAATCCGTAGGTTAACCAGAACCCTCGAAGCTGTAGTAAATGAGACTGCCTCTGCTCTAGGTAACTTAACTGAAGAGCAATCTGCTATGAGATTTGTCGTTTTACAGAATCGTCTCGTCCTTGACGTCATACTGGCCGATAGGGGCGGGGCCTGTAGAGTCATCGGATCTAGTTGCTGCATTTTCATTCCAAATAACGCGCCATCTGTTTATTCAGCTATAACCAGACTCCATAAAATTGCCCATCTGTTACACCAAGATCCAGGCACCTGGACATGGTCCGGTTGGTTCTGGAATATAATTTCCGCCTGGGGATGGAAAGTCTTGTCCTTTCTAGGTATTGCAGTAGCGATCATATTCAGCTGCTGCCTCTGTATACAATGTGGCCCTGCGATTTGCGGCATCTGTGCTACCTCTTGTATTCCTAGTCCCAAGCCCCGTTCTAAATCCCGTTCCAGGATAATTCGAGACGAGCAAATGATACTGTATGAAATGATAGATGGTATCATGAATATTGATGTTTCCTGATGGAAACGTAGTGACAAGGAGGGAATGTGGAAAAGTAAATTTTGCCATGTTCTGTGTCCCTACGTGTCATCCATCATATGTTATGTGTGCATGATTAAATATGCATATGCATTCCCTATGTTCGATTAATGACGCAATTACAGTTGTGTCCACCTCTAGTATGCCAGTTTCCAGTTCTCGTGAATACTACGAATATCAGGCCTATGTAAAGCTACGTTGCCACGTTTCTCAGTGTGCACGTTATTCTATTGAAAAGTCCCCGTTTCTAGGCCTCAAAAGGGCCCGGACACCAGATTCAGCTCCTGTCTCCTGAAGCCTCGCTGAGGAGCGATACAGCCCCCACCTGTATCCTCGACCCTTCACTTACTTCCTGCCTCGCAGTGCCCGGCTCACCCTGGCTCTGCCTCTGAGTCTGCCAAGAATATGTTATGATTCCAGTTATCAGTTCAGTCCTCCTTCTCTGCATTCCTAAAGCTACTGAATCGCATCAATAGTTTCCGTCATTGTCTAGCCTTCACGTCTCCACGTTAGAGAAATACTGCATTTAATGGTCATTTAATATTCTTCATCACGCACTACATGTAGAATAATGCATGGTCCAGTCTTAGAATCAAGTTAGCCTTTCCCCTCCTGACTTCTAGTTTATATCAACATGTTCTCTAAACATCAGATACTAGATGCTGTTTAGGTACATGTCGCCCTGACTCTCCAGACTTCAGTCTCTGCTCCTAGCACAGAGTTCATAGCCCCCAGCTTCTCCTAGTAACACGTCATTGCTAGTTTGCGCGCACCATCAGGTTAGAGGTCCCGGCTCCTCAGGTAGCCCCCTCCATGGTTTCCGCCCCATTCATGACATATTCTGTTACGTTTGCATCACATGTCTATGTATACGCCCTGTTACACCTCTTTTCACCCTTATCTTTCGCGACTGCTACGCGTCACGCCTTTTGCTCCACCCACTGCTACGCCTATTGCAATGTAATGCTATGTGTTTGCGTTATGTATATATGCTCATGCACTGTTATTAAAAAGTTATTCCCCTTGTCCCGATCCTGACCCCGGCAGCGCTGCTGGGCCTTGCCATCCTATTCCTGTATTTGCTGTATTAAACCTGCAAAACTCCTACTACCTCGAATCTTGACTCTTATTTATTGAGCTATCTGTTATTCATTTATTCATTCAAAAATAGGGTATTATTTATTTATTTACCACATAGGGGTGGGTAGAGGCTGGGGAGTGAGATGAAGGGAGACCTCGGGGAGAGTCAAGGCGCGCGTAGAGGCTGGGGAATCTGATAAAGGGAGACCTCGGGGGAGAGTTAAGGGATGGGTAGAGCTTGGTGAGTCAGAGGAAGGAGTTGTGGGTTTAGGGAGAGCGAGTTGTGGCATGTTTATCAAGCAAAGGACGAGCTGCTACTATGACGATGTGGTCATGGGTTTGACTGGGGTTGAGGATTAGCTTTGGGGGATTAGAGAGGTAGTGAATTCAGAAGATGTCATCAGTCTGATGAGTGTGAAAATAAATGGAGGCTGGGGTGCAAGGGCAGAATAATTGGAGGCTGGAGTAGAGGGGAAGTGGATTGTGGACCGGCAGGGGCTAGGCGAGGCACAGGCTGGCTGTCCCTCAGTGCTAGACTGACAGCCAGTGTGGGCCAGTTCTAACTGACTGCATTGTCCACTGTTTGTTGTCGTCGTTGGGTCTGGTGGTAAATGAAGGAGTAGCACGGGGAGGAACCGGGTTCAAGCCCCCCACATACAAGTACCAGCACATGGAGTGGGCATGCCCATTCCCAATGTGTGCTGCATAGCAGAAAGCTGATTTTCTCAAACTTTTTCCTGCCAACCTCTGCCTGTCCACCACATCTATCTACCCTTCTGCTGATTCCCCAGCCTCTCGGTATGGGGTGCATTCCTCCGCCCGTGTGTCAATGAATTGTGCTATGTTGTAGTAATATGTGCATTGTTGTGACATTGTGGAAATGGGGCAAGTGAGTACATTTCTATTGGGTTCTGAAAAATGGGCGAATATGTGCCATGCTGAGTTAGTAGTGTATGTCAAGGGGCGTTAGACTTGGCAGCAAAGGGTTAATGTGTGTAATGTGTAGGTATCTGGTTTTCTACTGTTATGTTGTCATGTTATCTGTTCTGCTAGGCCTGTCCCATTAGTATGGACATGCAATAGCGGTTGGTGTTGACCAAGAATGGCGGGTGGGGAGATGGAAAAAAATGGACCTTCGACCTGCCGCTTCACACTCTTTTGCTCCTCTCCTCTCCTCTCCTCCAAGCACAGGCTCCCAGACTCCACTGCGGCCAATCCGGACGCTGCTCTCATGCTGCTGGCTGCAGCATGAAAGCAGTGTCAGAACTGTCCTGAGCGCCATGAACTTACGCTCCCAGTGAGACTGGGAGCCTGTGCCTGCTTTCTCCAGCCCGGCAATGCAGCTCGGGATAGAGACTGCTTCAGTGCGCATGTGGGTTTGGCCGGCCAAACCGTCTTGCTCACTGAAGGCAGGGCCCACCACTACCCCTCAGTGCCTGTAACACCCCCTGCCCGCCCCCAAAGACTGGTCAGTAAAGGAAAAATAAAACAATAATAAAAAGTATTTTTTATCGTTTTACTATTCTTTTCTTGCCATCTTGAGACAGCCGGCAGGGTGAGGGGGTCTGTGGGGGGTTGGGGGGTCGACACTTCTCGGCCATAGCAAAGGAGCCGCCGTTGTGGTATTGTAGTACTTTCACATTTGTGCCCTTTCATACATTGGCAGATTTCCTTCAATCAATTGTTAATTGTTTGGTTGTGTTTGATTGTGATGGTTAGTAGTAATTCCTTAAAGGTCTTGTTTAGTAAAGTTTATTGTTACTTAACATGAAACTAGCATGAGCTGATTCTAGTAAAGGCCTTTTTAGTGGTCGGAGTTTGTGGTGTGCTGAAGCACTTTTGTGTTTTTTATTGAGCTGGGTGGTCAGTTGTCCATTGGCCCGGCCAAGGGAGATTGTTTTCTGGCAGCATCACTAGTCTGGTAAAAGTTACTAATGCAATGTGTGTAGTAGATTTAGGTTAAGATTATCTGAATGCCTACAAGGCGTATGTTGATGTGTTTCTTGGGTAGAGCTGTAGAGCTGGCAGCACTTTGCCAACTGTATACAGCGCCAGGCTACCCCCAGGGTGATAAGCAGCGCTATACAAATACTGTCTGATTGATTGATGGATATGAATTTGGTGTTCTCATGTGCAGTCAGTGAAGCTATCTTTTGTGTTTGAGAAAATAAAGATAATTAATCTAGTTGGCAAGGTGTAGTGTAGTGGGTATAGTTGCAAAAAATCAAGTTCTTGTGTGATGGGAGGTAGGATCAGAGAAGCAAAGCAGGAGAGAGGGAGTGACCAAAATGAATTCAGTGTGTGTGTCTGTATGAGGCGTGTTTGCAGTGTTTTTTGGTCCTACCGCTTTGCAGAGTGCCTGTCTTTGCAGATGTTCCAGGGGTTGTCAGACGCTCTCTTCTGGGACTCTCCTCTCTGGAGAGATATTTAGGATCAGTAGCTCAAAAGTAGCAGCTCTTGAAGAAATTCTGCTCACTTCTTCAGGAAAGAGAGAACAAGCTGAGAGAGCCGGAAAAGCAAGAAGAGACCAGCGGAGGGAAAAAACTGAGATAAAAATGAAAAGGTAGATAAAGTAGACAGAAGATATCAGCAAAAATATGAAAAAAATTAGTATGTAAGCGAGGGAGCCATAACTCGAGAATATGGGCAGGAAAGGGAAAAGAAGCTACATTATTTATCAATTGCAAAAAGTGTGTGTTAAAAATGTGATTTAGGTGCCTCGTGATTGTGACCTTTCAAGAGTTATAGGTGTAATTTGCTGTTGAGTGTCGAATTTTAAGGGGGGGGGGCAAATGCACCATATGCAGAGATTATTTGTAATTTATTTGTCCCAGGTTCTGATCCACCTCCTTTATGAAAGTGGGTAAATTCAGAATCTGCACATATCTGTGTTACCTTTGTATCAAAAATTCCAATTCTAAAAACGTAGCTCCATTCCAGCAGTTTACTGGCAGTAGGAGCTTTGTATCAGGGTATAGGGATTAAAATGAGAGAACTTGAACAAATATATTAAAACATACTAAATTGCACCATTTCACGCCCAAGATCACCTCAATCTGTCCGAACTAACATTTTTTTTCTACTATAAAAAGTTTTGAACTTGTCTGTTGTGGTTCATGTAAGATTTAGTTATTAAGTAGGACAAGTGGATTTCTCTAGAAGGGCGAGCAGATTTCTGAATAATTTTGCCCTTTAGGCAAGTAGATTTTTAAAAGACGTCCACACCGCATGAAACGGACTCATTTTTTTCCCTATACATTCCAAAAAGAATAATGAAGTAGATTTCCCATTGAAACACAGTACAAACACAGTGTGGTCTAACCAATATAGCTGCCTTTTTATTTTTCAAGGGGTTAGATTAACCAATAATACTGGGTGTCTTCATTCACATGCACCGTGGTATACCGCCAAGGTACCACAGTATACCGCGGCCCAATATATCACTAAGTTATTGTGCCTTATTACTGAAAATCAAGTGAAAAAATTCAGATCACATAACAAAAAAGACCCTTCCCACCCCATAATCTATATTCATGCCAGATTTCATGTACATCTGTTCAGTCATTTTGTCGCTACCCCTGTCTAAAAAGTCTATGGAAAAACATAGGTGGATAAACCTGTTTTGGGACCCATCGTTTTCTATTTGCACCGTCTTAACTAATCATCACAAAATTTTGTGTTGGCTGCCAATGTAGAAAAAAGAATAGGTCTGCTAAATTTCGTGGAGATTCATCAAACCGTGACAGTTATTAGCAAGCAAAAATCTGACGAATTCCTACCTCTGGGATTCCTAACTATAACTGCAGAGTGGCTACCGTCACTGTGTTATATATGTATGTGTGTATATATATATATATATATATATATATATATATATATATATATATATATATATATATATATATATATATATATATATATATATATATATATATATATATATATATATCCAAACGCAAAGAAACCTGAATTGGGAAGCCATACACAGCCGTGTTTGTCACCTTTTTTATTTGGTAAGTAGCAGGGAACCAGACGTTGCCTCCACACCCCGTTATTTTCCCTTGATGTACAATAATGTTTACAACTTACGCAAAGGTATTGGTACCATTATATTCGTTTAACTGTAGCGATGCAGCAAACACTGTTGAGCAGATTAAGAAATGTGATAATGTTATTATATATATTTTTTATTGTTTCTTATGCACAATTCACATCTATGTTTTACATAGAATTAGCACTTATTTTCAGGTTCACTAATTATTTTAATAGTGTATACCTGTTTTAGCCAAACACACTCAATTTAGAGTACCGCAATGGAGTTATAAACACACACAGAACAAGTCGTGTACAGCAGTCATTATGATAACCTGTGGATATACTAGATAAATGAACTATTGAGTATGTGTACAGACAATGACTTAAAACGAGTAACATGTATTACATTACGATTGTTTATTGTAATATGAAGGTTATTACATATGACTACTAAAGATTCAATGTATAATTCGGGGTAAGCCAGTTATGCATAATGTAATGGATTAATGAATTGAATTACATGACTAGGCTATATCAATTGCTGATGTATAATGTGACAATGAACATATATGCAAATTTTACAATAACATTTACATAGTGTTAAAATGGCGCCCATAGAAATGCCTTAACAGGGACTATAGAAATGAATGCAGTCCTCTGTTCATGTTTATTTTTTCAAAAAAATGGGCGCGTAATTTGTGTGTGTTCCCAAGTTAAATAGTGGTTACTCTTAACACTCCCCATCAGTGAGCAAGGACGTGAAGTCCGAAACGCGTCTGATGACTTGCACCGAAATAAAAATTTAAATATACGAGAAGACTGACTTTGGCGTATTCTTGTAGTCTGTGAACCTGCCGGTGCGGAGAAGCACAGCTGCAGCAAGTCGGATTGTCATATATATATATAACACGGGACCTGTGAGCTGCATGTTTCTCAAATAAAGGTTTTGGAAACCAACCTGCGGTGGTGAGCGGCCTCATTTTCGAGTGAAGTGTTCTAAGATTTATCACGGTGGCTCCGACCGTGGAGGGATCGCACTGCCTAGAAGGGTTAAGGACCGCGGAGGAGAGAACAAGCTGCCTCTGCAATGGCGCTGCAGGTAGCAGAATTAAACATGCCGCTTACAAGCCCGGAGCACACTGGAGGGCTACAAAAGTTCCTGAACAGGCGCACATGAATCGAACCCATTGGAGGGCAAAAAAAAGTTGTAAAAGGACTACATCTCCCAGCAAACACTATACTTTGAAATTTGGGCACAGCTGAGGCCAATTGCAATTATAAAAAATCACGTGGGGGAGGTATCCGCAATGAACTGGATTCGTGTGATGCGGCCTCTGATGAGAAGCGGCAATGCTTCGAAACGCGTAAGGCCAAGGATGATAACACGGGACCTGTGAGCTGCATGTTTCTCAAATAAAGGTTTTGGAAACCAACCTGCGGTGGTGAGCGGCCTCATTTTCGAGTGAAGTGTTCTAAGATTTATCACGGTGGCTCCGACCGTGGAGGGATCGCACTGCCTAGAAGGGTTAAGGACCGCGGAGGAGAGAACGAGCTGCCTCTGCAATGGCGCTGCAGGTAGCAGAATTAAACATGCCGCTTACAAGCCCGGAGCACACTGGAGGGCTACAAAAGTTCCTGAAAAGGCGCACATGAATCGAACCCATTGGAGGGCAAAAAAAAGTTGTAAAAGGACTACATCTCCCAGCAAACACTATACTTTGAAATTTGGGCACAGCTGAGGCCAATTGCAATTATAAAAAAGCACGTGGGGGAGGTATCCGCAATGAACTGGATTTGTGTGATGCGGCCTCTGATGAGAAGCGGCAATGCTTCGAAACGCGTAAGGCCAAGGATGATAACACGGGACCTGTGAGCTGCATGTTTCTCAAATAAAGGTTTTGGAAACCAACCTGCGGTGGTGAGCGGCCTCATTTTCGAGTGAAGTGTTCTAAGATTTATCACGGTGGCTCCGACCGTGGAGGGATCGCACTGCCTAGAAGGGTTAAGGACCGCGGAGGAGAGAACGAGCTGCCTCTGCAATGGCGCTGCAGGTAGCAGAATTAAACATGCCGCTTACAAGCCCGGAGCACACTGGAGGGCTACAAAAGTTCCTGAAAAGGCGCACATGAATCGAACCCATTGGAGGGCAAAAAAAAGTTGTAAAAGGACTACATCTCCCAGCAAACACTATACTTTGAAATTTGGGCACAGCTGAGGCCAATTGCAATTATAAAAAAGCACGTGGGGGAGGTATCCGCAATGAACTGGATTTGTGTGATGCGGCCTCTGATGAGAAGCGGCAATGCTTCGAAACGCGTAAGGCCAAGGATGATAACACGGGACCTGTGAGCTGCATGTTTCTCAAATAAAGGTTTTGGAAACCAACCTGCGGTGGTGAGCGGCCTCATTTTCGAGTGAAGTGTTCTAAGATTTATCACGGTGGCTCCGACCGTGGAGGGATCGCACTGCCTAGAAGGGTTAAGGACCGCGGAGGAGAGAACGAGCTGCCTCTGCAATGGCGCTGCAGGTAGCAGAATTAAACATGCCGCTTACAAGCCCGGAGCACACTGGAGGGCTACAAAAGTTCCTGAACAGGCGCACATGAATCGAACCCATTGGAGGGCAAAAAAAAGTTGTAAAAGGACTACATCTCCCAGCAAACACTATACTTTGAAATTTGGGCACAGCTGAGGCCAATTGCAATTATAAAAAAGCACGTGGGGGAGGTATCCGCAATGAACTGGATTCGTGTGATGCGGCCTCTGATGAGAAGCGGCAATGCTTCGAAACGCGTAAGGCCAAGGATGATAACACGGGACCTGTGAGCTGCATGTTTCTCAAATAAAGGTTTTGGAAACCAACCTGCGGTGGTGAGCGGCCTCATTTTCGAGTGAAGTGTTCTAAGATTTATCACGGTGGCTCCGACCGTGGAGGGATCGCACTGCCTAGAAGGGTTAAGGACCGCGGAGGAGAGAACGAGCTGCCTCTGCAATGGCGCTGCAGGTAGCAGAATTAAACATGCCGCTTACAAGCCCGGAGCACACTGGAGGGCTACAAAAGTTCCTGAACAGGCGCACATGAATCGAACCCATTGGAGGGCAAAAAAAAGTTGTAAAAGGACTACATCTCCCAGCAAACACTATACTTTGAAATTTGGGCACAGCTGAGGCCAATTGCAATTATAAAAAAGCACGTGGGGGAGGTATCCGCAATGAACTGGATTCGTGTGATGCGGCCTCTGATGAGAAGCGGCAATGCTTCGAAACGCGTAAGGCCAAGGATGATAACACGGGACCTGTGAGCTGCATGTTTCTCAAATAAAGGTTTTGGAAACCAACCTGCGGTGGTGAGCGGCCTCATTTTCGAGTGAAGTGTTCTAAGATATATATATATATATATATATATATATATATATATATATATATATATATCCAAACGCAAAGAACCCTGAATTGAGAAGCCGTACACAGCCGTGTTTGTCACCTTTTTAGGTCTCGCTGGTACTGCATCCGAAGGATGCGTCCAGCTGGAGACTGCATGTTGCCCGTCTCGGGGGAAGGAGGGACAAGAGGGTGCCACGCGCTTCTCTTGTCCTGGATTTCACTGCGTCCACGCGCACCCACACTCATGCATGCGCACATCACAGCCACACGCATACACAGCCACACGCATACACAGGCACACGCATACACAGCCACACGCATACACAGGCACACGCATACACAGCCACACGCATACACAGGCACACGCATACACAGGCACACGCATACACAGGCACACACACACCCCCCGTCGCCGCACCTACACACACACTAGCGCACCTACACGCACACACAGAGACCCCCCCCACACACCAACGCACCTACACACACGCACGCACGCACACATACAAAGACCCCCCCCCGCCGCCATCGCACACATACATACACACACACCAGCACCGGACCCCACTCACCGGCTACACAGGATTTCTCTTCTCTGGGGCGGCGGTAGCGGGGCTCTCCCGATCCCTGGGAGCCCCGCCCGACAGCGCCTCTGTTCACCCGGTCCCCCATCTCGGGACCGGGACTCAAGGTCGGGACCGGGACTCAAGGTGGGGCGGCCCCGGGGCTCTCCCTAGCTCACGGGAGCCCCGGGCCACGGGAGGACTCGGCCTCTTTGCTCCATCCCGGCGGGCAGCCAATCATAGCCCAGCAGCAGGCGTGACTTCCTTCTCTCTTCTGGCCCGGCCCACGTCTTCTCTCCCGTTGCCTGGCTTCCTGCCTCAGGGGTCCGCCAATGGCAGCGCGGCCCCGAGCAGGGAGGCGGGCACAGCGTTTCCTCGGGAATCCCGGGCCCGTCGGCGGTGATAATTTATTTGTGTTTAATTGACCTGCCTTTAACGTGATATACCTGGAACGCCGAGTCACAGCTTAAGAGCACTGTTCCAGTAGTAGGGGAGGATGCTGAAATACGCCCAGCAGTGGTCAAATCCTGAAATTGCTCCCCGGTATCCCTTGGGGTGTCTGTCCGGCCAGAAATTATTTTACTATTAATATTAGCCCTCCTACCACTCACTGTGGCCTTTTTTGATTTTTTCCCCCACTTCCTGGTAATGGTGATGGCTACGGCCGCTGTTTGTGATGTATTGACCACCTGTGTACTAGTGGCGGTTTGAGTAGTTTGACTGGCAGCAGCCCCAATTACTTGCAGATGATCCTCCATTGGAGCAACTGACCTCCGGACCGCGGCAGCTACGGCCTTGTCAAGCTTACCGCTACCCTCCTGCACGGTTTTTCCTCTCTGAACCGGCTCCTGGCAAAAGAGACTGCCAATGCTGTGTTTCCCCCTAAGGTGGGCTAATGCGGCCGCCATACGCCCTCTTCGGAGATCCAGGGCGGCCTGCAGCCAGCAAGGCGGTACGGGCAGACGTTCCCCAGCCTCCTCCCTGCACATTCCCAGCTGCGCGGCTGACACAGAATCCGGAACATGTCGCGGCCACGAGACCGCGCCCTCCTCACAGGTAAGGAGCGGCAGGAGCGCAACAGGGGTGCGATGAAAAGACGTCTCTTCATCTTCATTTTCGGCAAGTCCAGGGTTAGCGTAAGTTTCCTCCGTCCCGGGATTTAACTAATCAAGTGGCCGTGATGGGAGCTCCGGGTGCTAGCGGCTAACGTCCAGCCGCCATGTTCCCCCCGACAAGGGGTCCTTTTTTGTTAAAAAACAGTCAAGAGCTGTGGTGCTCCGTTCTAGTTTTAGCATCGACTAAAGCGATGGGGCAAAACATTAGTCATTGTTAAAAAGCTGCTAGCTAAACCACTAATAGTGCAATTCTATTTGTAAATAAGTAGAACCCCTACATATGGTGATTACAAGTTTCAAGGTCACACAAAGCACAGGACAATAAGTGAACAATGTGCAAAATGCCATATTCGGCCGCTGTCAAGTTGTGCTGCGGGGCAGGTAGTTGTGTGCCGGCCGGGGTTGCCGAATTAGGATATTCATGGGTTAAAGGTAGTTTTTCAAAATAATACACTACAGTACACTGGCTGTTGGCTGTGACTGACTGTGTGTGCGCCTGTCAGCCTGAGGCCTGCTCAGTGCCTGACTGACTGCGGCGGCGTCCACGCGTCAGCTGACTTTTATTAACACTCATTTTAGTGCCCTTCCATTTCTGTGGCTTTGCAGCAGTTTGATCAGCTTCGAGTTTCTCCTTGCTAAAATGGGGAGAATTTGTGAGATTTATGTTTCCTTCCACTTTCTTGCTTGATTTTCCTCGGGACAAAGTGTCACTCATAGTCGTTGAAATGTCACTCATAATTACACTGAAATTATAAAAATGTCACTCGTACAAATCTGAAACCTTGGCAGCTATGGGCTTTCACTGCAGGCAGGCCTGGGGGCCAACTTGAATTACCAAGGCTCAAGCCTCACGCAGCCTTCAGCCAGCGGTAGGCCACAGACATCGCGGCCTGGAGGCCAACTTGAATTGCCACGACCCGCGGTGGCTACAGCCTGCCTTCTGCCATCTGTACACCAGAGTCTCCCTGCAAATATACAACACGAAACTCCAGAAATAGTTTAAGACCATACTTTCGAGCGCGGAACCAATCTACTGCTTCTGAAGGTGTACAGTGGACTCTTCAGCAGGCATTTGATGGCAAGATCATTTTTTCTTAAGTTGATATGGTGACGTGCATAGTAAGATGTGCAAACCTATCACTTTGCAAAGGAAAGGTTGCTGTTTTCCCAGAATAGAAATCCCAAATACGGTGACTGTTTCATAAATTATTGTAAAGCAAGATCTGTATTACATTTTATTACCTCTTCTGCTTTTACATTCACAATCCTGAAGCACTATGGCATTGAAAATCGTAACCTGCATTAGAGTTGTTTGCCAATATCACTTGAAAGGTAATTCTTGCTAAATGCATGCACAAGAAACTATTTAAAACAAACAGTGCACATTATATTTTATTCCCCAGCATCAGTCCACAGACCTGCAGGTACCGAAACTAACTTTCTGTCGAGTGCTGCTCTCTTTGATACTCTCTCTGTGATTGACGGTCATGCTGACAGCTCTTACCCCCGCAGCGAAGGGGCTAAGCTATTAGCATTGTAAATGTTTAAAAAACAAAAACATAAATAAAAGGCATTGCCATTTACAATGCCAATAGCTCTAACTTTAATAATGCGAGACCTATTGCATTGCAAATGCTTGTTTATTTGGTAAGTAGCAAGGAACCAGACGTTGTCTCCACACCCCAGGTTCACCAAACATGTTTCGGGCCATCATGCCCTTGATCTCTGGCATCAAATGAGGCACCGCTGCAATAGTCTTACCCTCACTCGCAGCACATGAAATATCCTCCGGCCCAGTCGGCGTGTCACATTTGCATTCTGGTCTCTGTAGTTCTAAAACGTCATCAGCCATAATGAAATGCAGCAATGTCTCTCCTTGTGTGAAAACTCAAGTAGTTTGTGCATGTAGAAAGCACAGCTGGGTCCCTGCTTGTGTCGCTCACCAAAACCGGTTCACGCTGTTCCGTTAAGCACTTCAAAGTTCATTGCACTAATGGAGCTGCTCTTCCGTAGCGGGGCTTCTCGCGACCCGGGCCGGGCCGCAACAATATCCAAACGAAAAGAACCGTGAATTGAGAAGCCACACACAGCCATGTTTGTCACTTTCTTTATTCAGTAAGTAGCAGGGAACCAGACGTTGCATCCACACCCCAGGTTTACCAAACATGTTTCGGGCCATCATGCCCTTGATCTCTGGCATCAAATGAGGCACAGCTGCAATAGTCTTACGCCGCACTCGCAGCACATGAAATATCCTCCGGCCCAGAGGGCTGCATGGGTCACGGAAAGCCCCCTCGCTGATACCTGTGAGTCTCAGGCACTGACAAGCCAAGTAAGTGCCAGGAGAGCAACGTGGGACTATTGGTTGCGAAACAGAAGGCAGTTTACTTACCCAGTGTTTATGTGAACCTACTAAAGGATGAAAGTATCAGAAGCACAATGGGAGGTAACCCACGAAGGGTATTGAAATAACGGAATTTTAAATACCAGAATGCACTACATGACACGCCCACTTTGGCAGAACGTTTATAATCACGCTGCGAGTGCAGCGTCCCTTCTTGCCTACACTGCTCCGAATACATATATCACGCACAATGCACTTTGGGAGCAGTAGTTCATCATTACAGTCATGTGGTGCACCGTGTTAAATCAGGCTCGAGCGCACCTGGCTCCTTGTGATCCAGTCTGTGAGCAAGGCATGACGCCGAAACGTTAGACGCATGGAAGCAGGCACTTTTGAGACTTTTGGAAATAAAGCCAGTTTCTACTGTATTGGGCCTCACCTTGTTTGTTTTGCCCGGAAGGGGATGGTGGGCTGCCCTGTGTTTATGAGGCCACCCTGAAGGGCCAGAAGCTCCGGTAACAGGGGAACGCATCTGATGCTTTTTGGGGAATATATATATATATATATATATATATATATATATATATATATATATATATATATATACATATATATATTACCTACTGGCGGTCGCCAGTAGGTATATATAGTTAGGATTTTTTCTCTATGGGTTTTTTGAAAATTCTATGTCTAATAACTTTGGCGTTTGTGGACGGAATCGGCTGAAATTTTCAGGAAAATGGCACATTTTGTTTCTGAGCAGCCCTTGAAAATTTGGGGGGGGTTCGTCCAGTGGGGGCCGAGAAAAAAGGGGGGTCCCAAAACGTGTTTTTAACATTGAGTTTTCCATAGGGCGGTTGGCCTCACTTTTAGCCCGAACGGCTGAATGGATTTGCACGAAACTTGGCAAAATTGTAGGGACTGGTAGCCCGATGTGCCTTTTGTAGGTCTCAATATATGTGCTCCAGTGGATTTTGAGAAATTAACGTTTAAAAAAAGATATATATCTGTAACAGCGGACCGGTTAGCGCTCTGGTTCGCGGACTTTTCGCGCAACGGAGCTTTGTGAAGCGAAGCTGATTGGTTCTCCGGCGTCTGTCAACATTCCAAACAGTCCGTAGCGGCCGCCATCTTGTCTCTCGGTAGGATCGAGAGACAAGAGGAGGTCAAAACAAAGGGGGAAATAACTATAAGGGGGCATAGTAGATCCTCGCTGACCCCCTAGGTTTGATGTGGAGGTTTTAAAAGGGCCCCGCGGGGCAAAAAAAAACCAAAATAATAATAATCGAACGGCTGAATGGATTTGCACGAAACTTGGCAAAATATTAGGGACTGGTAGCCCGATGTGCCTTTGCTAGGTCTCAATATATGTGCTCCAGTGGATTTTGAGAAATTAACGTTGAAAAAAAGATATATATCTGTAACAGCGCTCCGCTTCGCGTACTTTTCGCGTTACGGAGCTTTGCGAAGCTGATTGGTTCTCCGGCGTCTGTCAACATTCCAAACAGTCCGTAGCGGCCGCCATCTTGTCCCTCGGTAGGATTGAGAGACAAGAGGAGGCCAAAGCGAAGGGGGAAATGACCATAAGGGGGCATAGTAGATCCTTCCTGACCTCTTAGGTTTGATGTACCATTTTGCCAAGTTTGGTGTAATTCCGTTCAGCCATTCAGGCTGTAGACGTATGTAAATGTCCTATGGAAAATTGCATGGGGAAAACACATTTGAAAGTGTTGAAATTTAGAACCAATTAAAATGTTACTTTGGTTTTGTATTTGTGTGTGATGAAAGTTAATTGGTTATGTATATATGTCAAATGAGAGGAAACCACAGCCATTTTGTGATACTACTGTCTGAGGTACATTTGTGAGGAATTTTTGGTGGTGAATTTCTGGTGTTTGATTTACACAGTACTAACACTTCTGCTACTTTTAAAAAGGTGAGTTGTTAATTTGTAAGGGGAACTATGTTGTACACTTGAAGATAATTTGAAAAATGTTTTCTGTTATTTATTTGCTGTCCTTCTGTTATACTAAATACTTGATGAAGTTAGTTTTATATTATGTATTACTAAAAACGATAAATGAAAGTGATTATTTTTTTCTGCAATTTACAGCAAGCAATTTCAAAATAAAATGGCTCACAATGAAGAGACCGTGGCAATTTCTTTTGAATTGTCCACTACATTGATTGAAATTGAGAGCACCAATAATGAAATATTGTCACAAGGAGGACATGACTTGTATGATTCCATTAGATTGATTGAAATGGACAGCACCAAGAATGAAATATTGTCACAAGGAGATGACTTGAATGATTCCACTACATTGATTGAAATTGAGAGCACCAATAATGAAATATTGTCACAAGGAGGAGATGGCTTGTATGATTCCATTAGATTGATTGAAATGGACAGCACCAATAATGAAATATTGTCACAAGGAGGAGATGACTTGAATGATTCCACTACATTGATTGAAATTGAGAGCACCAATAATGAAATATTGTCACGAGGAGATGACTTGAATGATTCCACTACATTGATTGAAATTGACAGCACCAATAATGAAATATTGTCAGAAGGAGGAGATGACTTGAATGATTTTTTTGATCAATCTCTTGATGGCGAATTTATCGAGTGTTTGGAGACCATAGAGTTACAAGAATCATCATTGCAGACTTTTAATGAGGAGATTCCAGATGAGATGATTGAAGAGGAAATTACTGATGAGGACATGTTAGTAGTTGTTTCAAATTTAGAAAATTCTGAAGAATAAATTTATATTTAGAAATCAAAAATTGTTTGAGACATTATTTATTTTTATTTTTAATTTATGAGGTTGTAGCGAAGTGATTGTAGTATAAAATGAGACTTATAGTATAGAGTGCAACATTTTTATGTTACATGGTAAGTTTACTCATATTTACTTCCCTTCTGCCACTATATTATCTCCAATGTGTATTTGACATGTCTTCTTCATCTCCGGCCTCCTTTCTCTCACTGTGTGTCTCCGATGCATCTTATCGCTGGTATTTTGTGTAATTACAGAAGAGAGTAAAATAAAATAGTTCGGAACGTGAAAAGGGGGCAAAGTAGAGTACTCCTCACCCCCTAGGCCTTTTTAGGCGGTCCCAAAAGGATCAGTTTCTGCTTTCCTGAGAGATTATGGTATGAGTTCCATATACCACAATAACTTGCATTACAACATGCAAGATATCTATCTCCTATTACCAACTTTTGGAGATATTCGCGCTAAGCGCGAATATCTCCAAAAAGTAACACCTGCCCTGAGCAGTTCTTAGCCATGTTATCCAATGGGAGGTGGATAACATGGCTAAGAGTATTAGCTCGGTAATGCATGAATATCGCTGAGTTTTTAGCGATATTCATGCATTGCGGCCGTTTATTATCGCATTTGCGATAAACCTTGATAATAGTAAGGTTTATCTTCGATAATTTCTGACGATGCTTAGTGGTAAAAAATTGGTTGGTAAGCATCGTTAGCGATAAATATCGCTTAACTTTGGTAATATGCCCCAACGTCTGTTAACGTTCGATTCGAAGGAAATGAGGAAGTGTTGAAAAACATTGTCTGCGCCATCTTGCCTTTTTTGAAATGCCACACTTTTGTCGTGCACGGCAGCCATTTTAGATGTCTTGACCAGACCCACTCTCTGCACGCTGTCGATTCGTAGCATGGCTCCTCACCCTCGTAAGCATCTCCCCCAGGCACTGGTCACCACCGCTCTCTGTCTTATGCATGGGCAATAAACCTTCCCCCATCTGCGCTGCTCTTCCCTGAGAATCAGACTCTGTGCCCGCCCGACACCTCCCTTTCGCCCTATTCACTACCGCACCCTCTGACACTCCTCTTCCTCTGTGTCCGAATGTCCAGGCCGGTCCTAGGCTATCAGCTAGCCCTGCAGATGTAGTTTATGGCCCCAGCTGTAAAGAATCACCCCTCTTCAAAGGAGTTATAGTAGATCAAGGCCCACACCCGATGTGATCCGTCACAGCACACGCGTTCCTACTATCTGAAAACCATCCTGTATTGTGATTGGGGAGAGGACCGAGCCTGAAGCGGAAGATTCCAGGAATGACTCTTTGTACATCAAAGTTTTTACAATTATGTGTCACATTAAAAATATATAGCACTCCAACAAAGTAGTAGGAATATAAAACTTTAATAACATATAAATATATACAACAAAACAAAAACAGTAAAAACATTTAAACAACGAAGAGACCGTGGCAATTTCTTTTTAATTATCCAATAGATTTATTGAAATTGACAGCACCAATAATGAAATATTCTTGTCAGTAGCGGTCTGTTGTGCGAATAGTTCCAAGGCAGCAGAACGCGCTGAAATCTAGATGGCACGAAAGTGATGTCTAGCAAGTTGCCGCCCAGCAAATAACGGCGTGGGGCGCCGCGGGGGTGAGTGAGTCCAGTAGGCACCACAGCTATTCTTACCGGCATTGCAGAATTACTGCTGGGGACAATGCCTGTGCTGTAGCAGGGTCACAGCAGAAACAAAAAGGATTCTGTTGAAGATGTTGTTGGTTTTCAATTTGAAAACAGTTCTGGTGTCAACTGCTATGCTAATGTAGTGGTTAATGTTTTGTTTTCTCTAGAAAATGTAAAAGAGGGGGAGGCAGTCCAAAGTTCCGTTAAAAGGGCAAAGGAAAGGATCGGTGGTTTGAACTATCAGTCAAAAAGGGGAGGGGGTGCAATAATTTTTCCTACCGGGTCACACTGTGCTTTCACCGGAAGTGAGGTCTGCAGGATTGTAGTAATTCAAAGTGAGGCTGGCGCCAGCATGGGAGCGCCGACGTCCCGCGGATACAGTTTCGTCACTCCACGGGCGATCATGGCAGTCATTCCCCATCGGGGGTCGGAGACTCCCGCGGCTCCTCTAGAATCTTCAAGGTCGTGGAGGACTACGGTGGTGGAGTCAACCAGTGACCGGGCCATTTCTTTATGTTGGGCCCGCTCTTGCCAGGTCGACCGCCATTTTGAGAGTTCGGCAGCTACCGGCGATCGCGGGGTCACATGAGCGGACGGGCTCCACCCTGCCGGGCGAGACGTTGCAGCATGGCCACAGTGGAAGAACCGTTATCTAGGTCGTTCCGAAACTGTGCAGCACTGTAGTTGTTAGGATGCCACCGCCTGGAGCGCTGAGGGTGCAGCTGGGAAGCCTCCACCTGGGGAGGCGGGAGAGGCCTGTTCGCACCGTCTCTCCCTCCCAGTGCACCCCACGGCGTCTCGCTTGAGATTTGTTATGGCCGGACCAGGCGATGAGGACGAGGGGGGGTCGGAGGCATGTGCAAGACATCCCCCTCCAGTGTTGTCGCAGCCATTATAAAAGAAAGAAGTGTCCCGTCCGTCTTCGGGCCGGGCTTCCGGTGGATGTCGGCCGGACGCCCCTGGCTCTGGCCCCATGAACGGGTTTCTTGGTTTATCGGCTGCAGCCGGATCCCGTCGGCCTCGGCCCCCCGACCGTTGGTGGTCGGACCGGAAGAGCATGTGGCGGGACTACCTGCAACTCTCAAGGGCCACCGCGGCCGGACTGGGAGAGAGAGGGGAGGGTCGAGGAGACATTCCCCCCCCCTGCAACTGTTCAGCGTTGTAAAGGCAATCCCCTGGCCGGGTCCCGCTGGTCTCGGCCTCTCCTCCGGCTACACCCTACGTTAGGATCTCCTGGCCGAGGCGTGGCAGCAGAACCTGCCTTATATCGGCTGCTCCCGGCTGGGCGTAGCCGGAACCCTGCCCCACCTTGGAAGTTTCCAGAGTGGGGGTGGATGTTCTACTGACTTGCATTTTCCCTAGTCTATCGATTTTTTTGGCGTGGCAGGCGGTGGGACAGCGAGGGGTGATTTGGTTTCTCTTACTGTTTTTCTGGTCTCTCACCACTGGCATATTTTAACGTTTTCTTGTTTCTAGGACATTAATAGGTTTTATCATTACGTTATGTTATCGTTTCTTTGTTCGTTGTTTAATAAAAGTTCATGTTCATCAGTGGCCTACTGATTTTCGTTTTCCTATTTTTTTCTTTCCAGGTTGTTTCATGGTAAAGTTTCTGTTAACAGGATACAGTGATCACTTCGTTATTATTGCATATGTCCTTTTCACTAGGGGTGCTCTCTGGTCGGGCCAGATGACGTATCTCTAGTAAATGGTCCGGGTGAAAAAGGTGCATCAATCAGTGGGGAGTAGATAGGCATGACAGATTACAACGGGGGAGAACGGTCCGCATTACGTACCCTTTCACTACTTGCAAAGATTTTCCTACGTTTATTTGCAAACAGGGAATACCTCCAAAAAGAACTAATTCCCAAACAGTCAATGTTCGGACAATCAATCAATCAATGAGGAATGAAATAGGTACGACGTGTTAAAGGCTTGCGTTACCTACCCTTCACTATCTGCAAAGGGAGATAGAATATTCCTATTCTTCCTCGTTTGCAGGTAGAGAAGATCGTTAAGAGAATTAACTTCGAACAATTCAATGCTCGATTGAAACAATCAACAAGGGGTACTGTGAACACAAATGAACGCCGCTTATATACATACGCATTGCTATTTTCAACAGGTTGTTCCTAATGTTTCTATTTTAGCGAGGTCAAAAGAGATCCCATTAGTGGCCTACTGATTTTGCTCGATTCCTTTTGTTTTTTTACACGATTTTTCGCTATCTGCAAAGACTAAACAGAGTATTGCGACTCTGTGCTTGTTTGTAAATAGAGAATGAACCAAAGAGAACAATCAATCAAATGGAGAGAGAAGCAGGCACGACGGATTACAAAGGGGGAAAGGGCTGCATTAACTACCCTTCACTATCTGCAAAGAGAGAGTACTCCTAATAGAAATGAGGGGTGGGGGGCAGCAATCAAAGCAGATCAGTGTGCATAAACACGAAAAAAAAAATTCTTACCACGTACTTGACATTCGACAGCTTATGATATTTGCTATTAAAAAACCATTGAAATTCACTGAAAAAACCATAGGTTATAGACCATATATAGTTAGGAATTAGCATTTACAAAACCTTGAAAATTCACTGAAAAAACCATAGGTTATAGACCATATATAGTTAGGAATTAGCATTTAAAAAACCTTATTTTACTCACACAAAACCATTGAAATTCCATATATAGTTAGTTGCACTAACTATATATTGCGCACCCGCAATCCACTGCTGATGATGTCACATATTACATCATTCATGACATGGTCAGTGACATCACTGATGACATCACTGATGACATCTCAAATGACATCACTGATGACATCACTGATGACATCTCATTTGACATCAATGACCACATCACTGATGATATCATTCATGTGACAATACAATGCATCTCCTCACATTTTAACATAACCTCTGTTTCACCCAGTGTTAAAAACAGAGTATAATTTTTGAAACCATTGACACACCAATACTAGTTACTACATACGTACTCACTGATTCCTACGTCTACACACACATTCACTCATTCACCCATACAATCATTCATACATACAATCACTCATGTTTACAACACAATCATATGCACTCATACACCTATACAGACACTCACACTCTGCCACTCATCCATGGAGTTACTCACACACCTAGTCAGTCCTGTAAAGAATCAATCACACTTCCATTTTCTACTCTATACAGTTAAACATAGAGCACCTTACGTTTTCAACCATATACTAACACATACTTACTCTCTTATACAATCATTGATACAAGTACACATTGATCTGTACAGAGTCACACACCTCCCATCCAGCCACACACACACTCAGTCTCCCATGCAAATACTTGGGCAATCAATCAATAACCCATATAGTTACTCATATAGCTACTGATCAACACATGCAGCAGTTTACAGAACAACAGACATAATGATGCACAAATTAAGACAGTTTAGTCACTAACCCATGCACTCAGTGAGACACATTTAATCACTCACTCATACAGTCAGTCATGCACCTACTAAATCCTTCATCCAGACACTTATACATCCACTCATTCTTCAATATGTAAGACATATTTTAACTTTACAGAAACATACAGTCACTGGATGTTGTCATCAGTGATGTCATCAGTGATGTCATTTGAGATGTCATCAGTGATGTCATCAGTGATGTCACTGACCATGTCATGAATGATGTAATATGTGACATCATCAGCAGTGGATTGCGGGTGCGCAATATATAGTTAGTGCAACTAACTATATATGGAATTTCAATGGTTTTGTGTGAGTAAAATAAGGTTTTTTAAATGCTAATTCCTAACTATATATGGTCTATAACCTATGGTTTTTTCAGTGAATATATATATATATAAATATCCTGGAAACTCGAACCACTTCCTGATTCCACCCACGGCGGATAAGGCGAGGAAAGAGACACAGACCTCCGAGGTTTTCTTGTGGGCAAAGATGTTATTTATTTACAGTGACCCAACACAACGCGTTTCAAGCCCGTAAGCCCTTGTTCACGTGTCAAAAGTGGAAAAAACGCCATCTACCATTTAAAGTAAATAATACCACTCCCAGTTTCTGACATCATAGGTCACATGGTAATGGGCATGAACAACAGACTGTAGTCATTTCAAATGCACTTGTTCCTCACCCTCTTACTTATCCCATGTATCTTTCCCTGGTTTACACACCGGCGGCTTTCCTTTTGAATCTCGCTTTCTCCACAAATCTTCTGGGGAGAGACCTTTGGCATAAACTGAACTATCATGTATAATGTAGTAGTAACAGTGCCTATCTGGATGTGCCAATTGAAAATTAAAGTGACTACCCTGGGCGAAAACGATCAACCCAATGAAGAAGCGTCCCCTTATAGCCAGAACCACTGGAATTATGAGGCAGGGGAGGGCCGAATTATGCAGCAGGGATGAGTAAATTGGGTGAGAAAAGACAAATTATGAGGCATTATGCGGCACATTTTGGGAGAGTAATACTTCATTATTTTGTCATTTTTAAACTTATTATCACTCTCTGTGCATTAATTGCAAGTCATTAGTACCAGTTTAAGGGAAACATCCTTTACGACGCAACTTTTACCACGCAGTGCCTTTACAACGCAGGTTTTTCAATGCAAGTCATTACAACGAATTGCGCTGGGGGCGCTCTAGTATAGGTAATAGTTTAATTTACTATCCAACACCTTCCCTACTAACCACGGGGACTGGAGTTGGAATAGTAAATTAAACTATTCACTATCCAGCACCCCCCAACGCAAGTCGTTGTAATGACATGCGTTGAAAAACCTGCGTTGTAAAAGCATGCGTGGTAAAAGCATGCGTTGTAACAACGTACATCCCCAGTTTAACACCCCCCCCAAAAAAATAAGCTACAGAAACGTGACGAGTCAACATTTCAAATGAGCCTTCGACTGCACTGCAACACATGTCGCTGCGTTTTTATGAACTTTTAAACCATTTGAGCCAGTCGCAGCCCATGCAGGCACGCATGGTGGGGTGGGGCAGGGTGGGCGGAAGTGAAAGTGACAAACGACGGAGTAGGGAAAATAAAATAAATAAATAAATAAAACCAATTACCGCTGCAACGTGCTTATCTGCATGGGTCGCAAATGGTTTGAGCTAGATACATATTTTTTTGTTGTTGTTAAAATCTGCAAATTATGCAGCAGATGATGGATTGTGTGGCAAATGCGGCAAATCTATAATCATGCGAAATTCACTGCAGTAGCACAATCGCATAATTCCAGAGACCCTGTTTATAGCACAATGTACCCTTTGTTCTGACACGGAAACATGAACTTGTTAAAACAAAAGGTTTTGGTCCACACTGTTAGCATCTGTAATTCCTTATTCAATCCATCAAGAAGCCAGGAAAATAAACATATATTGTTTTATTTTGTCTGTGTGCTAGTAATGCTATGGCATAAACTAGTTTCCCTGTTCTATCACACTCAAATGCTTCAAGGTTGTCAATTTATGTTCGTTATTTTTTCTTCTGTCCTTATAAAGTATAGTGCCAGGATAACATGGCCTAAATATCGACTGATAAAAATATTATGCTCTAAATATTGTTTAAATACTATTGCCCCTTTAGAGTTAATAATAAAAAATCACCACCCAGTGCAGCAATATATTTTTGTTAAAGATGTTTAAGCAACAATATGGCAAACAATATTTTTGATATTCTGACATCCAACCACTTTTACAATCTGAAACTCGATTGATTTTTTTCTCTTTTGGAGGCTTCCAAGTGATCGGGCTGAACTTTGGGAGTAGAGGGGCACACAGCCACCATCTATCTTTCCACAGCCACTTCAAGATGTGGTGGGATGATGTCCCATGTTTGGTGGAATGACGTCTCTTCTTTGGTGGAATGATGCCTCATGTTTGGTGGGATGATGCCCCATTTTTGGTGGGATGATGCCACATGTTTAGTGGGATGATACCCTATGGTTGTTGGGGTGGTGTCTCATGTTTGGTGGCATTTTGTTGCATTATCAACTGATGATTTATTTTTTCCACTCAAGTTACTTATTGATGTCACAATAATCCTAGTTTAAATTGCACCTGACACTTCACTTGCCAATCGTCAATGACATGGTGAGTTATTTAGAGCGTCCAGGGATACACTGTCCTGAATTCACACAAATCCCACTTCTCACCTTACACAGGTTCACCACTCATCTAACTCACAGGGCACTCCGTTCACCCATCACTCACAGAGCTCACCCTCCCTTTCCATGAACATATTGGACACCCTGCTGCCACATGGGCACCCCACTTACCTTGCACTCATTTAGGCACACCTTCCACAACGCACTCACAACGCTAACCATGCATTCACACCACTCACTGTCACATACCTTTCACACAGCACACATTAAATTACTCAACACTTGTAAACATGCACATATATCTACAAATGCACCCACAGAGTATCTGCTCTTCCCATAGTACTCGTTGCCTTTCAGTTCCATCTATAACCACAGGGTGGTGCCAGAGAGAAGAGTGTACAGAGACTGTGGGGTGGAATGGGAAGAGTGATTGGGCTGAGGCTGTGGGGGCTGGTGTGAGGCGAGATCAGTCTTAGTCTGAGGGGGTGAGCCAGCAGGGAGTGGTCATGTAGTCTGGCAGGGGAAAGCATGCGAAATCTGCTGGATGGGGAGCAAGCAGCACAGGCTAAGGGTGAAGCACTGCATCTGAGGCTGTGGGCTGGTGTGAGAGCTGAGTGGGAGTAGCAGGCTAAGATATGATGAGGTTGGGCACAGGTTGTAGATGTACTAGTTGGTAGTGAACTTGAGCCTTGTTGGCCTTCATATATGTTAGAAATGGGATCCCTGGCTGTCCAGGGCTTGCGCCAAAGTCAGTCAGAGACCACCACTTCCACGTCAGGGCAAGGGAGTTACACACCAAGATAACCCCTGCTCACCCCCTTGGTAACGTAGCAGGAGCAGTAAGGCTAAACTTGGAGGCAATGTGAGTTAAGTGTATGCGCACGCACCCCAGCAACAACACCCAAGGCCCACCACAAAGGAAACTCCACACAAGGTTATATATAAAAATAGCCTTTGTATTACACCAAAACACATTAGATAAAAACACACGCTTTACAATGTGCCAACAGGCACGGGCAGAATTTACAGGGGATATGTACAAGACAGGGCCACCTGGACCACTGTCAGGAATCAGCACTTTTAGAACTAGCACTTAGAATATCACTTAGAACATAGCACATAGAATGTAAAATCACTGTAGCACAAATTAGAAAATGTAGCACACAACCAGTAACTACTGGTAACAGGTAAGTACCACCTACGCAACCCTAACCACCTTAGGAGACTATTGCGCAGGGAACCAGGACCTCACTAGCAACACCTGCACTAGTAGAAAAACAACCACCTAAGTATCACAATAACTGTAGGGGCATAGGCACATTACGCATGATGCATCACAACACATTCAGAGGTGTAGGGAAGGAAAACACATGATACATAAGATACATTCAGCGGTGTAAGAATATGGCACATGACGCATTAAAACACATTCAGAGGTGCAGAGAAAGAACAATTGCTCCAAACTCCCATAAGTCACCACCTGTGACTGTCCATAGGCCAACTGGCCTTGTGGGGGCTAGGACGCCTTGTGTCCCAAAGTCAGGGGGAGCCTAAACGTAGCAGCTGCCCACGAAGTGCTGGGCAGCTGTGGAGACACTGGGGCCAACGCTGGAGCCTTGTGGCCGTAAACAAATACAATGCCCCCTGAGCCTCTCAGGCTCTGAAGAACGAAATGCCCCCACGAGCCTCTCTGGGCTCGCAACTTAAGGAATGCCTGGAGCCTCTCTGGGCTCCAAGTAAAGAAATGCCGCCAAGAGCCTTTCAGGCTTGAACACAAACTGCGGCCGTTGTTGGAGTCTTGCTGGGCTCAAAAACAAGCAATGTCCCCGAGCCTCTCTGGGCTCTGAAAACAACTGCTGCCTGTTTGGCTGGAGTCCCCCTCCAGGGAACTCAAAAACGACAATGGCCCCCGGAGCCCTCGTGGGCTTCTGAACAAATGCCCCCAGAGCCCTTCAAGCTCTAACTAAACAAATGGACCGTCGTTGGAGTCCCCCACCTGGGGACTCTAAGACAAGAGAAATGCCGCCTCGAGCCTCGCAGGCTCGTAAATACAAATGTGGTGCCGTGAGCCTCTCGTGGCTCTCAGCACCAATGCGCCGTCGTTGGACTCCCCCTCCTCGGGACTCTGACAAGGGCTCTGTATACCATAAGGCCCAAGAGCCTTTCACTGGGCTGAGGAGGGACTCGCGGGGACGCCCGCACTCACCGGTAGTAGGCGGCGTCTCCCCTCGGCGGTGTCTCCTCTCGGCTCCTGGGCTGCGGGGCTCTACCTCCTTTTACGGGAGCCCCGATGGGGGGAAAACACCGGTTGCTTCTTTGTGGCGGCGCGGGGCTCTCCTGCGACACCGGAACCCCGCCTGCTCTCTCCACCGCCCTGCTCCTCTCCTCGTGCTGCGGGGGCGGGACTTCCGGGTTGCCCCTTCGGCTTCCGGGTCGTCGCAGGCAGCGCGGCGGCCCGGCGGGGAGGACAGCAGTTGGTGGCACGATCCGGGGCAAATGCCGGGTGGGCACCGGCTCCTTTTACATAAATATTACATCGAGGTGGGCACTTGATCGGGGCCCCAAAAACAGCACCAGGTCCCTGGCGGGGTGGGCACCTGCCAGGGGTACAAAATCTGCAAAAACGGGTCCAATGCCGGGTGGGCACCGGCCAAAGTGAATAAAGCGCCCCAGGCGCTCAGAAGGCAATTAAAGCGCTCCCAAGCGCTAGCAGCAAGGATAAAGCGCTCCCCAGCGCTAGGGTACAAATAAAGCGCTCACAGGCGCTTAGAGGCCCACAAGTCCAGCAAAGTTTTGGAGGCAGGCAGGGGGGCTAGGCTGGGCCCAAAGCCAGCTCACTGGGCCTCCAGGCAGGGAGACAGTCCAAGTGGCGGTCCTCCTGGCGCCCAACAGCAACAGCCCCCCTCAGCAAAAGGATCCTGGAAGAGAACAAATTGTAAGGGGACACAGCCCCTTCTTATACTGTAAATTCCTTTGTCTGTGGGTAGGGTGGGGGAAGAACCAGTTGCAGCTTGTCTGGGAGCACCCTTGATGTGATCAGCCCCTCACTCTATTCACTGGCAGGGTTAGGGTCATTAGACGCACCACAGGGGGCGGAGCCAGCATTGTGTGTGGAAAGCCCAGCCCTATTCAGGACTCAGGTGCACTCCTCCCCAGCCCTCAGCATGCTAATCTCCACACTCACCACCGGGCAGACCCATCCAGACTCCTGGAGCCAGGCTCACCAGTCAGCCCCAGCCAATCACACGCCAGCACCTTTACAGCACACGCACAGCCATGTCTAGAAGTGGCACTTCCACACTAGACACATTTACGCCACATACATCATATCGCAGCATTCAATCACACGAGTCCGCACATACCAGACTCGAGCCTGTACACCCCACGCATCAGGAACTACCAGGGACACAGACATTCCCCATGCATTCCTATGGGAGGGCAGGCCAACCTTACTCCACGCACTCAGAGTGCGCACACACTTTCCACTGGGACACAGTGAAAGTGCGCAGAACCCAAAAATCACCATCACTAGGTCACCATTAAAAGCAAAAAGTTTAGGGGTGAACCTGCCAGAAGGGCCAAGTCCAACAATATATATATATATGTTTTTGGGAAGTTTTATATAGCGCAAACTAGACCCGAAGGTATCAGAGCGCTTTACCTGAGCACTAGTTAGGTTACAGAAGGACACATACATTTTTGTTAGGCACGGGGAGATTAAGCGATTTGCCCAGAATCACAGAATGTTGAGCATCCCTGCTGAGACTCGAACCCGGGTCCCCAGCTCCGAGGTCGACCGCCCTAGCCGTTAGGCCACATTCTCTCCCCCTTCATGCTTTCTGCTGTGAAGGAAAGAGTTAGGGGTACCAGTGGCCAGACTTGTTTTCACTGCTTCTGAAGCCACAATGTAGACCAGCATCTGTACCCATTGCCCTGCATAGGGGTAGTGCACTGCAGGGGCTGCTACTGGAGGGAAGATTGAGCTGAGGCTGTAGGGATTAGCGTGAGACAGGGGAGATGGTTATGGAGGAGCCGTAGTGGTTAATTTGTAAAAAAAAATACGTGCAGGGGCGTTCGTCAGGTGGCAGCCTGCACCAGCCCATTTCTTCAGTAACACTGCCTGAAACAGAGCCAACTACTAACTAGGCAGTGGGGAAAGGGTGTGGCATAGTGACCAGAGCTGCGGACCTCGGAGCTGGGGAACCAGGTTGGGGTTTCGACATCAGCTCAACATCCTGTGATTCAGGGCAAATCACGTAATCTTTCTGTGCCTACCAAAAATGAGTGTGTCCTTTACTGGCGCTCATGAAACTACTGAGCCGGTGTTGATGATTACATTTCAGTGCTGAGGACCAGAAACCACTGGCTCAAATTAAGCACTGAGGAGCTGGCGTATTTGGAGAGAGTGAACTGAGGCTGTGAGTTGGTGTGGGAGGAGTGAGTGTTGGTAGGAGGCTTTTTGGGATGGCCACCCACAGGCTAAGGCTGCAGCAAACAGCACATTAAGTGGATTGCCGGAAAGGGTGGGTAGGTGTGTTTGCTGGACTTCATAAATGCAGATGGGGAAGAAAAAACATAAAGAAGCTCAGACTTCATCACAATTTGTGCAGAAACCATTTTAATGTGGGACAAAACCTCATCGGAAAGCTCTATTCACCAATACTTCTACCAGTCATACTACTAACGGCTCACAGAGCAATACTGTTAGCCAGTACTATCACACCATGATTTTGTGGTGTTCCTCTTACACACTACCATGTCATTACATTTTTATGGGGGAGTCATGTTAGGTAAGATAATAACCCTAAGGAGCAATAGGAGTGCAGAAAACACTCTGCAGCTAATTCACAAAGGTAAACGTAGTCCTGGAGTCTAAGTTTAGACTTGAGGTCTAAAGGCCCAATTCTCAAGGGTAAATTCAGACCTGAAGTGTAAGGGCCAAATTCACAAAGGTAGACTTTTACTTGAGGTCTAACTTTACCTTTGTGAACTTGGCCCTTAGACTTCAGGTCTAAACTTTGACTTCAGGTCTAACTTTACCTTTGTGAACTGGGCCTATAGACTTCAGGACTAAACTTAGACTTAAGGTCTAACTTTCCCTTGTGAACTCAACCCTTAGACTTCAGGTCTAAACTTAGACTTCAGGTCTAACTTTACCTTTGTGAACTGGACACTTAGACTTCAGGTCTAAAGTTAGACTTCAGGTCTAAAGTTAGACTTCAGGTCTAACTTTACCTTTGTGATCTTGGCCCTAAGACTTCAGGTCTAAACTTAGACTTCAGATCTAACTTTACCTTTGTGAACTCAGCCCTTAGACTTCAGGTCTAAAGTTAGACTTCAGGTCTAACTTTACCTTTGTGATCTTGGCCCTAAGACTTCAGGTCTAAAGTTAGACTTCAGGTCTAACTTTACCTTTGTGAACTCAGCCCTTAGACTTCAGGTCTAAACTTAGACTTCAGGTCTAACTTTACCTTTGTGAACTCAGCCCTTAGACTTCAGGTCTAAACTTAGACTTCAGGTCTAAACTTAGACTTCAGGTCTAACTTTACCTTTGTGAACTCAGCCCTTAGACTTCAGGTCTAAACTTAGACTTCAGGTCTAACTTTACCTTTGTGAAATCGGTCTTAGACTTCAGGTCTAAACTTAGACTTCAGGTCTAACTTTACCTTTGTGAACTCAGCCCTTGGACTTCAGGTCTAAACTTAGACTTCAGGTCTAAACTTACCTTTGTGAACTCAGCCCTTAGACTTCAGGTCTAAACTTAGACTTCAGGTCTAAACTTAGACTTCAGGTCTAACTTTACCTTTGTGAACTCAGCCCTTAGACTTCAGGTCTAAACTTAGACTTCAGGTCTAACTTTACCTTTGTGAAATCGGTCTTAGACTTCAGGTCTAAACTTAGACTTCAGGTCTAAATTTACCTTTGTGAACTGGGCCCTAAAACTTCAGGTCTAAACTTAGACTTCAGGTCTAAACTTAGACTTCAGGTCTAAACTTAGACTTCAGGTCTAACTTTACCTTTGTGAACTCAGCCCTTAGACTTCAGGTCTAAACTTAGACTTCAGGTCTAACTTTACCTTTGTGAAATCGGTCTTAGACTTCAGGTCTAAACTTAGACTTCAGGTCTAACTTTACCTTTGTGAACTCAGCCCTTGGACTTCAGGTCTAAACTTAGACTTCAGGTCTAACTTTACCTTTGTAAACTCAGCCCTTAGACTTCAGGTCTAACTTTACCTTTGTGAACTGGGCCTATAGACTTCAGGACTAAACTTAGACTTAAGGTCTAACTTTCCCTTGTGAACTCAACCCTTAGACTTCAGGTCTAAACTTAGACTTCAGGTCTAACTTTACCTTTGTGAACTGGACACTTAGACTTCAGGTCTAAAGTTAGACTTCAGGTCTAAAGTTAGACTTCAGGTCTAACTTTACCTTTGTGATCTTGGCCCTAAGACTTCAGGTCTAAACTTAGACTTCAGATCTAACTTTACCTTTGTGAACTCAGCCCTTAGACTTCAGGTCTAAAGTTAGACTTCAGGTCTAACTTTACCTTTGTGATCTTGGCCCTAAGACTTCAGGTCTAAAGTTAGACTTCAGGTCTAACTTTACCTTTGTGAACTCAGCCCTTAGACTTCAGGTCTAAACTTAGACTTCAGGTCTAACTTTACCTTTGTGAACTCAGCCCTTAGACTTCAGGTCTAAACTTAGACTTCAGGTCTAAACTTAGACTTCAGGTCTAACTTTACCTTTGTGAACTCAGCCCTTAGACTTCAGGTCTAAACTTAGACTTCAGGTCTAACTTTACCTTTGTGAAATCGGTCTTAGACTTCAGGTCTAAACTTAGACTTCAGGTCTAACTTTACCTTTGTGAACTCAGCCCTTGGACTTCAGGTCTAAACTTAGACTTCAGGTCTAAACTTACCTTTGTGAACTCAGCCCTTAGACTTCAGGTCTAAACTTAGACTTCAGGTCTAAACTTAGACTTCAGGTCTAACTTTACCTTTGTGAACTCAGCCCTTAGACTTCAGGTCTAAACTTAGACTTCAGGTCTAACTTTACCTTTGTGAAATCGGTCTTAGACTTCAGGTCTAAACTTAGACTTCAGGTCTAAATTTACCTTTGTGAACTGGGCCCTAAAACTTCAGGTCTAAACTTAGACTTCAGGTCTAAACTTAGACTTCAGGTCTAAACTTAGACTTCAGGTCTAACTTTACCTTTGTGAACTCAGCCCTTAGACTTCAGGTCTAAACTTAGACTTCAGGTCTAACTTTACCTTTGTGAAATCGGTCTTAGACTTCAGGTCTAAACTTAGACTTCAGGTCTAACTTTACCTTTGTGAACTCAGCCCTTGGACTTCAGGTCTAAACTTAGACTTCAGGTCTAACTTTACCTTTGTAAACTCAGCCCTTAGACTTCAGGTCTAACTTTACCTTTGTGAACTGGGTCCTCATACTTCAGGTCTACCTTTCCCTTTGTGAACTGGGCCCTTAGACTTCAGGTCTAAACTTAGACTTCAGGTCTAACTTTACCTTTGTAAATTGGGCTTTTAGACTTCAGGTCTAAACTTAGACTTCTTTACCATTGTGAATTGGGGCCTCTTTCTCTGCAGCAGCATATAATACTTGCCCAATCACGTGCTTTACTCAAGGTAACCAACATGGGTTGAGCCAACACCTTCTCTTAGTTGTGCCCATTCTAGGTCCTTTTCTGTTGATCACACAAGTACTGGCGGCAGCTGCACTATCAAGCCAAATCTAAAAAAGTAAGTCTCTGAAGTACTGAAATACACCCATGAAGGTGCTGAAAAACAATCTAAAGCACTATTCAAGTGCATTAACTCTTCGCCAATTAAGCATGGAGTTATATCATGTGGCGGGGAGTACTGGTGAACATCAGTAAAGTATTTCAAATAACAGTATTAGTTTAATTTAAAATCCCCCTGTTCTCACTCCTTTGATTTAAGTCTTTAGTGCCAAGAAATGTGCACCATTTCTTTCTGCATCCATTGTGCCCTTGAATACTATTGGCAATGTAGTATTGAGTGAATCGTAGTGACTATATAGAGTTAGGAGTCACACAGTGCATATTTGGCCAGTTTGAGTACATACTCTTTCCATTAGACGACATGTGTCAGACCCTTTCAGAGGGTGTGGTGTAAGCATGGGCTACTTAGACCTCACTTTTAGGGCTGGAGTTGTTTGACTCAGATGTCCAGAAAGCCATCCTATTAAGGCTGTAAAAACTGGGTCAAATACATCCTCTGCCGCACTTCAGTGGTATCCTTGGGAAACAGTCACAGGCTTCTCAGGGAGGTAGTGTGGGGTGTACAAACTCAGAACTTAACCACCCAGCAGAACACTTTGTTTGCCCAGTACAGGGCTTTATTTGGATACATTGAAAACTCACTATAAATGGGATGTTACATAGGTATTAGTAGCAGGTGCAATAATATACATTGCAGCATGAACTACTGGGCTTTGGGATAATCCCCTTTTTCCCCGTTTCCCCAAAGTCCCTCCTCTTGTGTCAGTCAGCCACACAAATCACTTTATTTTTTTGCCACCATGGCCATAAAAGTACAAACAAGTTAAAGCAACAATAAATAGATAAAATAATTCATAAAAACATAGTTACAGACCAGAGTTACATTAAACAAGCATTTGCAATAGAATAGGTCTCGCATTAATTAAGTTTGAGCTATTGGCATTGCTAAATATTGCAACACCAATTGCAAAAAAAGTCTATAAATTGTGGCCAAAAAAATGTGTATCTATTTTTTTAGCAATGGTGGCCTGCTGCACTTTAGATGAATATGTTTAGTAAAGTGTGACATACTGCGATTGCTACAATAGTTAATTGTGGATGCGTAAACAATTGAAGTGTGCACTGATGGCTGGTGGTGTGTGTCTCTGTAGAAATTGTGAACAGATGGCTAGTGGTTTCTGTGCATGTTGGAAGTGTGCACTGCTGGCTGGTGGTGTGTGCCTGGTGAAAGCGTGCACTTCCAGCTGGTGGTACGTGTGTCCCTGGTGAAAGTGTGCACTGATGTCTGGTGGTGTGTGTGTGCCTGGTAAAAGCATGCACGGACGGCTGGTGTTGTGTGTGTGCCTGGAAGCGTGCACGGATGTCTGGTGGTGTGTGCATGGTGGAAGCGTGCACTGACGGCTGGTGGTGTTTGTGCCCAGTGAAAGCGTGCACTGACGGCTGGTGGTGTTTGTGCCCGTTGAAAGTCTGCACTGTCGACTGATGGTGTCTGTGCCTGGAGAAAGTGTGCACTGATGGTGTGGTTGAGTGTGTGGTTGAGTGTGTGGTTGAGTGTGTGGTTGTGTGTGTGGTTCTGTGTGTGTGGTGTTGTGTGTGGTTGTGTGTATGGTTGTATTTTGGTTGTATGTATGGTTGTATATGTGGTTGTGTATGTGGTTGTGTGTGTGGTTGTGTGTGTGGTTGTTGTGTGTGGTTGTGTGTGGTTGTGTGTGTGTTTGTGTGTGTGGTTGTGGTTGTGTGTGTGGTTGTGTGTGTGGTTGAGTGGGGAGTGAGCCAGAAAGAACTAGCGGCTGGCAGTCTGGAGAGAGTTACAAAGAGAGATACCATTAAATGTAGATAATAAAAGAGATGAGAAATGCAGAATAAACAGTAAAAAAGGTCGAACAGGGAGAGAGAAGCGAAGTATTAGAAGAGGGAGCGACGGAGAGCACGTCTACAGTTAGTTTCAAATAGTACAGCTGTGAACTGTGACTGCTCAGCTGCCTATATTTTGCTTGAAAGTACATCGGAATAGACAAATGTTTTGGTGTTTCAAGATATAAAACACAAAAAGTTATGTTTTTATAAGAACCAAGTCCACTCTTCCAGGGCAGAGGCATGTCATTTGCGGATTCACCGTGAGTGGTGCTGGGCCTAGTGTGGTATATAAATAAATAATACCGGATCTAGGTTTTACTGGACATAGCAATAACAGATAGCTCAATAAATAAGAGTCAAGATTCGAGGTAGTAGGAGTTTGCAGGTTTAATACAGCATAAGGACAGGAACAGGACAACCTGCACAGGAATAGGATGACAGGGCCCTGCAGGGGGGACAGGGAATGAGCGCGCTAACTTTAATAACAGTACACAAGCATATATACTAAAACAGTTGCATTACAGTGAATACAATAGGCGGAGCAGTGGGTGTGGTCAATAGCAGTCGCGAAAGATAAGGGTGAAAGTGGGTGTAACAAGAGGCGTATACATAGACATGTGATGTAAACGTAACAGAATATGTCATAAATGGGGCGGAAACATGGAGGGGGCTACCTAAGGAGCCGGGACCTCTGACCTAATGGTGCGCGCAAACTGACAATGACGTGTTACTAGGAGAAGCTGGGGGCTATGAACTCTGTGCTAGGAGCAGAGACGAAAGTCTGGAGAGTCAGGGCGACATGTACCTAAACCCTATCTAGTATCTAATGTTTAGAGGACATGTTGATATAAACTAAGAGTCAGGAGGGGAGAGGCTAACAGACTCTAAGACTGGAGCATGCATTATTCTACATGTAGTGCGTGATGAAGAATATTAAATGACCATTAATACAGTATTTCTCTTACATGGAGACGTAAAGGCTGGACAATGACGGAAACTATTGATGCGATTCAGTAGCTTAAGAATGCAGAGAAGGAGGGCTGGACTGATAACTAGAATCATAACATACTCTTGGCAGACTCAGAGGCAGAGCCAGGCCGAGCCGGGCACTGCGAGACAGGAAGTAAGTGAAGGGTCGAGGATACAGGTGGGGGCTGTATCGCTCCTCAGCGAGGGTTCAGGAGACAGGAGCTGAATCTGGTGTCCGGGCCCTTTTGAGGCCTAGAAACGGGGACTTTTCAATGAAATAACGTGCACACTGAGAAACGTGGCAACGTAACTTTACATAGGCCTGATACTCGTAGCTTTCACGAGAACTGGGAACTGGCATACTAGAGATGGACACAACTGTAATTGCGTCTTTAATCGGACATGGGGAATACATATGCATATTAATCATGCACACATAACATAAGATGGAGGACACGTAGGGACACAGAACATGGCAAAATTTACTTTTCCACATTCCCTCCTTGTCACTACGTTTCCATCAGGAAACATCAATATTCATGATACCATCTATCATTTCATACAGTATCATTTGCTCGTCTCGAATTTTCTTGGAACGGGATTTAGAACGGGACTTGGGACTAGGAATACAAGAGGTAGCACAAATGCCACAAATCGCAGGGCCACATTGTAAACAGAGGCAGCAACTGAATATGATCGCTACTGCAATACCTAGAAATGACAATACTTTCCATCCCCAGGCGGACCATGTCCAGGTGCCTGGATCTTGGTGTAACATATGGGCAATTTTATGGAGTCTGGTTATGGCTGAATAAACAGACGGCGCGTTATTAGGAATGAAAATGCAGCAACTAGATCCGATGACTCTACAGGCCCCGCCCCTATCGGCCAGTATGACGTCAAGGACGAGACGATTCTGGAGCACGACAATTCTCATAAAGGATTGTTCTTCGGTTAAATTACTTAGAGCAGAAGTAGTCTCAATCACTACTGCTTCAAGGGTTCTGGTTAGTCTACGTATCAGTTTACTATTCACAACAGTACCTAAATAAGGGAAGACACCTTTATTGATATCTATGTATTGTTCTAGAGCAGTTTCAGTATAATCGACAATCGGGAGGTCTCTCTTGTGTCTAGTATGTACTAGGTGGGAATTCCTATGGTAGTCAGGTGGGGCTAGAAAAACTGGTGGTAGTAGGAAGGCAATGTAACAGGTTCCCTCCCAATCGAGGGGCAAACGAACATATGCGGTCTGACCACAAACAAAATAAGAATGACGTGAAGCTTTGAAAATAGATTTCCTACTGTCACTGTACTTGACAATAGTAGTACAATCACTATGTCCTACATGTACGGAACCATTCTTTCGGACACATAATTCGCCTTTAACTGGTAGTACTGACATAGCAGGTAAGTCTGGAGTAGTATCAGACTGAACATTCAGGACCATGAAATTCGAAGAATAATTACCTAAATTATAAACTTCATTTTCTAGATCTAACCCTGTTCTGTGGGGAAGACCTTGCTTGTCTGGAAAACATGTACTGTTAAGAAAAGACATATCTGTTGAGGATGACGTTCACGTGGACCATGCTCCACACGAACCGTTATGTGAAAATGGATAAGGAAAGAGTGGCAGAACTCCCTTCGGTGTCTGGAAAGGGGGGAGTCGACCACACACCCAACAATTAGGGGCATTGCTGGTCTGGTGTGAATAATGTAACATACGGATAAAAGAATTATTTCGCATAGCGAGACGATATGAGAGTTCATGAGGAGGCAGATCACTAAACGTGTGTTCTACTGTAGTATTAGCAGACTTATTTACATGAGAAACTGGAAAATACAAATAAAATGCATAACATGTGCAGGTAGTCATAAGGCTGAAAAACAATATGAAACTTAGAAAAACGATACATCGGATTGAGTTTTGACTAACTCTCTCACTATGGGGGTCTATTTTATACATGTCAGAAACCGGTCTAACCGTTTCACCTAGGGGAGGACTTAGACAATCAAACTGGCTGACTTATTTTACTAGACCTTAATTTGAGCTTATACTCCTGTTGCGGAGTTTTCTCTAACGGGGAGGGTTCAATATCATTGTCTTTTGCGGGACAGTCCTTAAGAATAGTACTTTGGCAGTCTTTAAGATCCTCGGAAATGTTCTTTGAAACAGGCTTTAGTCCAAAAAATCTTTTCACATGTGACAGGTGGACCCAGCCCTTTCTGCCTTCCAGCTTGACGGCAGTACGGGTGGCCAGGAGGACCTGTCGGGGTTCCTTCCAGCGGGGCTCCAGCGGACTTGAACGATCAAAATTCCGGACAAGAACCATGCATCCGGGAACGATGTCATGTGGTGCCACCTCGGTATTGTCTGGAAATGCGGCGGCAACCTGTGAACGACAAGAGTTGAGGGCAGACATCAAGGAAGCTAGGTAATCTGTCAGCATATTACTTGAAACATCTGTAATACTTCGAGGTCTAGGTGTACCCCACATGTTAGGGGGGCGGCCGAATACGACCTCATACGGGGACAGACCTGATCTGGAATGTGCGACCATGCGCATATAAAATAAAGCGACTGGCAGAGCTACTAGCCAGTCCACACCTTTCTCTTTACAAATCTTGGCAATACGGATTTTCAGGGTCTGATTATGTCTCTCTACTAGACCAGCTGCTTCAGGATGGCGTACACAATGGAACTTCCACTGGTACCCTAACAACAGGGAAATGTGTTTCATAAGCTCGGATGAGAATGGCTGGCCGTTATCAGAATATACGACTCTAGGGAGTCCATAACGGGGGAAGAATTCACGAACCAACTGCTTGGCAGTGGTCGCGGCTGTGTAATCTGGGACTGGATATGCTTCTGTCCACCTGGACAAAGCGCATACAACTACAAGGACATACTTGAAACCTCGACATCGCTCCATCTGAATATAATCCATCTGGAGGACTTCAAAAGGGTGGTCAGGGGGCTGGAATCCACCTTGTTCCACCGGGACACTTTTACCTGGATTAAACTGACAACATATCATACAGGTACGGACTTTCTGTTTGGCTGCAGCTCGTAAATGCTTGTTGAACCAAATGTTCTGGATACTATCTAACATAGCTTTTTCTCCTAAATGTGCTGGACTATGTGCGGTATTGATAATAACTTGGACCATAGAGTCGGGGAGAAACCATGTGGCTTTACCCTTCGTTACCCATCCCTGATCTGTCTGGACCCCTCCTTGTTCGGACCATTTCTTGATTTCATCGAGAGTAGCATGTAACTGAATATCTATGACATCTTGAGTAGGGTCCTTAACTGTCATGCATGTAGTCGGAGCTGGAGTATGTGTCTGTGTCGGATTAACTGGAATGTCTGGAGTCTGTGCGGTAAGCTTGGCTGTGCGATCTGCTAGATCATTACCTTGAGAAATAGTGTCAGTAACTTTAGTATGTGCTTTGCACTTCATGATAGCAATAGATGTCGGTAAGTGTATGGCATCTAACAGAGCCTGAATAAGGAGACCATGCTGAATCTTGGTTCCATGAGAAGTCATGAAACCTCTCTCCTGCCAGAGCACTCCAAAGTCGTGTACGACTCCAAATGCGTAACGTGAATCTGTGTAAACATTAACTTTCAGGTTCTTAGTGTGTATGCAGGCTTGAGTCAGAGCAACTAGCTCTGCTGCTTGGGCAGACAGGGTGTCAATACGGTGTGTTTCAATAACTTCAGTGTCAGTAGTCACTGCATACGCGGCTACTAGTTCTCCTGTACTTGTTCTCATACAGGAACCATCCACATAAAGTGTCAGGTCGGGATCTGGTAATGGAATATCTGTCAGATCTTGTCTTGGCTTAGTCATAATGTTAACTACTTCCACACAGTCGTGTGTGGCAGGATTCGAAATAACTGACGGTAGCAGTGTAGCAGGATTTAAAACGTTGCAGCGTCTGATTTCTATGTGTGGCTGAAACAGTGTCAATTCATAACCTGTTAAACGTGCAATTGTCAAGTGCTGAGTCTGGGTTCGGTTTAAAAGAACTTCCACGGAGTGTGGAACTTGTACTGTCAAGGAATGTCCCAATACTATGGAATCACTTTGTCTGATAGCTAGAGCTGTGGCTGCAACTGACTTGAGGCACGCAGGCAGAGCCTGGGCTACAGGATCTAGTGTGCTCGAAAAATAAGCACATGGCTTGTATTGTCCTGCTTGATCTTGTGTGAGAACAAATAATGCTGTACCTTCGCGTTCAGTGACGAAAAGTGTAAAAGGCTTACTGTAGTTCGGTGTAGCTAGAACAGGAGCTTGGCATAAAGCTTTCTTTAACTCATTGAAACTAAGTGTATGTTCAGATGTCCAAGGGAGGACAGTCGATACGGCTGCCTCCTGTGTCGTTAACTGTATCAGTGGTTTGGCTAGAAATGCATACTGAGGAATCCATTGTCTGCAATAAGAAGTAAGGCCGATAAAAGCACGTACCTCCTTCTGTGTCTTGGGCTGAGGAAGACTCGCTATTAACTGGATACGGTCTGGTGTCAACTGCCTACCCCACTTGGACAGTAAGTGGCCTAAGTAGATCACTTGCTGGACACAGAATTGAAGCTTCGAAGGGGACACCTTGTGCCCCATCTCGGCAAGGAAATACAAGACTGTAAGTGATGCTCGCTCGCAAGCACGTTCAGAACGGGCTGTGATCAGTAGATCATCGACATACTGGAGCAGGGCAGTGTCAGTTGGCATGTGAATGTTGTCTAGTTGTCTCTTAAGTGCTTGACTGTAAATACTAGGACTTTCTGTGAAACCTTGAGGAGCTCGTGTGAACATATAGCTCCTTCCATTTAAACAAAATCCGAAAAGAAACTGGCTGTCTGGATGAATGGGGACACTGAAAAACGCGTTCTTGAGGTCTATGACTGTGAAAGATGAGGCTTCGGAATCAATGGCTGTCAATAGGGAAGAGATATCTGGGACAACTGGGTACTGGGGAATAATACATTTATTAAGTTCTCGTAGGTCAATCACTAATCGATATACTGGGGGTGCATTTGGATCAGTACGTTTCATGACTGGAATGATCGGAGAATTACATACATTGGAGTCAGTTTCTACAACTACTCCTTGAGCCATGAGCTCGTCAATGATTTTGGATAAGGCTGCTACAGCCTCAGGTGGCAATCTGTACTGTCTGATTCATGGCAGGACTACACCTGGCTTGAGAGTCACACGATGGGGTGTGATTTGCATATAACCAACATCAGTTGGACCTTGCGCCCATAGATGCTGCGGAACATTAGACAATCTCGGATCAAAATCTCGTAATACATAGTGACCCTTGAAGTCACGTAGAAACAGTCGTATTCCCTCGGGGGAACAGCAAATAACTGCACCTAATTCTTTCAGTGTCTTAATGCCTAATACATTTTCTGGACATGACTTCGTAAGTAATAGATCAGTAGTGCGGGACAATGGACCTACTTCTAGAGTAACTGGCTTAGATATCTCGTTTACAATAGGCTTTCCTGAAAATCCAAGGGAAATATTTCTAGAGCCTGAGAGCGGAGCCCCTGGAACTTCGGCGTGACTAATAGTCGTCCTACTTGCCCCTGTATCAATCAGAAACTTTCTGTCTTTCCCTAATACTTGACTATGAACATAGGGACCCTCTTGATCTACAGGTATCTCGATGAGAGGCAAGCCTACCTCCCTCTCTAGGCTGTTTCATGAATATGGCTGATACTCTGGATACTCGGACTGTGCATACTGGTACATCTGCTGTGTAACATGTTGTGTTGCAGCGATAGGCTGCGGTGCTGGAACTGTCTGTTGTGCATTCTGTGGCTGAGAAGTCTGTGAAACTTGTTCTTGTCTAGGCGGACGTGGTCTTTCTTTAGTCTTACCAGTAGCTATATTGTGTTTCAGAACTGCACACTCGTTTATATAATGACCTGGCTGTTTACAATAATTGCATGTCCCTTTAACGGGAACTGCAGGATGACTGGCTTGATTCGTACCCCTCTTCTGACTGTCTTGAGGAACAGATTGTGCAACTAGTACTTTCATTTTCGTGTCTTTCATACGTTTTCTTTCATGATCTTGCTCTTCTCTGATTCTATTCTGGTGGTACTGGAACATCTGGGACGGAGTATTAGCTTGCCAGGTACTTTCGACTTTCAAAACTCGATTCTTTACTTGGGGACTTGAATTCTCGACTAATTTAGTAACAAAAAGATGAGGGTATGACTCGCTACTCGTTTTCAATCCACTGTTTATAATAAAACACTTTTCAAATCTAGAATAAAAATCACTAGTGTCTTCGTCTTGTTTCTGTTTACAGGCTGAGATTGCATCCCAGTCTTCCTTTTTAGTGGCTAATAATCTAGGCAAAACTTGTATTAACAGTTCTGGTAATTCTTTACATTTCTCTCCTAGACCGGTACCTGGTACTCGTATCTTATCTTCAGCTTCTAGAACTGCCCAATCGATCTTTTTCTCTCCCACCTCCCAATCTTTTTCCTTGAGTTTCTCGTATACCCCTGCGGGCAATAAGACTTTTAACATTTTAATTATATCTGGATACGTGTATTCTCCCATACGGAGCATGTCTTTTAATTCTCGGTGGAACCCTGCTGGATCTTTGTCGTGACAAGGAATTAATTTCTTCATCTCTAAGAGTTCCATCTTTGTAATCGGGGTGTAAACAAACACTCGTTGCATTTCACCATCTGTTGTCCTAACTGGGTGTACTTCCCGTAACGGGTTCTGTCTATCTATGTAAAACGGTTTACTTTCTGGAGGTGAGGCATGAACAAAATGCGGGTTCAAGAACATACTATATTTGTGGCGCTGTTCTAGAATGACACTAATTAAATCGGTACCTAAACCTTTCCATCTATACTGGAGTAACTCGTTCAGGACATCATGTAACGGACCTGGATCAGAATGTTGACCCTCATACAGAGTAATGAGGTGCTGGATCATATACATACCCACCAGTCGTTGCTCGGCTGGGGGCAATTTCAGAAACATTTGTGCCACTATTTCGTCTGGAAAAGTGGTAGAATCAGTAATCCATCGGACTGCTGATCGGGCTAATTCTTGTTCATGCATAGTACTTAACTCACTATAACCGATTCGTGATTTCAGAATATGATCGGTAGCTTGAAATACTTGTTCTAGAGAACCTTGTTCTGGTGCTGGAAGATGAAAAACTGTCTTGTGTTCTAGACATAAATGGCGATCTGGAAATCTAGATTTTCCTACATACGCTATTCTAGTGGGATTCTCGTCCTCTACCTCTTCAGTAGAAGAGTCATTCTCTTTCTCGCTTACTTGTGCTGCTTTACGTTGTTCGTGTAACTTTATTATTTCTTTACGGATTTTCTTGTACATACTCTCTATACTACTGATAGTCTTGTGCTTACCCTCGGCTATATTATCACTCCACCTTGTCAGGATTCTCATTTCGGCCAGATCTTTAGTCGGGTAGTCTTGTTCTCTTATTAGACAATTAATCAGAAACTTTAATATCATGAGCTGGATCTCAGCTTTCCTTTGAGACATGGCTTCGCCAATACTTTCTGGATCATCCCCTGTACGGATGAAACGATATATTCTGTCTAGATCTCCTTTCATATCTGGTAGGGTGTCTAAATACCCGGTCACCCGTCTTACACGGATGGAATAAATTACTGTACTATCATCACCTGCAACCGGATCATAGCGGCATTCAGTAAGAGCTCGTCGGATATCTGCAACGGACTTAAATTTGGGCGTACGTTGTAACGCACATTCATGTAACTCGGCCAACGTTCTACGTTGGTGTGGTGGCGGGGTACCAGGAGGACCTCCTCCTGCGGCCCCTAAACTGGAATCGTCGACTGATACTCGTCGTACCGGCAGAGTGGGAAATTGTAATGTAGGCTGGACCGGGGGTACCGTAGCGGGTACTGCAAAGGGTGCCCCGGTGTCTGGGGGAGCAGGAATTGCCCGATTTACAGGGACTGGCGGAACAGGATTTGCATATTCCGGGACTGTGTCGTCCAAATAGGACGAGATGAAAATATCAGCTGCGGTCGGTTTGTGACGTAGCTTGGTCGGAACTAAGGGTGGCGGAAAATTACTGGATGCATCCGGGGTCGCTTTTGGCAAGCCCTCGGCAAGAAGAGGATACATACCCTTAATAAGGGCATGCCTCTGTCTGTCTGACTGTTCGGTTTTGACTCGTTCACCTATCTCGATTAATTCCCTTTCTTGGGCTCGTTCTAAAGATTCTCTACTTAATTCTGACTTTCTGATTTCTTTTTCGGTTCTCTTATGAGATTCTTTGCGCCATAACTCGATGGCATCTTTCTGTGACTGTCTGGCTTTCTTTTTCCATAATGCTTCTTCTACTCGCATGATGCACTCGGCATTCCATGTGCCTGATACAGGCCATCTATACTTTTCCTCTAACTGTTTGGTATACTCTACCCATAAATCTAGATATAATATGGCACTTATGCCATGCTTTTGATACATAAAATGACCTAGACTGTCCCTAGGCGGGACAGGAACTGCTGCTTCTAGCAGACCTTTTCTGGTTTTTAACTGACGTAGTTTAGAAAATAAGGGCATGACTGAACTGTAACCTAGACACAATACGCAATTACAATACACAATGAACACGATAAATACTCCACATTCATACCACGACATTACAATACATGAAAAACATTTAAAATAACAGTTCGAACAGAATACTACCTGGAATACTGAAAACAGAATACATGAATTTTCTCGAGAAACAGAACTGACTAGAACAGAAACTAGATGTACTGCTAAAACAGTACGAAACTCACCGGTCTCATAAAGAGACACGTTAGGACCCGCATTCCACCAAAGTGGACACTTCGTTTTGGGTCTGTGTACCACCAACCCACGGACCAGAGTCAATTTAGATTGACCCTGTCTAGATACTACCCCAGCAATGGTACTCACCGGGCAGCAAGAACGGAAGGCCTCGGACTGGACTGGACTGCTTCGACGCCGGACGGACGAACTTCGGACTTCTGTTACGGGTGGGCCTCCGGATACCTCGGACCTTGGACTCTCGGCTTGGGCTCTGGTCGGGACTCGCCGCGTTCCTCCACCGCCTCGTCTGGATGCTGGACCGCCACCTCCGTCTCCTCCGTGGGCCTGAGGGATACTTGAAGCAGAAATATCTGCCGGTGCGCAGAAGAGTTCCGTCACGGCTGCAGAGGGTCAGGGGGCCGGCGTGGCTTCGCCGGCGCGTGGGGAAAGGGCAAGTCCCTATTCGGGCGCCATTATGTGATATATAAATAAATAATACCGGATCTAGGTTTTACTGGACATAGCAATAACAGATAGCTCAATAAATAAGAGTCAAGATTCGAGGTAGTAGGAGTTTGCAGGTTTAATACAGCATAAGGACAGGAACAGGACAACCTGCACAGGAATAGGATGACAGGGCCCTGCAGGGGGGACAGGGAATGAGCGCGCTAACTTTAATAACAGTACACAAGCATATATACTGGGGGCGTGGCTTAGCAAGCCACGATGGTGGCTGTGTCCTGCTGAGGCTCCGCGATCGGGCTAGCATCCTGCCCTGTTCCTGTGATCGCCGGGAGCCTCAGCTCACTGAAAAACGCACCTGGGACTCTCCCGCTCACTGGTGCACCCTTTAACCGGACTCCGAGGGCGCAGAGCGAAACCCACAGACTAACTCGTTTAGAACCGGAGCCAAGCACCGCAACCCAAAATGGCGGACGCGGCTCCGTCCTGCGGTTCCATACACCGTCGGGAGCCGACCCAGTAACGGACGACCTCGAGGGACGAGACCTGCGGACACCCACGAGAGATCCCGGAGCACCAGCGGGTCTGGCCCCCAGGAGTGTGCACCGGACGACGCCCTCCCTCGCTCCAGCACCCCGGCACGCAAGATGGCGGCCACCGCACCGGGGCTCCGTTGCTCGGGCGCTGTTGCTTCACCGGGTGCCTAATTAACCTGCGGCTTCGGCCGACGTGCTACTGCAGGGTGCGGAGGGTCGACGGACGCGCTATCAGCGCGGTGGTGTGCCATTCAGCGGCCCGCGACCTGCCAACGAGGGCGGTGAGTGCCCATCTCTTCTCCCCCCCCCTCCCCCAGGGCCCTCCTACCTCCTCGGGGGCTCCGTGTGAGGACGCGACACATGCCGCCGGCCGACTCCGAGATCCAGGGTGCCCCCACTGCACGGCACCGGACGGCGGACCCGAATGCCTGACCCCAAGATGGCGCCCACAGAGGCATAGACTCCGGGAGCGGCGCGAGCCTCGCCGCGGGGCAGGGGTGCCCCCCCCGCACTCGAGACACTACTGGTGGCCGTCCACTGCCCTGGTACCCCCCTGGAATCACTCCACCTGACCTCTGACCCTCCGGTATTGACACTGTGCCACACACCGGGGGGGGGCCTTCTGACGCCGAGGCTTTCGGCCCCGACGGCCGCAGACCACCTCGGACACCCTGAACTGGTGGAAGTTTCCTGGGACGGGGGGAGCCGCCCCGGAGCCGAGGGGGACAGGAGAGACCAGTTGATACTGAACGGCCCCTAACCCAGCTACGTCGACCTGCTGTTCTCGGAGTACACGGAAGCCCGGGGGCCCACGCGACGACACCTATGGGGAGAACAAAGACCACGCAAGGGACGGTGGTCCCCGAAACGGCCGTTGAGAAGATGCCACACACCAGGACATGGACGCAACCCAATGCGTCGCAAACAGACCCTACGCTGACGGCAAAATTGGACCAGGTGCTGGCGGCGATCGAAATGTCTCGCCTTTCCATGGAAGAGAGACTGGGTGCCCTGACGACGGACATAAGTTTGATCCGTGATGAACATCGTAAGTTGGCGGATAGAGTGAAGGACGGAGAACGAACCGTGACAGAGCTACAACCTGTGGTGAAGATGCAAGAGGAAGATATGAGAGAGGTCCTACGCCGCGTGGAAGCCCTAGAAGAACGCACGGTGGACTTAGAAGGCCGCTCAAGAAGATGTAACATCCGCGTCCTGGGCCTGCCGGAAGGGATTGAAAATTCGGATCCTCTGACCTATATGGAATCCTGGACCAGATCGTTCACCCCGGAGAGTGAGCGATCGCCGTACTTCTCCATCGAAAGGGCCCACAGAGTCCCGGCCCGGGCACCTAAACCCGGCCTCCCTCCAAGACCCATGCTAGCTAAATTCCTGCACTTCCGAGACCGCGATGCGGTGCTCCGTGCGGCCCGGGCAGTGGGCCCCCTGCAGGTGGAGGATCAACATGTTATGGTGTTCCCAGACTACGCCCGGGAGGTCCAACAACGACGGTCCACCTTTCTCGAAGTCAAAAGACGCCTTCGTGCTAATGATCTGCAATACTCCTTGCTGTTCCCGGCCCGCCTCAAAGTGTTACACAAAGGAAAGGCCCTTTTCTTCACTACGGCGGCGGAGGCACAGGATTGGACTGAACTTCACTGCCCACTGATCCCTAAACCCGGACCCCAGAAGACACGCAACTACGACTCCAGACGACCTAGACGACGTGGTACGAGCCGTACCCGATCTGGCCGCCCCAAAAGCCAGGCGTCCTCCCCCACGGGTTCACCCGACCTCACGCAAATCATGCAAGAGCGACGAGACGCCCTGCGAGCGGTGACCGAACTGCACACGTCACCTCCAGCATCGGACCCGGAAGGTCACCCGCACCTGTTCACCCCAGAGAAAGACCGAGACAGCGATGGGACGATGTCGGGATTTGGCCCAATCTCTTCCCCCCTCCTGGCGGCACCTATACTGGACGCTACTCTGGCCGGCCAACCTACCACCTCTTCATGAACAATGAACTATTGACTACTGTATCCTTCTTATGGTTACCCACTGTGTTGCGCGACGTCTAGGAGCCTAGACTGCTTTGCCTGCTTATTGGATGCGCTACCGAGCGATGGACTCTTCTCCTACAAGAGCCCGACCCGCGCACAAGCCGGCAGCGACACATGCTACCACCCCCGCAGTTACCTGTTGTATTTCTCCCCTAGTGGGACACTAGTTTGGATATGCCACCTCCGGTGATATATCCTCAGTATTGGGACTGTTGCCCACCCAAAGTTCTACTGGTTGTTAATCCCCTTAGTCCCTCCCCTACGATTGTGGAAGCTTGGCGCGCAGAAATACACGTGACACATACACACTGGAGGCCCTCGGGTACTATGGGGGGGCCCTCATCCTCACCACGACACCCCGAGAATGGCAATCCCACGCTCGGACATTAATATCCTTACATTGAACGTGCGGGGCCTACACACGCCCAGCAAACGTTATTCTGTTTACGCCTACATTAGACGCATGTCAGCCAACATTGCACTCCTACAGGAGACACACATGAACGCTACCGAACTCACTCGCCTACAGTCTAAATGGCGAGGGACCTTCTGTGCCACACAATACTCAGCGTTTGCACGCGGCGCGTTAATCTGGGTCAGGCCGGGTACTCCCTTCCGGGTACTCCGACGGGTGGTAGACAAAGAGGGCAGGTATGCGCTTCTGGAGGGAATACTGGACGGGCAGGGACTACTCCTCGGCAGCATCTACGCCCCTAACATAGACCAGGATAAATTTTGGGATCACCTCACGGGCGTTTTGGCCCAGTTCACTACAGTCCCATGGATACTGGGAGGCGACTTTAACTGCACACTGGACCCCGCCCTGGACCGCTCACATCCTCCCCCCGCACATTCCCCGGCCCCCCGGCAGGCAGCGCTCTTTAGGACATGGGTCACACATTGGGCGCTCACCGACGCATGGCGACACCTACATCCACTGGCTCGCATTTATTCCTTCCACTCGATCCCACACAACCTCCGGGTCCGCCTAGACCGCTTCCTCTGTTCTGCACCAATTCTCCCTAAGATCACGTCTACAGACTACCTGCGCCGGATCCTTTCGGATCATGATGCTCACATTATACGTCTATCCTGGCGCCCCCCCCACCCACCGGTCCCCACTTGGCGCCTCCCTAGGGATTGCCTGACCGACCCAGTGTTCAGAGACACACACAAAACCAGCATACAGGACTACTTCACACATAACGAGAATACGGCGTCGTCGGTCCTAGTGGAGTGGGACGCGTTTAAGGTGGTGGCTAGGGGAGAATGCATCAAACAGGTGGTGGGGGTTCGCCGCACCTTGGAGCGGACACTCCTCACCTCGGAAAAGGCTCTAGCCGCACTCACTAAGCGGCCTGACGACTCGGAGGAGCACGCTGTACTTACGGCCGAGGCTAAGACGGAATACCAAACCGCCTGCGCTGACCTCCGGAAGTACAATTTTAGGGCTTATGCCTCTAGAGTGCATAAAGACAGAGACAAAGCCGGGGCGCTATTGGCTTGGATGGCAAGGCAGGACACCGAAATCAAGCCCATTACAGATATTATCAACCCGGACGGTGTGCTGGTGCGCTCACAGGCCGAGATTCTGCTGGCGTTCCAGCGCCATTATACACAAGTGTACGGGACCCCGGCCCAGGGCTTCCCGTCCTCTGTGGACAATTTTCTAGACCCTCTGACTTTACCCACAATATCGGACGTCGACAAGCGTTCCCTCGACGCCACGATTGTCCCGTCTGACATCACCCAGGCGATACGAGCCATGTCCCGTAATAAAGCGCCGGGGTTGGACGGCTTCCCACTAGAATACTACTCAACATTCTCCCCCCTAGTGGTCCCCCGTCTCTCACAGGTGTTCGGGGCGTCTCTTCATCTAGGTAGGTTACCCCAGTCACTGCGGGAGTCCGTGATAGTCACCTTTCCCAAACCCCATAGGGATCCACTTCACTTGGGGTCGTATCGCCCCATTACGCTTCTGTCGGCCGATTGTAAGATCCTGGGGAAAATCTTGGCGGATCGGTATGCGCAGATCATTCGCCCCTTGGTCCACCCAGACCAATGCGGCTTCGTGCCGGGAAGGAACACCTCCCAGAATCTCCGCCGAGTCTTCCATGTTCAGGATCAGGTGCGTGACCGATTTCCTCGTGCTGCCTGCCTCATCATGGACCTGGAAAAAGCGTTCGACACCCTCACCTGGCCCTACCTCTTTTCTGTCCTGCAGCGACTCAATATAGGCCCGACACTCATGGCGTACACGCGCCTCCTGTATACCGATCTCACGACTCGGGTTCGTATCGGGAGACGCATATCACCAGCATTCGGTGTTCGGCGGGGCACAAGACAGGGGTGTCCCTTGTCGCCGCTCTTATTCGCGCTGGCAGTTGAGCCGCTGGCGGTTCGACTGCGCCGGGAGGGTGTGAACTGGGGAATCCCTCTCGCGGATGACACGCACTGCGTGTCCATGTACGCGGACGATCTCCTCATATACGTCCGAGACATCGAAACGGACCTGGCCCCCATAGGGGCAGCGTTGGCGGACTTTGCAGACGCCTCGGGCCTACAGGTGAACTGGGACAAGTCCACAGTCTACCCCTTACACCCGAGCCTACCCCCCCGAGAAGTTGGACTCGGCCCACATAAACTCTCGTGGTCCGCGGAGGCTCCACGGTACCTTGGTGTCCGCTTGTACCATTCTCCAGCAGCCATGTTTGAAGGTAATCACCGCGCAGTGCTCGCTAGTCTACGGCCGACTGTCGCCTTCTGGAATAAACTCCCGTTGGCCCCGATAGGACGAATAGCCCTAGCGAAAATGGTGATGCTTCCCCGACTCCTTTACCACTTCGCAAATTTGCCGGTTATACCGCCCAGGTCCTTCTTCCGCGATGTTGACTCCCTCCTAGGGACCCTTATCTGGGGCGAGGGCCGCCATAGGGTCGCCCTGAAAACCCTCCAACTTCCTACGATGCTAGGAGGGCTCGGAGCTCCATCCTTCGAAGCATATTTCCTCGCGGCGCAACTCCAATGGCTGTCTTACTGGACAGCGGACCGCTACCCTCAGGAGACTGTCACTTCGACCGGCAGAATCGCAACTCCAGAACTCACCCGTCTTCTCCTCCCGGGCACCAAACCACGGCGCACATACCCCCTTCAGGTGGCGATAGCGCGCCGGTGCATGATGCGGATCCACCGGTTATCCCCCAATAGCCCTCCGTATTCCCCGCTACTACCACTGATAGGCAGCCCCAGGCAGGACTCCTACTTCACCGCTCCAATGTTCACCGAATGGTCACTCTGTGGCATCACAGATCTGGAATCGCTCTTCGAGGGAGGCCAGCTAAAATCGTTTGACCGCCTGGTCGCAGAGTACGGACTCTCCCCAGGCCAATTCCTCAGGCATAGACAGCTGCTCGACGGATACCGACCCCATTTTAATCTCTGCACTGGCGAGCCAGACACGCATCCAGTAATACATACAATCCTACGTATGGGGGTGGGACGCCACTTAATCACCTGGTTATACAAATCCATCCGGGAACTCTCACACACTCCCCTTACGACTCTGCGAGCTACATGGGAGGAGGACATTGGTCGCGCGCTACATGACTCTGAGTGGACTAAAGCGCTTGAAGCCCCAAAACGCGTCTCTAGGAACGCCCGCTTCAAGAACATCCAATACTATATCCTACATAGGGCATACCTCACCCCAGCGCGCTTGCAGAAGTTCTATCCCTCCACATCATTCCTTTGCCCCAGATGCTGCTCCCCTACGGCAGATTTTCGACACATGTTTTGGAGCTGCCCCATCCTTCACCCCTTTTGGCGGGCGGTACACGACACTTTGGCGGGACTTACAGGTCTCACTACACTAGCCACCTGGGAGTCCAGCGCACTAGGCATCTTTCATGTTCCTAAGCGAGACCCGGTACGTAGACGCTTCGTGTCCCTAGCACTCCTGTTGGCAAACAGATGCATTACCATGCGCTGGCGTTCCCCGGAGGGTCCTCCTGCAGCGGCATGGATGGGTGCGGTCGGTAAATGGGCGGCGGCGGAAGAGGACGCCCTTAGAGAGGAAGAAGCCAAGGGTGCGCGCAAAACTCCCATATCCATGGAATGGGCCATGCTCCTCCATAGCTTCCGGCAATCCACACATGCAGATGACCCGTCTACTCCTCCCCCCCCCCCCCGCCCGAGAGGACCAGTAGCCTCTACATGGCAACAACCCTCCCGAGACAGTCTCCCGATACCCCCCACACCCTGACCAAACCCTTATATGTCGTACCACCCACCGTGAGGCCCACATGCACCAGGGATATTTTCCCCCTGCCCACTCCCCTTTTCCCCCCCCTTTTCTCTTGAAGCGCGGACCGACTGGCTCCGTGGCCCCCCCCTGACGCCCGTCGCCAGCATTCCCCTGCTCAGACCCTGCTAGCGCCCACATGCTTCCCTCCCACAGTTTTGTCCCCCCCGTTCTCAGGTGCCATCACTATATGAACAGTACAGACCTCGATCCTACGCTCACGAGGCGGGATCCTACATACCTGCTATTATCCACCGCCCTGTCGGCGAAGCGGATTCACTGTTTCCCGACTTGCGGACATGTCTGTACGACCTGCACTGATTACTCAAGGAAATGTATATTTGCACCAGTTGTATAAAAACAAGAAAACGTTGCACGCTTCGCTGTTCGTGGCTGAATGTTGAGGCCACATCAGCAGATCATCTACACTGTGCTTGTATACTTTGATGCAACAATAAAACAAATTTCAAAAAAAAAAAAAAAACACAAGCATATATACTAAAACAGTTGCATTACAGTGAATACAATAGGCGGAGCAGTGGGTGTGGTCAATAGCAGTCGCGAAAGATAAGGGTGAAAGTGGGTGTAACAAGAGGCGTATACATAGACATGTGATGTAAACGTAACAGAATATGTCATAAATGGGGCGGAAACATGGAGGGGGCTACCTAAGGAGCCGGGACCTCTGACCTAATGGTGCGCGCAAACTGACAATGACGTGTTACTAGGAGAAGCTGGGGGCTATGAACTCTGTGCTAGGAGCAGAGACGAAAGTCTGGAGAGTCAGGGCGACATGTACCTAAACCCTATCTAGTATCTAATGTTTAGAGGACATGTTGATATAAACTAAGAGTCAGGAGGGGAGAGGCTAACAGACTCTAAGACTGGAGCATGCATTATTCTACATGTAGTGCGTGATGAAGAATATTAAATGACCATTAATACAGTATTTCTCTTACATGGAGACGTAAAGGCTGGACAATGACGGAAACTATTGATGCGATTCAGTAGCTTAGGAATGCAGAGAAGGAGGGCTGGACTGATAACTAGAATCATAACATACTCTTGGCAGACTCAGAGGCAGAGCCAGGCCGAGCCGGGCACTGCGAGACAGGAAGTAAGTGAAGGGTCGAGGATACAGGTGGGGGCTGTATCGCTCCTCAGCGAGGGTTCAGGAGACAGGAGCTGAATCTGGTGTCCGGGCCCTTTTGAGGCCTAGAAACGGGGACTTTTCAATGAAATAACGTGCACACTGAGAAACGTGGCAACGTAACTTTACATAGGCCTGATACTCGTAGCTTTCACGAGAACTGGGAACTGGCATACTAGAGATGGACACAACTGTAATTGCGTCTTTAATCGGACATGGGGAATACATATGCATATTAATCATGCACACATAACATAAGATGGAGGACACGTAGGGACACAGAACATGGCAAAATTTACTTTTCCACACTAGTCAGACATTTGTTGGAGAGCTGTCCTGTGTTCCTGTGACCTGCCCTAAGCAAGCAACATACGCGCACCCATTCATCAAGAGAGCCAAAGAAAGGTACAATTAAGTGGAAAATGAACCTGAAATATAGGATCAAACACTGAAGTGTAACAAGATTTGTCACAGCGTGCAGGTTACATGGACAGTCCTCTCAGTGTGTTCATTGTCACCTTTATAATGGATTGCGAGATAGCTTTCAGTGAGGCAGCAACACAGATCCGATTGCCCGAGCACGTGTTTTGTACTTTGCTTGAATTCATATAGCGCTTGGTTGCTTACCAAACTCATTGTGAGACGTAAAGCGCTCGGCCGACGTCAACCCCACTTGTCAGTGCAGAGCTGGTACCAGAGAAGCGCAAGAGCACTATCACTCGTCGCAAGCCTGGCAGGCTGCCTCTGAAACTTGGGAGGGTGGAAGTGAGGAAGTGGAGGTGAGGGTGAGGGTGTGTAGCCACCCCATGGGATAAAGTGTTGGCAAATGGAATCAGAGCGGCCGCGGTCGCTTTGATGTTCTTGTCTTGTCTTGCTTTGTGGGAGGGGTAGGGGGAGCGAATTGCTGTGCACGCGCCTGGCTCACATAAACTGTACGCGATCCGCAGTGGGTAGACCTTTTAGGTCTGCTTACTATAAATCTCGCCTATCTTTCCTTTGGGATGGACAGGCGAGACCTAAAAAATAAAAGCTAAGTGCAATGTTAATCACGGATTTGAAATAAGAAGTGCACATAGATATGACAACAGGATTTCCCCAGGATAAATAGTCCAAGTGATATCAGGCAAATACAGGGGTACCTTCCTTCTAAGGCCCCTTTATAGCAGCCAAGGATTTGGCAACAGATATGGCAACAACCGGGCGGCTATCCACCCTGAAAATGTCAAGGATGCGGAATAATTACGTATGTCTAGCAGCATACATATAGTAGCTAGCCAGGAGCGGCAGGGGAGGCGTAAGCTGGACACAAGTGCTAGCGGATCGCTCTGCTCTGCCCGCGGAGTGTGCAGAGATTTGCCTACTCCACGGAGAACGTGGAGAAGGCAAATCTCCGCACACTCCACAGCGGAGCAGAGATGACCAGCCCCCACCTCCACCCGGCCTATTAAGAATTAATTAAAAATACATTAAAGGTGAAAGAAAGAAAGCGTACCTTGACTGCAGCGCCTAGGGGCGTCCTTGCGAGAAAGGCACATGCACGGGTGCGCACGCATGGGCAGATCACCCTGAGATGGCGAGGAAGAGGAGGACAGCAGCCCGGGGTCGCCACAGTCAAGGTAAGTCTTTTTTCTTTTACCTTTAATTAATTTTTAATTAATTCTTATTAGGGGATTGGAGGCGGGTGACGGAGCGGAGATCCACAGAATTTGTTCCTAACTCCGTGGACCTCCACGTAGTCCCGCTCTGCCAGCTCCGCCCAGGGTTACTGGACACAAAAAGAAACATGCAGAATGCTCTTGACTGTAGAGATCTAAGCGGAGCAGGCCAAAGCTCCCCCAACTGCCTAATTGGAAGTGAACACTCTCAGTGGGAGGGTACCCACTCGGACCTGGAAGTAAAGCTTCCTGTCCAGCACAACAGACACCTGATCCCAGAAGAGCTCAAACCCACAAGTGGGCTTGAAATCAATCTAATCATTAGTAAGCTTAGAGGAGGCAGCTTTTCTGGATTTATTGCCCATTAGTGTTGCCCAGTAATGCTTTTACAGAAAATCTTTGGACAGGAAATGAGTGGAATCTGGCTGATCCCACAACTCAGGCATCCCAAGTCAGTGTAAAGCCTCCTTGATTCTCATGAACCAGGGGACCTTACTGAAGTGGTCAGCCTTCATGACATCCTTAAGAGAAATCACATAGTGGACAAGTTTAAGGGTGGTCCATAGGCATCTCCAATAAAATAGGGGGCTTAGAAGGAGTTTACCCAAACCCTATTTACTCCCAGGTCCATTAAAAGCAAACAGAGTGGAGTGCTAGGAGGAAGATAGTCAAGATTTCAAAATAATTTATTTTCAGTTATGGTTAATTCTACATGGTTGGAAAATCCCCATAGTTCCGCCCTGTATAGGGTGGAACCCAGTGCTTTGGCCTTGTAAAGCTGGCGTAATGGGTTGGGTGTATGAAGTTGAATACTCCTTGAGGTACACACCTGTGGTCTGCTTAAGTTTCAAGGCTGCCTTATTGATGTGGGAGTCATACCCCCAGAAATTGTTACCCCAAGATAGGTAAAAGAATCAACCCACTCAAGGGGGACTCCCCCCCCCCCCCAGGACTATACTCCCCTTGTACGATTTATGTGAATCAAACAACATCGCTTTGGTTTTAGAGGTGCTGATCTCCAAGCCAAGAGCAAAGCAAACTAGTTGAAGCAAGTCAAAAGTGTCTGAGCCCAACAAAGTGTGGTCTGCAAAGAGGAGAATCTGAGATATGATTTGTGCCAAGGAGGGAGCATCTGTATCAAAGTGGGACAGGAAGTGAACAATATCAATTATAAATAACAAGTATAATGTGGGGGCCACAACACAACTCTGGCAAACACCTTTGCGAACTGCTAACCTTTCAGTAAATTGACTTTGCGCCCCCCCCCTAATATGCGCATAATGGTCCTCATGTAAACAGATTAGTAATGATAGAATGTGAGGAGGTATAGCTAGATCAGCAAGGGATTTCCAAAGGGCAGACGGGGATCAGGTCAAAAGTCAATTTTAGATTGACAAAGGCAATGTAAAGGTTGGACTGGCCAATCACAACGGTTCTCCCAATAGATTTTTAAAAATGGAAGACCTGGTCGCTGGTTGAGACCTTCCTGCGAATTTGTACTGAGGACATCTTGTTCCACAATCCAATCATGGATTTTTGGCAGCAGACAGAGGCAAAACCACTTTTTGAAGGCAGTCTATTGAGCTTATTGGTCTGCAATTGCTCAGTTGAGATCGGTCACCATTTTTATGGATGGGTAAAAACATTGCGCCCTTCCAAGAATCAGGAATGGGTGCCCCCTCTGACTGATGGCATTAGCAATGGCTAAAATATAGCTGGACAATCCTCCATATCAAATAAGAATGTGTCAGCTGGAACACCTTCTGGTACTGCGGCTTGTCCCCGCGAGACAGCGTTTAGGGGCTCGATGATATCAGTGATAGCAAACATGTGCATAACACGGGAGGGAGGCGGAAGGACTTCGGTTGTAGCCTGTGTTGTAGTGTTAGAATCACAAGAATATAAAGTGTGAAAGTAATCAACCCATTCACATGGAGCAACTTTATTTTATGGCTCCAATATGGCTGAAGAGCCACCACATGCGACTAATTTCTAGAATTTGGTAGAATCTGTGGCTGAACATACATCCAAAAGGGCCCTCCACCTCTGTTCATCCCAGTCCCATTTAGCATTAGCAATGGCCATCTTGTAGGTCTTCCTCTACAAGGGAATGTGGACAGATCCTTAGATGTGATGGCTGTAACTAGGGAATGATTGAGTTTGCGGCATTCTTTATTAAACCAGGATCGATTCTTATCAGTAAGTTTCCCGTTGCGTGAACCAGGGATGGTGAAATTACCTAAAATGCGCTAAAAGGGGGCCTTATGAATATCCATCAATTGGCCTGGTGTGTCTAACTGGTCAATCTCAATTTGAGCCGGACTGTTCTAAGGTCCATATCTATGACAGATAATAAAGCAGGAAGAGCAGCTACCTGATGTCATTTCAGGTAACGCTTGTCAGCAGTCAAGGTAATATCCCTGGTGTATCTTGAGAAGAACGCTGTAACGCTGCTATTGTGTATAATCATTCTTGCTGCTACTTTGATGCTGCTAGCGGAGCTGTATCATCTGTTTTTAGCTCTTCGCCATTAATTGTATATTTTAACGTTTTTTAACCCCCCTGCCCTTGCCCTTACTGTGCTCTGGTTCCGCTTCACATCGCTGCACTTTACAGCCAGTGGGGTGTTTTATTTGCCTATCTAGCATTGGTTTCGCCTATTTGCACACGCCCCTTTCTGGTCCCGGCCTCAGCGCTCGACCCCAGCGGTTTCCCGGAAGTGAGGCGGAACCGCATTGCACCGGGGTTGACGCTCGAGTCGGCAGATCGCCCGTCCGTTTATAATCGGCTGAGGTGGCGCGCTCAGGCTGTGAGTATCTTGAGAAGAACGCTGTAACGCTGCTATTGTGTATAATCATTCTTGCTGCTACTTTGATGCTGCTAGCGGAGCTGTATCATCTGTTTTTAGCTCTTCGCCATTAATTGTATATATTAACGTTTTTAAACCCCCCTGCCCTTGCCCTTACTGTGCTCTGGTTCCGCTTCACATCGCTGCACTTTACAGCCAGTGGGGTGTTTTATTTGCCTATCTAGCATTGGTTTCGCCTATTTGCACACGCCCCTTTCTGGTCCCGGCCTCAGCGCTCGACCCCAGCGGTTTCCCGGAAGTGAGGCGGGACCGCATTGCACCGGGGTTGACGCTCGAGTCGGCAGATCGCACGTCCGTTTATAACGCCATGTGTCAGCGACCGCGCAGCGGACGCGCGCAGCGGGCGCGCCGTCTGCGCGCCGAAGGAGCGCCAAAGGAGGGCCCGTCTGTGCCCGTCCGTGCTCTGGCCGGGCACAGGGCCCCGACCCCTGGCCATTTACCTTCCACCTCTGTCCCTCCTACACCATGTCGGTATTCCGCTGCTGATCTTAGAGCCCTTAAGGTCCCTCCTTGTGAGGCGGCGCACTCCTGGGCGCTTACTAATAATCGGTTTCGATCATGCCCCTTTTGTAATTATCTTCTTCCTAGTTCTGCCACCCCGCCTACTCATCCCTGCAATGGGACTAAGATCATACAAGCGAGCCTGATCAATGCCAGATCGTTGGTCTGCCATACGGCTGAGGTCTTTGACCTTTTAGCTGAGAATGATCTCGACCTACTCTTTGTTACTGAGACTTGGATGACTGACTCCTGCTCGCCGGTAGTCGAGTTAGCTATCCCTCGTGGTTTCAGAATTTGCAGAGTAGATCGCGCTGCTGAGGTGGGAAGAGGAGGGGGGGTTGCCGTGATCTACAGGGATCATTGGTCTCTCACCTGCGAGCATCTGGACAAAATCAAAGAAGCTGAACTTCTCCATTTCTGCCTGGACCTTAGTCCGCATTTTACCTTAGGCGGCACACTACTGTATCGACCGCCAGGCTACGTCGGAAATTTTATTGGATCTTTGGAGGAGGTTATCGTGCCACGAGCCTTACGCTTCTCTCGCTTCTTATTGCTGGGCGATTTTAATATACATGTGGATTCTGCTAACACCACTGAGGCTACTCGTCTTAGTGAGACTTTCAGCATGGCTCACCTCTCCCAATGGGTCGACGCTCCCACACATGTGGGAGGTCATGTTCTTGACTTAATCTGCACTAATTTTGATATCAGTCTGTCACCCCCAATGCCTATGGTGTGGTCCGACCATTATATGATCAAGTTTGCCTGGCAGCTAGATGAGGGTTTGAGGAAAACTCCTTCTATGGTACACCATCCCCGGATTAATGTGTTGTCCTTATCTAAGTCTCTTTCCGACACCCGGCTGGCCCCAAGGATGGAGCTAGAAGCGACTGTTGATGCATTCAATTCCTGGATAGCGAACGGTGTCGCCACCTCCACTAATGTGGGGGGTGTCCGGCGAATGCGGTCACGACCCTCCCAACCATGGTTCACGCATGCCCTGCGAGAACAGAAGCTGGTCTGCAAAAAACTAGAGCGAGCATGGAGACAAGCCTACCTGCCTGCCGCAAAGAAAGCTTTACGAGCAGCCCAAATGGACTATTATGCTGCGATCAAGACAGCTAAAAGTAGGTATTATTCGGACAGAATTGAGAAGGCGGAAAACAACAGCAAAGAGATCTTCTCAATTGTCCAAAACTTTCTATCTCCCTGTGCTGCCCAACCCCAGCTCCCTTCTTCAGCCCAATGGTGTGAAGAACTGTCCTGCTATTTTACGGACAAAATTGCAAAAATACAATCGGACTTAGAAATGGCTCAAAAGTCCCTTACGACTCCTCCTGTCCTACTTGGATCGGATAGACTATGTCTACAGGACCAACTTGTTGCCTTCCTCCCGGTCTCGGAACTGGACATACGGCAATTCCTGACCGCTTTAAAGTCTGGATCTCCCTCAGACCCCTGCCCAGCCAGGGTTTTGGGCGGGATAACGGACACCATTATTCAAGAGGTGACGTACATCATTAACCTCTCCCTGTCCACGGCCATGATCCCGAGAAGTTGGAAGGAGGCAAAGCTGCTCCCTTTATTAAAAAAGGCCGGTTCAGACCCAGCACTACCATCGAGCTATCGGCCCATTTCACTGCTGCCAGCTCTGGCGAAGGTGTGTGAAAAGGTGGCCTTTAAACAATTGGACAGCTTCATTGAGTCCTCTCACGCCCTACATCCTGCTCAGTCAGGATTTAGAGCTGCCTACAGTACCGAAACAGCTCTAGTTGAGGTTTCGGAGGCTGTTCGTGAGTGCCTGGACGGAGGTGGCAGAGCGGTTCTGATTTTATTGGACCTCTCTGCCGCCTTCGATACGGTCCCACATGCCTTACTGATTGACAGATTGCGTGCTGTTGGCATCTCTGGGTTGGCCCTTGACTGGCTGTCATCATTCCTGAGTGATAGAACTCAACAGGTCTGGATGCCCCCCTATTCGTCGGCCCCGAAGAGACTGTCAACTGGAGTCCCGCAGGGTTCTACGTTAAGCCCTTTATTGTTTAACGTTTATATGACCCCTCTACTTTATCTGGCGGAACATCTGGGAGCCAAGATAATAGTATATGCTGATGACACTCAGCTGCTATTCACATGGCCTAAGGGTGTGTCCGATCCATCAGCAGTCCAGCATTGTCTGTCGGAAGTTTTCAGGTGGCTTGCACAAGTCCAACTTAAGTGCAACGAAGATAAGTCCGAGGTCTTATTCTTCGGCCCCTTCCCTGTTAATTTCAAGGACCAGATTTGGCCCCCGGACCTGCCCTGTCCCAGTGCGACGGGAGGCCCAGCTAAGAACCTGGGGGTCTGGTTCGGTCAGGATCTAAAGTTTGCGGACCACATAAAAAAAATTGACCGGCATCTGCTTTGGCACCTTGCGTGCCCTGAGGAAATTCTTTCCTCTTCTGCCTAGGGCAGCCAAGGAGTCTGTCCTTCGAGCTCTGATCCTTTCCCGGCTCGACTACGCCAATGCCTTATTCAGTGGTCTACCTGCCTACATGGTTCACCGCCTGCAGGTGATACAAAACGCTGCAGTACGTCTGCTTTTCTCTCTCCCAAGGAGGTCAAGCGTGCGCAGCCACTTACGCAGTCTGCACTGGCTACCAGTACCACATCGAATTCTGTTTAAAATCCTTGTGTTGGCTTTTAGAGCAGTCCATGGCCAGGGACCAACATATCTGCAGAAAAGGTTTTCATTTTACACTCCCAACCGTGCCCTTCGATCGGCCAATCTATGTTTATTAACCACCCCTAAATTCAAATATGCACGTATGGGAGGTCAATCCATTTCAGTTAAAGCAGCCTCTGCCTGGAATGCCCTCCCCCTTCCCCTCAGAGCCTCACCAACCATTTCTGTGTTTAAGAAAGATCTCAAGACCCACTTGTTCAATGCCCCTCTCTTGTAGTTCATCCAGGCTTTGCTCCAGCACTTATGTTCTCAATTCACTCACCGCGCCAGGATACCCCGTGGTAACAGAGCGCGCTATAAAAGTTTTAATAAACATAAACATAAACATAAGAGGGCAGATCAAGATCTGAAGGGATACTCTCACAAAAGGCATGGGTGGTCAAAGAGAGGGGGTTGTGATTGCTTTCTGATTTTTCTAAAACAATCATATCGATTACAGATGACTAAAGCCTTAAGTCGACTAATTTATAATCAATTCGGCTTGTGTGATGTGACTTGTTGTAAGTGTGGACACCTTTTAAATCAGATTTATTTCTACCATTAAGGGCCCTGAGGTCATATTCCACTTTAAGTGCCTTTAATTGGAGAGCGGCTTTTGTCCATCTGTTTATTGGTGGAATATCTAACAAAGGAATAGCCCAAGCATAATCTTCATACCTGGTTAAATAAACGTCATAATTGTCGAGTGGCTCGAATGTTATGTTAAAGTCACTCGCTACAATAAGACAGTGTTGGTAAGAGCGCTGTTCAAGAAAGTTTTCAAGAACCTGTAGCATTTGCGAAACTATACTGTCCCTGACCCCTCCTACATAGACATTAAAGATGGTTATTCCGTGGTTATTTCTAGTGTTCAACTAGATACCCAAGATGCCAGGAGAATTCATGTTAAGTTGACGTATTCAACAGTTTAGTGAGGCTCTAACCCAGATGACTAGACCCCCTCTGGTTAGGAATTGCAAGAATGAAAAAACTAAGATAATCCTACCTGTGGATTGAATCTAGAGGCCAGGTTTCTTGTACTAGACATTTATCAAAATTGTCCATAAATTGGTTCCAGTCTAGAAGGGTTACTTTGGATCTATGCTCTGTCACATTCCAGGAGACAAAGAGCAGCTCGCTGGGCTTAGAAGATGGAGGTCCCTTGTGTATAACACCATCACGGCTGGACTGGGAACCGAAACCGGCCCTGGCAAACACCACGGCCGGCCCCTGGGCGTGCTAGTTTAGAGCCCCACTCCCATCTCACTGCTGCAGTTTACAATGGGCCGATATTGCAGCTATGTTGCAAAACCACCCCCGGTAACAAAAACGGCCTCCCTGGGGTCCAAAATGGGTCCCCACCCTGGCGGCCCACTGGGTAAATGCCCGGTGACTACTCCGGCGGTCTGGCACTGAGCACCATTCTCAGACACCTCAACTGAGATGACACTATTGGACACAAAAGGGACGTAATTGTTAGGACCACTAGAGGAATATTCACAAGCAAGCGATGGATTAAAGTTAGTATTAGACATGATCAACACCTCGGAGGAACAGGAATGAGTTGGATGGTCAGACCCCCTAGCATCCATTGGACAGCCAGGCAGAGCAGAATTGAATATAAGCAATATTGATGGGTCAGAAGGTGGAACAGCCACCCCCTGAGTCAGTCATTATCACTAAGATGTGAGATGGAATTGAAAGACACCCTCTGGTATCTCTCGCCAGGGAACTGTACTGTCCTGGGATACTTAAATTGAATACTGGAATGACTGGGGGGGCTTGTCCTTCTAACATCAAGGGCCACCAAATTCTCAACCATAGCTTTGTAAATGAGAATTAGGTATATCGCGCCAAAGTTGGAATCAGGGATGACTATCGTTTTGGCACTGATAATGTCATCTCGGATAAGTGAATGACAACCCCTGACGTAACATATCCAGTGTGTCATTGTTCTTTATATATTTTTCCTCTTCATGGCCAATTTAATGGGTCAGCTTAGGACAGGGGCCTCCAAACTTTTCAGTAATAATAGCTACTTATGTTCAATGAAGGTCATCCTGAGCTAATAATAGTACGAGTGTTATAATAGTGACCATATCAGACAAGATTAGATTAGTGGTCTCCATATGCAAGATGACTAACAGTGATCTCATCAGTGCATCAGTCAGGATTGCCGGCAATAATGTTAATAAGCCTTTATCAGTTCAGAATGCCTCTACATCAGAGGTCTTCAAACTGTGGAGTGTGCCTCCCAGAGGGGAGCAAATGCATCTGCAAGTACATGTAAATGAAGATGGCCTGGAAGTGCAGCGATGTTTATTTGCTGCATTTCCAGGCTGTCTTCATTTACTCTGAAACCCTTGAAGTGAGATCAGAGTGCCGTGGGGCCGTATGTCAGTGAGTGTGGTGCTGCTGGCTTGGCTGGGCAGTTTCTGGAGTCTTATCTCTGGCAAACCCGAGTTTTTCACAGATCTCTAAAGATCATTTGTATATTTACATACCGTTGTATGCCTCTGTTATTTTTCTGGTTCCAGAACCCCCTATTCCTTACATTTGTATTTTACATTTACTAGTGTGAGCATGCATTTCATGAAAAGGAATATAAAGTAGGGTTGCAAAAAGATAAATGCCAGCCATATGTTGTTTAAAGAACCTGCAAAGATCTCGTCTTGACACTAAATAGGGTTATAAATAAAAAGTGTGTATTCATTTGTAATGTGACTTTTCTCTCTTTATTCCCTTTAATTATCAGTCGTGAATCATTCAGGCCACGCCAGGAACACAATTAAAAGTGCTTTCTATTTATATGTGCTGTTCGAAGTGTGCACCTGTTTATTTTTCTACTGTCTGCGACATCAAAATAATGAGCTGGCAACCCTAATCATAATACTGGAAGTTTGCTGCAGAATCAGCACATCATTTGTTTCCTCCACCCTCGATCCCTGAATAATGCCATAAAAGCAATAGTTTAACTTATATCTGAAACCCTATGCCGCCATCAATAACATGCTGCGTTACTTCAAGTGTCTGGGAATGCACCCTGCATTCAGACAACTCACTCCTCATTCTTGCCCTTTACTTTCACGTTCACCCTGCACTCACAGCGATCACAATGCACTCACAGTGATCACCATGCACTCACATCATTTACCCGCTCCCCCTGCACTCACAGTGAAAACCCTGCACTCACAATGCACTTGCGCTGTTCACCCTGTATTTCACCCTGCAGTCACACGAGCACACTACTCACCTTTCGCTCATGTGATACTTCTCTCACCTGTCCCCCTCACGGCTCAATCTGCAATCTCACTCAAACAAGCCCATCACTAACCATGCATTCATTCGTCCCACTCTGCACTTACATCCGCACCCAAAATCATATGGTCACCTCACTCACCCTGCAGTCACTCCTTTTACCCTACTCTCTCACTGTCACATTGCTCACCGTGCACTCACATAGGCACTCCTGACACCCACACAGCGCAGAGGGTTAATGTGCCTGCTACAAAGAACGGGTGCCATGTGGATCACAGAACTGAGTGTGAGTAAACTATGAGTAGCGCTATTAAAAAGTGAAATGTTTGTCTGAAAGGGGCTATAAAGAGATGAGGTGCATTGCTGGTGAGTAGTAGTGAGGGAATTCATGGAGGGGAAAATGGGGGAGGGGCGCCAAAAAAGACTGTTACACCATGTGCGGCCAGTGCTAGGGCCAGCCCTGGCTGGGAGTGTTAGCCCCCCGAACTTCGGGTCTAGTTGCGACCCTGGTGTGCTGGCAGGGTCAACGAGGTTGCTAAAAATAAAATGAAAAGGCTACGCGTTATGTGTTTACACAGTCTTGCAGGTGTGTATAAAATAATGCAATAACAACTTAATTGGATAATAAATGCAAGTTAAACTAACTGGTGATAACTGCACTCTTTTAGGATATGAAACCTCTGTTCGTGACTACCATCACTGCAGATGTCTGTGTGTGTTAAAGCTAAGCAACACATAACAAACACCCCGCCGCCATCACCGGCGAACCCGCAGGCCACGCCCCTCCTCGATGCCACGTCCCCCTCTCACATATAAAAATGTGTATTTTCAGGACGCGCAGCGGACGAGCGCAGCGGGCACGCCATTTGCGTGCCGATGGCGCGCCTAAGGCAAGCCCGTCTGCGCCCGGCGCGACGGGCCGGGACCAGGGGCCATACCCCGATATTTCATCTCTTCATTCCTTCATTACGTTTTCTAGAGATGCTCTCCTTGGCCTCAGACCAGCACACTGTCTACACAGTTTGCCCCTGAATTGTCATTCGGCCCCCATTACCTGTTCTAAATGTAACCTTTCCCTTTCCTCCCTCTCCTCTTTAACAAATAGAGCGACCTGTAGTTTCCCTCCTTCCCTACTTTGGCCTATACACACAAAGCCCACACAAATGTTTTCATTTATCAGCCTAAACTGTAGGTCTTTAGTAAAACATAAGAGAGACATCTTTGATCTTCTTATCTCTCGGCAACCGGCGGCGTTATTTCTTACTGAAACATGGCTTAGAGATTACTCTGGCCCAGACATTGCATCCGCCCTCCCCGACAATTACACTTATACAGGAAAAAACAGAGTGGGGAAAGAAGGTGGCGGCATCGCCATAATTTTCAACAGATTATATTCCTGTAAATGGGAGGACTTTGACATACCGAATAGTGAAGCAGGATATTTTAAACTTCTGCTATCCCCTAATTTTACCTTTTCTGGGGTGCTTATTTATCGCTCGCCTGGTTATGCTAGCTCGTGGGCCTCTGCCCTTCCTGAGCTTATTGCCCCTTTACTTCAGGACTCCACGAATTTTACGATCATTGGTGACTTAAATTTGCACTTTAGTGATCCATCTTGCTCGATTACCTCCAATCTTCTTCAGGATTTAGCAGCTCTTAATATTATTTTACACAACTCTGGCCCCACCCATAAAGCGGGGAACCTTCTTGATCCCATCCTCTCCAACCTTGAATCCATTGTATGCAGCCCATCTCTACCCATTCTATGGTCAGACCACTACTTGGTGATCTTCTCTGTCACTATTAGCTGTCTGTCCAACTTTCCTTTGATCCCCACTGAACTTAGACCTTTCAGAAAATGGAATAATTTGGATCCTATAAAACTCAACACCTATCTCGAGAATACCATGCCCTTCACTGAAGTCACCAACATCAAAGCGGAGGCTTTAGTTAACAACTGGCTAACTGAAGCTGTTAACGTATGTCTACCCCAGAAAAAGAAAAAGCACAACCAGCATCACCCCCCCGCGCCCTGGTTCACAGACGTATTGAAAAGAGAAAAAACCTTATGCAAAAACCTTGAGTGCAAGTGGCGCTCACAATATGATACAGGCTCCAAGCATACATACAAGACTGCCTTAAATAACTACCATATACTCTGCAAAACTTCTAAAAGAGAATATATCAATACCACCATACTCGAGGCACAAAACCGCCCCAAGGCACTTTTTAAGGTTGTACAAGAGTTATCAGGAGCAGCATGTCAGCCTAAAGCGCCTTGCCTAGACGCTTCTCAATGCAACTCCTTGGCTGAATTTTTTATCTCTAAAATTGACGCCATCTATGCAGAGTTTGACAGACCGATTTCTCCCTCTTCTTCTCCAAAATTATCTGATCCAGCTACCCTAGGTGTCCCCGAGGCAGACAAGCTCGTTACATTTTTGCAACAGAATAGCCCCCCTAATAGGTCTGATTCTGTGATCCCTCTTGAACCTGAAAACTCAAAGGAAATCCATACTCCACACTCTCAGCAAATTAGTACCTGGGACTCTCTTAATAGCTCTACACTTATGAATATCATCAATAACATTAAATCTGGCTCGCCACTGGATCAACTTCCCCCTCAAATGTTAAAAACTCTGAATACCCCCTCTTTTAATATTATTCTGGATCTACTTAACTCTTCCCTCAGAGAAGCCAAGGTTCCCTCTGCTTGGAAACACGCCATGATCAAGCCATTATTAAAAAAGGCTAATGCTGACCCCAATAACCCATCCAATTTTCGCCCCATTTCTCTCCTCCCTGTTTTTTCAAAAATACTAGAAAAGCACATTATCACACAACTCACCCGGCATGTTGAATCGAATAAGATCCTCCACCCATCTCAATCTGGTTTCAGATCCGGTTTCTCAACGGAATCCACCCTGTTGGGGGTTTCAGAAACTATCCGCTGCCGAGTGGATGAGGGGGAGACCGTGGCACTCATTTTACTTGACTTGAGTGCCGCTTTTGACACGGTCTCCCACCCCATCCTCATCGATGCCCTTAGATCATCTGGCATCACCGGCCCAGCCCTCAACTGGCTCATTAGTTTTCTTTCAGACCGTACTTTTCAAGTTTTCTCCCCTTCCTCTGTTTCTCAAACCTATAAATCGGCATATGGTGTTCCCCAGGGCTCTATCTTAAGCCCCTTACTTTTCAATCTGTATGTCAGCTCTCTGGCCAACATTGCGGAACAAGCAGGGCTAACCATCTACTCATATGCCGATGATACACAGATTATTTACTCTCTCTCAACCGGTTCCCATTCCACTCCTTCTTCTCTCTGTGTCGGCCTTAGTAACATCGCCAGGTGGATGCATGATAACAAACTTAAGTTGAACGGGGGGAAAACAGAGCTTCTCTTATTCGGTAGGAACACTACTCTGTGGGGCCCCCAACATTGGCCCATACAAATGGGTAAGCTCCCCGTTCCATCTAAAACAGTTCGTAATCTGGGCATCACTTTTGATGATCAACTTTCCATGAAACATCATGTGGTAAAGATCTCTTCCACCTGCATTACCATCATCAAGTGGCTCCATAAGATCATCTGGATGCTCCCCCAGGAGACCCAGAAAACCGTAGTCCAGGCCTTAATCACTTCTAGCCTGGACTACGGTAATGTTCTTCTCCTGGGAGCGTGCAAAGAGGTAACCCGCAAACTACAGACGGTCCAAAACATGGTGGCTCGGCTACTCTGTAAACTACCCTACACATCCCCCACTTCCAACTCACTTCGTAAATTGCACTGGTTACGCATCGAAAACCGCACAAAATTTAAGGCCCTCTGCTACATGCACAAGATAAACACCGATCAGGCCCCATCCTATCTTAGTACCTTAGTGCATCGATACAACCCTGCTCGGACCCTTCGATCTTCTAACCAGCACAGGTTTCAAGTTCCTAGGATTAGGAGAGCCAGGATGGGTAGTCGCTCCTTCTCCGTCCTGGCCCCTTCCCTCTGGAACTCTCTTCCATTATCTCTCCGCACGGAACCTTGTTATCTTAAATTTCGTAAAGAAGTCAAAACTTGGCTATTTAATCAATAGCGTTCATTTCAGCTTTCAATGTGTTCTCCCCCTTACCTCTGGTCCTTAGCGCCGGGAAACCTCCGGGTAGCTGTGCGCTTTATAAGCTTAAATATAATAATAATATAATAATAATTGAACCCTAGTTGGTGCAGAGGAATAGTGACCTTTGTATTTATAGTCAGGGCCACTGGAATTATGCAATTGTGCGGTTTGGGCATTTTGTGCATAGTTATGGATTTCCCGCATTTGCCACATAATCCATTGTCTGCTACATAAATTGCAGATTTAAAAAAAAACTTGTTTCTAGCTCAAATGGTTCAAAAGTTACTAAAAATGCAGCAACACATTACCTCACAGTGGAAGGCCCTTTCTAAAGGTTGACTCATCTCCTTTATGTTGCTTATTGCTATATGTGGGTATTAATGTGGTACTTATGAGGGCCAATAAAACTCAGGGCAATGTTAACAAGTGTACAAATTGCAAAATAATGCAGTAATGCTAATGACGAAATATGCAGCATTATGCAGCATAATTTGCCTTTACTTGCTGCAGAATTTAGTCAACCCTGCTGCATAATTTGGCCTTCTCCTGCGTAATAATTCCAGTGGCCCCCTGTTTATAGTGCTATGAGGTCTCAGCCTGTGGCAGAAAGCACTGTGAATATGTAAGTCATTATTTTAAAACAATATTTACATACTCTAAGCTAGGTTGCTGCATATGTATCCAATACGACATTTTTGTAAATGTCTCCCCTATTCCAGATCTCGGCTGATAACACCCTTACATTACATCTCAAAAAGAATAAATCTTTGCCACCATGAAGCCTTAAGCAGAGCCACTGGAATTATTCAGCAGAAGAGGACCTCATTATGCGGCATGTTTGACTAAATTATGCAGCAAGAAAAGGTCAATTATGCGGCACAATGCGCCACATTTTGTGGTTAGCATTACTACATTATTTTGTCATTTTAACTCAAGGTAACGCTGTCAGGGGAAATATTTCACCTCATTATTACCAGTTTAACACCCAAATACAGCAGTAAGCAACTACAAGACTACCAGTGAATCTTTGCAAAGGGCATTCCAATTCTCCGGAACACTTTGTCATGCTTTAATAACTTTCTTTCCGTTTGAGCTAGAATCATGTTTCTTTAGTTCAGATCTGCAGATTAGGGAGCAAATGCAGTAAAACTATAATTATGTGGAAAACACTGCTGATGCAGAAACACGTAATTCCAGTGGCCCTGGCTTTAAGTGACTCAATCAATTAATAGCTGGTAAGAAGGCTGTTTTTTTTAAACTATCTGCACTACCACCACACCCTTCGCTTTCAGGCAGAGGCACCTCAAAGTCAGTATTAACCATTCAGGGGCAGTTTTTTTGTGAAAGCTGAGTCAATTGGGTGGCAGGTAGAAGGCAAGCAGGGTTGCATTCAAATGCAGAGCTCTAATCCTCTCGATCCCTGGGGCCTCACAGTAATGGTCTAGGAGACAGAGGAAAGGAGCGAGATTCATAGATTTTGTCAAAGAGAAGGCCCAGAATAAGGAGCACTGTATGGGGACTTATTTTTATGTTACAAATGGCCAGAGACAGCTTCTTCAGAGATATACCCCAAAGAAGGGGACAATATGAGTTTGTTTTTTTAGGGACATTCATTAGTGAAGCTGGTACTGCTGCCAAGTGTGTAAGTAGACAATGCTGGTTATCATTAAGGAAGCAGGTGCATCAGGATTGCGGCCCAGGAATTTGAGGGTATGACTGTCTACCTTTAAAAAAGGGGCATTGGAGCTTATTTTCCTTTCAATCATTAGGACCGAGGTGATGATCCATCATGGTGGGGAAGAGGTAGAAGATGCAGAGGAGATGGCCTGCTACTCAGGACTGCGGTTATCATTAGTGCAGCAGGTATAGTTGCTTTGGGGTCAAAGAGTATGAGAGGCTCACAACACCCCAACTATGGGGAGCAGTTTGTTTGGGATAATGTCTGTTTTTGTATGATGCATTTGCTGTCTTAGAAGTCTCATATTTAGTGCGGTTCATAAGCTATAGAAAAAGAATTCTTGAAAACGTCTCATAAGCCCAGCTCCTTGCACGAGCCATGTCCCTCCCGCTCCCCCAATCCTTGCCATAATGTTTTAAAGGGGGGCCTGACCTCAAAACATTTTGCTTACGTGGGGCTCAGAGTGAAAATGTTTGAAGACCTCTGCTCTACATGGATAAAACATAACAGCCGTAGATGCAATGCAGCTGGCACCAAGGTATTAATATTAGTACTACGTCTCCCCAATGCCGCCTGATTTATCACTGAAATATCAGCTTTAAATATGTTTGCGAAATTATGAGGTTTAAAAATACAAGTATTTTTGTGTTGAATAGACACTTTAAAATTTTGGTCAACACGACTAATTCAACTAACCAAAAGTGTCTAATTTAGAAGGTTGGGCTGCACACAGAGGGCTACTTACAGGTGGTTGGAGTGCTACCAGTAGCTCACGAGCTACTCATTGGAGAAGACGGGCTTAGGAACACCGATCATCATGATGAAATCGATTCAGAAAAGGGGGTGGTGATCTTTGGACTGGGTAAGAGTGGTCTGCTTAATTCAGGCACTCTGTTCATCACCACCCCCTTTTCTGAATCATTTTGTCCACCATAAGCGTGGAAGGGTATACTCAGATGTGAGTCCCTTGCTCATTGCACCATCAGGATTCAAGCAAGCTGGGCCGATGACGCCTGAAATGGCAGAAACCGGTCCCCGGAAGCTTGTTTCCTTCCCAGTATAAGAATTGGCTTGGTAGTTTGGTTTGCCCTGTTCCCATCATGCACTGGGACAGGAACAGACTAATTTGCGTATAGCCAAGTTCTGAGCTGGGATGGTGCAGTGAGCTAAAAAACGGTGATGGATCAAGCCCTGATCTTTGGACTGGGTAAGAGTGGTCTGCTTAATTCAGGCACTCTGTTCATCACCACCCCCTTTTCTGAATCATTTTGTCCACCATAAGCGTGGAAGGGTATACTCAGATGTGAGTCCCTTGCTCATTGCACCATCAGGATTCAAGCAAGCCGGGCTGACGACGCCTGAAATGGCAGAAACCGGTCCCCGGAAGCTTGTTTCCTTCCCAGTATAAGAATTGGCTTGGTAGTTTGGTTTGCCCTGTTCCCATCATGCACTGGGACAGGAACAGACTAATTTGCGTATAGCCAAGTTCTGAGCTGGGATGGTGCAGTGAGCTAAAAAACGGTGATGGATCAAGCCCTGATCTTTGGACTGGGTAAGAGTGGTCTGCTTAATTCAGGCACTCTGTTCATCACCACCCCCTTTTCTGAATCATTTTGTCCACCATAAGCGTGGAAGGGTATACTCAGATGTGAGTCCCTTGCTCATTGCACCATCAGGATTCAAGCAAGCCGGGCCGACGACGCCTGAAATGGCAGAAACCGGTCCCCGGAAGCTTGTTTCCTTCCCAGTATAAGAATTGGCTTGGTAGTTTGGTTTGCCCTGTTCCCATCATGCACTGGGACAGGAACAGACTAATTTGCGTATAGCCAAGTTCTGAGCTGGGATGGTGCAGTGAGCTAAAAAACGGTGATGGATCAAGCCCTGATCTTTGGACTGGATAAGAGTGGTCTGCTTAATTCAGGCACTCTGTTCATCACCACCCCCTTTTCTGAATCATCATGATGGAATCAGCACTGGCAGGTCTACTTTTAGTGGGGCACAGGGAGTTGTTAGGTTTATGACCGAGATAGCCCTCAAAGGAAGAAGAAAAGGGAAAACTATCCAGAGTCAAGTGCCCAGTATGAGCGCCTAAGCTTTGAGTACTCGAGGTATTGGAAGTTACCCCGTTGTAGTTAAGCGGCCACAAAGGCACATGACTGGGAATTTGCTGATCATGATTAGCAGTGGGAACATCATCGAATATGGGATCGGCACCCTTATTCACAGGAGTCACCATCTGGTTACAGCAGCAGATGGTCTGGTGATGGTTCCGGGTAGATCAATTACCCAATAAATGCATGCTTGTTGCTAAGAGCTAGAAGCTGTTTCAAAGAATTGGTCAGTAATGTAATCATGGATTTTAGACCCCCCACCTCAGTTTTCAAATCTAAGATAAAAGCAAAGAGGGGGGTGGTGAATAACCTTTAACAGTTTTTAACACGTTTATTGTTAATAGATATATATAATGTTGTGACAAACGTAAACGTTAGCAAAATTATATAATTCACAGATATGGATGTAAATTGTTATCAGAAAAGTTAATAAAATATATTTATTTTTAAAACAAGTATTGGCCACGCAAAAAAAACAAATCTAAGCTAGAATCTGTGTAAGAGGTCTGGTCAGGGGAGATGGGAACAGAAACATCAGGTGCCGTGGAAGAAGGCACCAAATTATTAGCAACATCCTGGTCGTTTGTCATCGTGGCCAATGGGGCAAAGGGTTTACTGCAAGGTAAAGCATCCTCAAGTGTTGATTGTAGTCGCTGACCAGAATCGGGGTGTACTAGTGCGGTTGTTAACAGTGAGTGTGCTTTACCCACAGTATGTTGCACCTGGGCCTGAAGAGTATGTTCCTTAAACATCCCCTGGATTTGCTTTTGCTTGTTTGTGCAGCATGGGGGGGGGGATGAATGGGGTGCGGAAGCAAGGCAGCTGGGGCTGGAGGGAGTATCTCCCACATTCAACCAACAAATTGTCAGAGCGGTCAAGCACACAATTGCCTCCAGCATGTTTTTTGCACATTTCTTTTTTTTTTACCAACCCCCTTACCTATCCCCTTTAGTGGCATTCCTTTTCCCCATTTGTAAATGACACGGGCGTATACCAGAGCTGCAAGCAGAGCAATGAAGTGGTGGATTACAACATTTTCAGTGAGGTAGACTAGAACAATCAGGGCAACAAGCTTACTTATCAGATCAATGCAAACTGACCCAGTCATACAGCTTAACACCTTCAATGCTACAGCAATTCTCCCCTGGCGCTGGTGACCCTTGAATCCCATTGTTCATGACGAGCTGAGCTCGTCATGAGCACACGAGCAGTGTACTGCTTGACGAGCTGAGCTCGTCATGAGCATGGAAGGGGCTAAGATGCTTAGATTTAACAAGGGGTTGAAGATATACCAAACAACAGTACATTTTGGGCGGAAAATAGACATTAGGTGAGGGTCCAGCATTGGGATGTGGGACTTGGAGTCCCCAGTGGTGGTGGCAATCAGCTGCGGCGGCTCCCCAGTTAGGCAGATGAGTCGACAGTGTGGGTTCAGTTATGAAGCCCCCACTTAGCAGGGCTTCAGGAAGGTGTCTGCACCACCCCCATCAAGCACAAATGGTCCCTAAGTGAACAGCAATGCTCCCTCCTCTTGCGTATCTGGACTAGGCCTGGGCGTTGAACTTCACTCCGTTCGCGGAGTTTGCGGGGTTTTCTGCACTCCGCGGAGCTCGCAGAGTGCAGAAAACTCCGCTTTCGATGTGCAGTGGAGTTTTTTCCCCGCTTGCGATTGCGAACAGTAAGTTCGCAATCGCGAACAGTAAGTTTGTGAGCGTGAGCTGCCGCTCGGGAACAATTTTTACCCGAGTAGCAGAAATACCAGCACAAACTGCAGATCGCACTGCACTCCACCACTCGTGGAACTTACTGAGTTTTTCAAAACTCTGCAAACTACGCCCAACATGTCCCCCTTGGCTTAGAGAGTTTTGTGTAACACTATTCAAGGCTCAGACGCAGACACCCAAGTTCAGTAATGTTTGAGCTCAGTTCAATCCAGTCTCCTTGGACACAGTCTCACCACAACACAGCCTCCATGTCCTTTTCACACAAGTGTCTCCAATCTCTCCCACTTCTGGGATGAGACGTGGTGGTTGCAGAAGAGGCAGTTGATCTTGGTAAGCTGTTAACAGGATGGGTAGCTCAATTGGTAGCCTGGAGTTCTTTGACAAATGCAGCTACTGGTGGTGGGGGTCACAGGGCAAGCAATGGACCCACTTCTGGGTCACTTGAGCACGAGATGGGTAGCCATTTAGACAGGGGCACAGCGGCATGCTAGCAGTCACAGTGAGCACTTTGTAAACGCAGCAGTGGTGACGGTCACAGGCACAAGTCTTAGCTTTGATGGCAAAGATATCCATGGTCACAGTTGTTTCACTTTACCAGCAAGGACACCCCCATTGGTTCTTATTGCACTGCTGAGAGGTTAGCGGCCAATCCACAATTTACATTTGCCACCTCACTTCTAGAGAGACTGTGCCCATACTATTGGGCTCACCAATCAGTCTTTGCCGTCTCCATTCTCCTGGCTAGACCCTCAGCACTCGGTCTGGCTGTTACTCCAACACCTCCTGCAGGGTTGGTAGGAGATTTCCCTCTCTCAGTAGGCCGGATGGCTTCCAGGCACTTAAGGTCAGAAATACAGCTCTTCCAGCAAGGTAAGATTCCAGGGAATAACCCCTGTCATCTGGGAAGTTGATTGTAAGACAGATGCCAGCTCTGAGGTAAATATAAACAATTGCAAAGAAAGGAATGGTTTAATAAAAATTCCATTCAAACAGAAAATATAGTGGTCTGTTTGTTGCCCAAAAATAATAAGAGCATAATGTCAAACGGAGCCAGGTTCCACTTTTTGTATTAAATTTAGTAAACCCCTACCTGGTTCTGGTCCTTTGGGCCTATCCCCCCCCCCCAGTTTTTGTAGCTCTGGGTGCACAGCAGTCATCAGCGTATGCTGCAGAGCAGAGTGATGCTCCCTGTAGTACGGTAGTCTCCATCCAGGAGTAACCACATCAGAGGCACAAAGAGGTGTGAGCTTTCTATACCTGGGGTATCAACAACCACACCATGCAGTGATCAGGGGAAATACAAAAGGCTGGCTCACCTAAAAGATCCTTTCCACACTGAAAAGGAGACTTCAGCCCCACCCTTCACCACCACCACCTTCCAAGTGGCAGTGCTACAGGAAGACTAATCAGCAGCTCCTCTCAGCAAACGGGCTTCAGTGACTTTCTGAGGGTGTCTTGTCTCCTCTGTCCCCACTTTGTTGTCTTCGTCTCTTCCCTCCAGCTTTAGGAATGTCAGCAAAACACTTCCACTGTCTGGGCAAACAATCTCACCTCCATCTTGTGCACAGGAGCAGATTTGGGGCTTCCAAAATGAAATCCAGGGGCATCCATTACACGGGAACCCTTGTGTACATATTGCATGTACCATACAAGACACAACATAAACACACACAGCATATATTTGGAATGTTAGCACAAGGGTTACACCAGTGACATATGAAAAGGCCTGATCATGACTATGTATACACAAAACATGGTATGCTGCGCCATCGATCTACATGCTAAACCTGTGTCAGGCTGGTAGTCCAATATCAGGAAATTGAGGGCATACTTGACATGTCCCTCAAGGTGACAGGATAGGTCCATGACCTCATCACGTCAAGGGACAGCATAGGCCTCTATGCACTACATTACCACAAGGCTAGGGCCAAAATTAAATAATCTCTGGATTACCAGCTACTCACAGTCAAGTTTTCAGGATAGGGCATCATGACTTGTACCTCACAGGGAATATTCCCATCCCAATAGCATGTTCAGGCAATATTATGTTTTCCTAAATTAATATGGCTTCCTTTATGGTCTTTCCACTCTGCAGGTGTAAATCTGATGTTTTGTGGATACTAAACAAGTGCACATGTGTGGCTCAGTGTATAGTCACTGGTATAAACATACATTATTTCCATGCACACATGCGGTAATAGCTGCTCTTCAGCCTGTAAATGGTAAACAATGAGGATGTTTTATGTTATTTTCTTCTGAAGAAGGTCGTGAAGAGAGCTGGCTGAAGCGATACCTGAGGACTTCCTTGCTTCAAGGAGACCTGCCCTTTGACCTGGGGAGGTGAGCTGCAGCTTGGAGAGTGGACAGCAGCCAAGAGCCCAGAACACAAGAAAGGAAATCTGAATAGAGAGAGCTGCTGAGTGGCCTGTAAACCTGACAAGGGGCCTGTAAGTCACAAGCAACAGCCCCTCTAGAAGAGTTCAGAGCAGGAAGGTTCCTTTAACCGCAATACCTGAAGTGGTAGTATCTAAAGACATCTTGGTTCCTTCGCAACACACTAAAAAGGCCTTCACACCCCTGACCCTGGCGGTCTGCAGGACACACCTGAAATAATTCCCACTCACCTGTGTCAGTCTTCCTCCTTGCCTTCCCACTGCTCAACCACAATTCTAGCAGCACAGCCCAGTTCACCAGAAAACAAAACATGAAAGCAACTACAATTAATCACCTTTAACCTTCCTAACCATAGAAGAATTCATCAATGCTGAAAACACTTGCCTTTGGGATGTCTGTCGTGCCTAGCTACCCAGGGGGGGAGCAGGGGTTATCTTAAGTGTGTATCCCCCTTACCCTGACTAGAAGCAACGGTCCCAATTTGGACAAAGGTACCTACCTCTGCCAAGTAGAGAACCCCATTTCTAACAATAAATTAACATGTCACAAATCAAAATATGTATGTGCAGCAAAAGGATCAAACACTGCTATGAACAATTTGGCCTTAGTAGCGAGCCCCCCCCCCCATAGCTCAACCCTAGGGAGGAATATAGGGGTAAACAAGGACTCCAATATTTCAATCATAATCAGATTGGGTTTGTCCAATGTGCCTAAACTGCTAAATGTGTCACTTCTTTCCCTCATATTGGCTATCAAGGTGGCTCTGCTTGTTGCGACCCTGGTGTGCTGGCAGGGTCAAAGAGGTTGCTAAAAATAAAATGAAAAGCCTACGCGTTATGTGTTTACACAGTCTTGCAGGTGTGTATAAAATAATGCAATAACAACTTAATTGGATAATAAATGCAAGTTAAACTAACTGGTGATAACTGCACTCTTTTAGGATATGAAACCTCAGTTCGTGACTACCATCACTGCAGATGTGTGTGTGTGTTAAAGCTAAGCAACACATAATTGAACCCTAGTTGGTGCAGAGGAATAGTGACCTTTGTACTTAAAGTCAGGGCCACTGGAATTATGCAATTGTGCGGTTTGGGCATTTTGTGCATAGTTATGGATTTCCCGCATTTGCCACATAATCCATTGTCTGCTACATAAATTGCAGATTTAAAAAAAACTTGTTTCTAGCTCAAATGGTTCAAAAGTTACTAAAAATGCAGCAACACATTACCTCACAGTGGAAGGCCCTTTCTAAAGGTTGACTGATCTCCTTTATGTTGCTTATTGCTATATGTGGGTATTAATGTGGTACTTATGAGGGCCAATAAAACCCAGGGCAGTGTTAACAAGTGTACAAATTGCAAAATAATGCAGTAATGCTAATGACGAAATATGCAGCATTATGCAGCATCATTCGCCTTTACTTGCTGCAGAATTTAGTCAACCCTGCTGCATAATTTGGCCTTCTCCTGCGTAATAATTCCAGTGGCCCCCTGTTTATAGTGCTATGAGGTCTCAGCCTGTGGCAGAAAGCACTGTGAATATGTAAGTCATTATTTTAAAACAATATTTACATACTCTAAGCTAGGTTGCTGGATATGTATCCAATACAGACATTTTTGTAAGTGTCTCCCCTATTCCAGATATCGGCTGATAACACCCTTACATTACATCTCAAAAAGAATAAATCTTTGCCACCATGAAGCCTTAAGCAGAGCCACTGGAATTATTCAGCAGAAGAGGACCTCATTATGCGGCATGTTTGACTAAATTATGCAGCAAGAAAAGGTAAATTATGCGGCACAATGCGCCACATTTTGTGGTTAGCATTACTACATTATTTTGTCATTTTAACTCAAGGTAACGCTGTCAGGGGAAATATTTCACCTCATTATTACCAGTTTAACACCCAAATACAGCAGTAAGCAACTACAAGACTACCAGTGAATCTTTGCAAAGTGTGGAAAAGTGAATTTTGCCTTGCTATATGTGCCTACGTGTTCCCCATCCTATGATATATGTGCATGATCGATATGCATATATCCCCTTATGATCGATTAAAGACGCAATTATAGTTGTGTCCAACTCTAGTATGCTAGTATCCAGGTCTCGTGAAAGCAACGAGTATTAGGCCTATGTTGCCACGTTTTACAGTGTGCACGTTAATTCATTAAATTGTCCCCGTTTCTAGGCCTCAAAAGGGCCCGGACACCAGATTCAAGTTCCAGTCTCCTGAACCCACTCCGAGGAGCGATACAGCCCCCACCTGCATCCCTGACCCTTCACTTACTTCCTTTCGCGCAGCGCGGTGCCCAGCCTGGCTCTGCCTGCCTGTCTGCCAAGATTTTGTTATGCTTCTAGTTATCAGTCCAGCTTTCCGTCTCCGCATTCCTAAGCTACTGAACCGCATCAACAGTTCCAGCTATAGTCTAGTCTTTCTGTCTCCATGTAAGTGAGTTACTGTATTAATATTCATAGAATATTCCTAGCACACGCAATACATGTAGAATATATGCATGCACCAGTCTTAGTGTCAAGTAGCCTCTGCCCTGATGACATTTAGATTCTATCAACATGTTCTCCAAACACCAGATACCAGATATGCTATAGGTACATGTTGTCCTGACACCGCAGACTTTAGTCTCCTCTTCTAGTGCAGAAGTCATAGCCCCCAGTTCTCCCCAGATACACGTCATGGCTCGTTTGCGCGCACCACTAGTGTAGGAAGGGGGAGTCTCTGGTTGGCGCAGTGCAACACTGGTGACAAACAGGGCCTCTCTCTTCCCCGTCAGGGCTGAGGGTTACCTTCAAGACAACCTCTGCTTACCCTCTAGGTAGTGTGGCTTAAGCAGTCTTAGGCTGATCTCTGGGGCACATAGGGTTAAACATTTGCAACATTACACCATCACCACCAACCCACCACACAATGACACCAAACTGTATTTAGTAAAAATATATCTCTTTATATAATTTCACGCAGGCTTGTAAATACAGTCTTTAAACTTTCCAAATTCCAGTTACTTGTAGTGTGCCACAGTTCTTATTAGCAATAAGCAATCTTTGTTCAGCGTCTTCAAAAGCAATTGGTAGTTCTTATTACTCATGGACCAATGTTCCCAAAAGAAATTACCTTTCTTAGATTAACTTTTAGGCTCCCAATGGTCCAGGCACTGTGTGCGGCGTGTGGGCCCCTTTCGCTGGCTCTGGTACGCTTTGCAGAGCCTCAGTGCGACTCGTTCGGTGAATCCAGCGCGGCCCCGCTAAACCTCACGCATCTCGCGTGAGCGGCGTACGGCGCTGGAGGAAGGGGGCGAGGCGTACTGTGCGCTGGAGCTGTGCGACCCGCACCGAGGCCGGAAGACAGGCTGGGGACGTCTCCCAGGTACGGCCACACAGCGGAGGGGTCTCAGGGGGCTCGAGGGAGTGCGCGCCTCACGGACTTCGGGTCCTGTGCGCCGCGCACTTGGCACACACAGTCACAGTACCTGCTTGAGGGGTTCGAAGGCCACAGCAGCGGGGGTCAGTCTTGATCACGTCGCGGTGCTCCAAGGCGGGCTACGGCTCGTCAGGCGTAGGGCTCTCCAAGGACGGTGCTTTGCGGGGCAGACAGACGTACCCGCAGCGTGCGCTTCTACCCAGGAGGGGGAGCGGCTGCAGGGGGTGCGGGCAGGAGTACGGGTTGGACACAACGGGACGTACTCTCCTGCTGGACGCTCGTAGCTGTGCACTTCACAGCAGCGGGCGCTTCTTCCAGTGCGATCACGGCGGGGAGGTCGAGGCGGGGCGGGGGTCCGTCTTTACTTTACGGGCTGCGGCGTTGGGGGCCAGCAGCTCGTGGTGCTCGGACCGGACGGGTCCTCCTTACGTTGCAGCCCCAGGCCCAGCCTTTCCAACAGTTGACGGTGCTCGGCCCAGTGTGGCTGGGCTTTACTTTGCTTCCTGTGGGTCGGCCAAGCAGAGGTCGCGGTGCTCAGTGGACGGGGGACGCCCTGCTTCGTGGAATGTGCGGGGAGGGTTCCTCACGCACTCCGCTCCCCTGAATCAGCGCTGGAGGGTCAGAACACTTCAGGCAGCAGCTTCTTCCTTCTGGGGGGTAGCGCCCAATGTTCCTGGGGCGCAGTTCAGGGGGCAAGTTCACAGGCAAGCCCTTGGAGATCTTTAGCAGAGTTTGGCACAAGTTGAATAAAAGCAAAGTCTTTCAGTCTTTCTTCTCCTGCTCTCCTTCAGCAGCAAGGCACCCACCACAGGCCAGTCTCTTGGGGTCAGAGTCAGTACTTCTCCATGCAGCTTCCAGGGTCCTTCTCTTCAGGCAGAGCTTCTTCTTTGCGCAAACTGGATCTAATTTACAAGGAGCAGGGCTCCTTCTTTTATACCCAGTTTCTTTTGTTCTAGCAAGCCAGGGGGGCCTCTGCATAACTGCTCCAGTCTCTGAGCACTTGTTGTGGGTACTTGTGGCTTCTGCGTGCAGTGTGAGGGCAGGCACATCAGCCGCTTCCCAGGGGGGCGGAGCCGGCATTCTGAGGACAGGAGTAGTCTGAGCACTTTGTTGACAAGCTTTGGTCCTTCCTGGGCCAGGTGCAGGCTGAGTCATCAGTCGCTCCCCAGGAGGGCGGAGCCAGCATTGTGGAGGCAGAGCACAGCCTGATGCATCATTCAGGGGAAACTCCCACCACCCACTAAGGTGTCATCTGGCTATTCACTACCTGTCAACTCCCAGTCCTGTCACTCACACACACCAGACAGTCAGATCCACATCCAAGCAGAGGCGGGCTGAAATGGTTAGGCAAGCAAATGCTAACTTTCTAAAAGTAGCATTTGCAAACCCAGGATATTAAAATAAACTTTACTAAAAGAAGTATTTTATTATTCTGAGTTCAGGCATACTAAACATTAATTTCTACCATGTTCCCCGGGCCTGCTGGGATTATAGAGTGTAATAATTCCAGCAGCCCATCTGGCCTAGAAGGGAACAGGTAGCCTTACAATAGTGAAAAACGAATTTGGCAGCAATTCACTATTAGAACATGCCACACACATCAGGGCATGTTCTACCTTACACTTACAATGCACCCTGCCCTCAGGCCTACCATAGGGGTGACTAATATGAAGTTAAGGGAAGGTTTAGGGGCTGGCAAGTGTGTGCACTTGCCCAGCCAGCATGACAGTACCAGACTGCACGCAGGTTCTGCAATGGCAGACCCTAGACACATTTTAAGGCTGCTTCTGTGGGTGGCGCAACCAGCGCTGCAGGCCCACTAGCAGTATTGGCATTCACACGCCCTGGCACTCCTGGTGCACTTTACTAGGGACTAACAGTAAATCCAATGAACCAATCATGGACATCAATCACATGTACACTTTACAGTAGGGAGCACTTGCACTGCGGCACGGGTTGGCCGTGGCGCAGTGCCCTGAGTAGCAGACACCAGCAAAACATTTGAGGCACAACAGCAAAAAGTGGAAGGGAAACTCACGCCAAGGTGCCAGGTCTAACACGTGTCCCCTCCAGCTGAAATGTGGGGGGAACTACCCTTCCCCAGGGAGTTCCACATCACTAAGGCGGAAAAATCTGGACAGACCATCAGCATTGGCGTGATCTGTGCCAGGGCGGTGTTCCACCGTGAAGTCCATACCCTGTAGGGAGATGGACCACCTCAACAGTTTTGGGTTCTCACCCCTCATTTGCATCAACCATCTGAGGGGCCTGTGGTCTGTCTGAACCCGGAAGTGAGACCCAAACAAGTAGGGTCTTAGCTTCTTCAGCGCCCAGACCACAGCAAATGCTTCTCGCTCTATTGCACTCCACCTACTTTCCCGGGGAAGTAACCTCCTACTGATGAAGGCTACGGGTTGGTCCCAGCCCTCCTCAGTCATCTGTGAGAGAACAGCCCCTACACCATGCTCTGAAGCGTCTGTTTGCACTATGAATTCCTTGGAGAAATCAGGAGCCAGGAGCACGGGTGCCGTGCACATGGCAGTCTTCAGGGTGTCAAAAGCCTTCTGACAGGTGTCAGTCCAAATCACATTCCTGGGCTGCTTCTTAGAAGTCAGCTCTGTCAAGGGGGTCACAATAGTGCCATAGCCCTTGACAAACCTCCTGTAATACCCAGTGAGCCCCAGGAAGGCTCTCACTGCAGTCTGGGTCTTGGGGGGTTCCCAAGCCAGGATGGTTTCAATTTTGGGTTGCAAGGGTGCCACCTTGCCACTCCCCACTTGGTGTCCCAAGTACACCACTGAACCCTGCCCAATCTGGCACTTGCTTGCCTTGATTGTGAGGCCTGCCTTGCGCAGCGCCATCAACACTTCCCAGAGGTGCCGCAGGTGTTCTGGCCAGGTGCCACTGAACACTGCGATGTCATCCAGGTAGGCGGCACTGAACTCATCCAGCCCAACCAACACCTGGTTGACCAACCTCTGAAAGGTGGCAGGGGCATTCTTCATCCCAAATGGCATAACCCGGAACTGGAAATGCCCATCTGGTGTGGAGAATGCGGACCTCTCCTTTGCCCCATCGGTCAAGGCGATCTGCCAGTACCCAGACGTTAAATCAAACGTGCTGAGGAACCGGGCAGCCCCTAGCCGATCAATGAGCTCATCAGCTCTGGGGATAGGGTGCGCGTCAGTCTTGGTGACTGAATTGAGTCCTCTGTAGTCCACACAGAACCGGAGTTCAGGTGTGGCTCCCGGCGCAGCAGCCTTTGGGACCAAGACCACGGGGCTGGACCAAGGACTGCTGGAAGACTCAACCACCCTAAGAGCAAGCATCTTGGAGACCTCCTCCTTGATGCAGGCCCTGACCCTGTCAGTCACTCTGTAAGCCTTATGCTTCACAGGTAAGCTGTCTCCTGTGTCCACATCATGGACGCACCAATCTGTGACACTAGGAACCAGGGAGAACAGATCTGGAAACTGCCCCAGCAATTGGCGGCAGTCTTCCTGTTGCTCAGGGGTCAGTGTGGGTGAGAGGTTAACTCCATCCACTGACCCATCTTTCTCACAGGCCACTAAGAGGTCAGGAAGAGGCTCAGACTCCTCTTCCATTCCATCATCAGTGGCCAACAGCATGCCCACTTCGGACCGTTTCAAGTGGGGCTTGAGGCGGTTGACATGTAGGACCCGTAAAGGGTTCCTGGGCGTCTTCATGTCCACCAAGTATGTCACTGAGCTCTTGCGCTCCACAACCTCAAATGGGCCTGTCCACTTATCCTGAAGTGCACAGGGTTCCACTGGGGCCAAGACATACACCTCCTGTCCAGGCTGAAGATCTACCAGAGTGGCATTCTGGTCGTACCACCGCTTCATCTCCTCCTGGCTTGCTTCCAGATTTGCCTCAGCAAGTTGTCTGAAGCGCCTGGTTTGGTTTCTGAAGGCCAGCATGTAGCTATATACATTCTGGGGAGGTTTCCTGGGAGATTGCTCCCAGCCTTCCTTTACCAAACTCAGTGGTCCTCTCACGGGGTGACCATACAGCAGCTCAAAGGGGCTGAACCCTAGAGACTTCTGTGGCACCTCGCGGTATGCAAAGAGCAGGCATGGCAAGAGGACGTCCCACTTACGCCTCATTGGACCTTCCAGGCCCATGATCATGCCCTTCAGGGTTTGGTTGAATCTTTCAACCAACCCATTTCCTTGGGGATGGTAAGGTGTGGTGAACTTGTAGGTTACACCACACTCTTGCCAAAGGGACTTCATATACTTGGATATAAAGTTGGTCCCCCTGTCGCTCACCACCTCTAGAGGGAATCCCACTCTGGAGAAAATTCCCATCAGTGCACGCCCCACCACGGGGGCCGTCACTGTCCTCAGAGGGATGGCTTCAGGGTACCGGGTGGCATGATCCACCAAGACCAGGATGAACCTGTTGCCCATGGCTGTCTTGGGGTCCAGAGGCCCAACAATGTCAATACCCACTCGTTGGAATGGAGTACTGACCACAGGGAAGGGTTGGAGGGGAGCCTTGATCTTCCCTCCGCTCTTCCCACTTGCCTGGCAAGTTGGACAGGTCCTACAATGAGCATCTGAGCTCTTGTGCATTTGGGGCCAGTAGAAGTGGGTGACAAGCCTGTCATAGGTCTTGTCCATCCCCAAATGTCCTGCTAAAGGCACATCATGAGCCAGTCCCAGTAGAAAGGCTCTGAACTTCTGGGGTACCACCAGCACACGGGCTGACCCAGGTTCAGCAGCCTTAGGCTCTGAATACAGGAGGTCATTCTCCCAGTACACATAATGTGTTTTGGCCTGAACACCATTGGCCTGGTCTGCAGCCTGCTGCCGCATACCCACGAGAGAAGGGCATTCTTTCTGCTCCCTGCAGAATTCCTCCCTGGAGGGGCCTCCTTCTTGCTGCCAATGGGTCAGCTCAGGCAGGTCCCCCAGTTCGGCAATCTGTTCCCCAGTAGGCTCCAGGGCATCCCCCTCAAGGTCTGCTTCCTCCTGGACCGTGGGAACTTCAGGGGCCGGTTTCCCGCGCACCCTGCGCCTTCTCCCTAAGGCCGGTTCCTGGGCCTCTCCTTCAGGCCCCAGGACCTCTTGATCACCCCTACTGGCTGCCATTGACCGGGTGGTCACGCACGCCCAGTCAGGTAGACCCACCATCTTCAGGTGAGTCGTTTTCTCCACCTTTTCCCAAGGGGAGTCCTCCAAGTCATTCCCTAGCAAACAGTCAACAGGCATGGCTTTCCTCACACAGACTTGCAGAGTACCAGAGACCCCCCCCCCACTCGAAGGGAACTTGAGCCATTGGACATTGGCTCTCAGAGTTGTCAGCATTGACAACCCTACAATAGGCATGGGGTACAACCTGCTCTTGAGACACCAGGTGATGCCTCACTGCAGTCACACTGGCTCCTGTGTCTCTAAGAGCCTCAGCTTTCTTACCATTGATGGTAACCACCTGCCCATATTTTTTAGTGTTAGAGGGCAGGTAGTTTGTAGGGACCATCTCACTATCTCCTAGTGAGACTAGGGTCATCTGAACAGGATCTCCACCCCCCGGGACCATCACTTCTTCTCCTAAGTGAACACTGGTCACTTGTCGGGGCGGAGCACCAGTGGGTGCTGGTTTTCCAAACAGGCGACACTTGGGGTCACTGGCTATGTGCCCCGGGTCACCACATTTGTAACAATTGAAGGGCCCCTTTGGAACAGGTCTACCTGTCGGGGCCCCATTCTGCTTTGGGGGTGGGGGAGGCTGAGAACCTTTCTGCTGGTCCCCTTGGGGATTACTTTGGGGGCCTTTTTGGAACCCTTTCTGTTTTCCCTTGTCCCCCCCACTCTTCTGCTGGGGACCCTGCCCACCCTTGGCGGAGTCTCCCACTGGACCCTTGTGGACCCTGGTGCTGAGCCAGCGGTCCGCCTCCTCAGCAAGCTTCCTCGGGTTGGACAGCTTGCTATCAATCAGGTGCTGGCGTAACTCAGGAAAACATTGTTCAGACAAGTGCTCCCATGCAATTAAATCAAAGAGACCTTGAAAATCATTCACTTTGTTACCCTTCACCCAACCATCCAGTGCTCTGCAAAAGAAAGTCACAAACTCCACATATGTATTCCCAGGCCGCTTATTACACCCCCTAAACTTCTGCCTATATATTTCAGGGGTAAGCCCATACCTGGTCATTAAAGCTTCTTTCATATGGGGATAGGATCTCTGGTCTTCAGTGGGCAAATCTAGCAGGGTGCCCCGCCCTTCGCTAAGGAACCTTCCCCATAACCCCGCTCCCCAATCCTTCTCAGGGACCCGGTGGGAAAACATGGCTACCTCATATGCCCTAAACCATTGTCCTATGTCATCCCCCTTAAAGAACTCTTTAACTACATCTTTGGGGATGTGCACTCTTGACTCTACCTGCACCGGCGTTGCGCTGCCACCAGAGGGAGGATGATCCAAGGTTTTCTCTTTTAGACTCATCTCCCTCATTTTCACATCATACTCCAATTGGAGTTTTCGCTCTTCCAGAGCCATCCTTTTGCTTTCAAGCTCCATTTGGCCCTTTAAATTCAATTCTGCCAGCTTTATCTCATGATCCCTGGTTGCCTGTCTGTCTGCCAGCTCCTCTGGCGACAGGCCTCTGCCAAAGCTGTGGACGCTGTCTGGTCGCTCATGTACCACAAGATCTACAGGCGCATCCCTTGATTCACTCCAGGCTTTCAGGGCTCTGTGGAAATCCTCCTTGTTCTTGCACCCTGCATGTGGAACCTTGAATTTCTTTATAAAGCTCCACAATTCTTTCCTCTTGTAGTCATCCAACTTTGATGTGTCCCATTCTACCTCCAACACCTCAGAGGTCATGGATTCCGCCCCATCAACGCTGTTTGTGCCAGGCATGATTTCAACACTAGGGATCTTCTTCTTTAGCAAAATTGAAAAACAAGTCTGTGGCTAAGATACTGGACTGTAATCACCGTGCAATGGTCAGTAGCTAAGGTAAAACACTGCAAATGTAAATTCGCGATCCTCACCGCTGCGTCCAATGTAGGAAGGGGGAGTCTCTGGTTGGCGCAGTGCAACACTGGCGACAAACAGGGCCTCTCTCTTCCCCGTCAGGGCTGAGGGTTACCTTCAAGACAACCTCTGCTTACCCTCTAGGTAGTGTGGCTTAAGCAGTCTTAGGCTAATCTCTGGGGCACATAGGGTTAAACATTTGCAATATTACACCATCACCACCAACCCACCACACAATGACACCAAACTGTATTTAGTAAAAATATATCTCTTTATATAATTTCACGCAGGCTTGTAAATACAGTCTTTAAACTTTCCAAATTCCAGTTACTTGTAGTGTGCCACAGTTCTTATTAGCAATAAGCAATCTTTCATCAGCGTCTTCAAAAGCAATTGGTAGTTCTTATTACTCATGGACCAATGTTCCCAAAAGAAATGACCTTTCTTAGATTAACTTTTAGGCTCCCAATGGTCCAGGCACTGTGTGCGGCGTGTGGGCCCCTTTCGCTGGCTCTGGTACGCTTTGCAGAGCCTCAGTGCGACTCGTTCGGTGAATCCAGCGCGGCCCCGCTAAACCTCACGCATCTCGCGTGAGCGGCGTACGGCGCTGGAGGAAGGGGGCGAGGTGTACTGTGCGCTGGAGCTGTGCGACCCGCACCGAGGCCGGGAGACAGGCTGGGGACGTCTCCCAGGTACGGCCACACAGCGGAGGGGTCTCAGGGGGCTCGAGGGAGTGCGCGCCTCACGGACTTCGGGTCCTGAGCGCCGCGCACTTGGCACACACAGTCACAGTACCTGCTTGAGGGGTTCGAAGGCCACAGCAGCGGGGGTCAGTCTTGATCACGTCGCGGTGCTCCAAGGCGGGCTACGGCTCGTCAGGCGTAGGGCTCTCCAAGGACGGTGCTTTGCGGGGCAGACAGACGTACCCGCAGCGTGCGCTTCTACCCAGGAGGGGGAGCGGCTGCAGGGGGTGCGGGCAGGAGTACGGGTTGGACACAACGGGACGTACTCTCCTGCTGGACGCTCGTAGCTGTGCACTTCACAGCAGCGGGCGCTTCTTCCAGTGCGATCACGGCGGGGAGGTCGAGGCGGGGCGGGGGTCCGTCTTTACTTTACGGGCTGCGGCGTTGGGGGCCAGCAGCTCGTGGTGCTCGGACCGGACGGGTCCTCCTTACGTTGCAGCCCCAGGCCCAGCCTTTCCAACAGTTGACGGTGCTCGGCCCAGTGTGGCTGGGCTTTACTTTGCTTCCTGTGGGTCGGCCAAGCAGAGGTCGCGGTGCTCAGTGGACGGGGGACGCCCTGCTTCGTGGAATGTGCGGGGAGGGTTCCTCACGCACTCCGCTCCCCTGAATCAGCGCTGGAGGGTCAGAACACTTCAGGCAGCAGCTTCTTCCTTCTGGGGGGTAGCGCCCAATGTTCCTGGGGCGCAGTTCAGGGGGCAAGTTCACAGGCAAGCCCTTGGAGATCTTTAGCAGAGTTTGGCACAAGTTGAATAAAAGCAAAGTCTTTCAGTCTTTCTTCTCCTGCTCTCCTTCAGCAGCAAGGCACCCACCACAGGCCAGTCTCTTGGGGTCAGAGTCAGTACTTCTCCATGCAGCTTCCAGGGTCCTTCTCTTCAGGCAGAGCTTCTTCTTTGCGCAAACTGGATCTAATTTACAAGGAGCAGGGCTCCTTCTTTTATACCCAGTTTCTTTTGTTCTAGCAAGCCAGGGGGGCCTCTGCATAACTGCTCCAGTCTCTGAGCACTTGTTGTGGGTACTTGTGGCTTCTGCGTGCAGTGTGAGGGCAGGCACATCAGCCGCTCCCCAGGGGGGCGGAGCCGGCATTGTGAGGACAGGAGTAGCCTGAGCACTTTGTTGACAAGCTTTGGTCCTTCCTGGGCCAGGTGCAGGCTGAGTCATCAGTCGCTCCCCAGGAGGGCGGAGCCAGCATTGTGGAGGCAGAGCACAGCCTGATGCATCATTCAGGGGAAACTCCCACCACCCACTAAGGTGTCATCTGGCTATTCACTACCTGTCAACTCCCAGTCCTGTCACTCACACACACCAGACAGTCAGATCCACATCCAAGCAGAGGCGGGCTGAAATGGTTAGGCAAGCAAATGCTAACTTTCTAAAAGTAGCATTTGCAAACCCAGGATATTAAAATAAACTTTACTAAAAGAAGTATTTTATTATTCTGAGTTCAGGCATACTAAACATTAATTTCTACCATGTTCCCTGGGCCTGCTGGGATTATAGAGTGTAATAATTCCAGCAGCCCATCTGGCCTAGAAGGGAACAGGTAGCCTTACAATAGTGAAAAACGAATTTGGCAGCAATTCACTATTAGAACATGCCACACACATCAGGGCATGTTCTACCTTACACTTACAATGCACCCTGCCCTCAGGCCTACCATAGGGGTGACTAATATGAAGTTAAGGGAAGGTTTAGGGGCTGGCAAGTGTGTGCACTTGCCCAGCCAGCATGACAGTACCAGACTGCACGCAGGTTCTGCAATGGCAGACCCTAGACACATTTTAAGGCTGCTTCTGTGGGTGGCGCAACCAGCGCTGCAGGCCCACTAGCAGTATTGGCATTCACACGCCCTGGCACTCCTGGTGCACTTTACTAGGGACTAACAGTAAATCCAATGAACCAATCATGGACATCAATCACATGTACACTTTACAGTAGGGAGCACTTGCACTGTGGCACGGGTTGGCCGTGGCGCAGTGCCCTGAGTAGCAGACACCAGCAAAACATTTGAGGCACAACAGCAAAAAGTGGAAGGGAAACTCACGCCAAGGTGCCAGGTCTAACAACTAGGTTAAAGGTTCCAGCTGCTCAGGTAGCCCCCTCCATGTTTCCGCCCATTTCATGACACTTCTGTGACGTTCTCATCACATGTCTAAGTGCACGCCCTGTGCACGCCTTCTTTTCACACCCATGTCTCCTTATCTTACGCTTGTCATTAGTTACGCCTACTGTATGTAATGTAATTGAAATGTCTTACTATATATATGTTGAATTGTGATGAAAGCGCTGCAGCTGCCATCCCGTGCCTTCGATGTCACTTTATTTCAGGCTGTCCCGATCCTGTCCCTTCCCTTATGCCTGATTAAAGCCTGATAACCTCAGATTCCTCGGATCTTGCCTCTTATTTATTGAGCTATCTGTTATTCTTAATGTATTCAAAAATAGTACCGGTAATTAATTATTTATTTACCACATAAATGGCGCCCGAATAGGCACTTACCTCTTCCCCACGCGCCGGCGATCCAACGCAGGCCCCCTGACCCTTCTACAGCCGTGACGGAACCCTATGCGCAAGTGCAGATATTTCTGCTTCAAGTCTCCCTCAGGCCTACGGAGGAGACGGAAACTGCGGTCCGGTATCCAGACGAGGCGGTGTGGAAGGCGGTTTGTCCCGACCAGAGCCCAAGCCGAGAGAACAAGGTCCGAGGTATCCGGAGGCCCACCTGTAACCGAAGTTTCCGAAGTTCGTAGTCCGACGTCGTAACAGTCCAGTCCAGTCCGAGGCCTTCCAGTTTCTGCTTCCCGGTGAGTACCGTCGCGGGGGAAGTATCTAGACAGGATCATTAGTTTGTTCCTGGTCCGTTGGGTTTGGGTACACAGATCCATTACGAAGTATTCACCTAGGTGGATACGGGTCCGACGTGTCTCTTTATGGGACCGGTATGTTCTGTACTGTTTTAGCAGTGCATCCAGTAATTCTAGTAAGTTTCGTTTTCGAGAAATTCATGTGTTCTGTTTTCAGTGTATCAGGTAGTATTTCTGTTCGAACTGTTATTAATGTATTTTTATGTCGTGGTATGAGTGTTTTGTTCGCTATTTTATTACTGTGATTATTGTGTATTGTGTTGCAAGTATATAACCGAAATGCCTCTGTTCTCGAAATTACGTCAGTTAAAGACCAGAAAAGGGTTACTCGAAGAAGCAGTTCCTGTCCCTCCTAGGGACAGTCCAGGATCACAAGCATGGCTTAGATGCCATAATATATCTAGACTTATGGGAGGATTATACTAAGGACCTAGAAGAGAAATATAGATGGCCCGTATCAGGTACATGGGATGCCGAGTGCATCATGCGAGTAGAAGAAGCATTATGGAAAAAGAAAGCCAGACAGTCCCAGAAAGATGCCATCGAGTTATGGCGCAAAGAATCTCATAAAAGAACCGAAAAAGAATTCAGAAAAACCGAATTAAGTAGGGAATCCTCAGAGAAAGCCCAAGAAAGGGAATTAATCGAAGAAGGTGAACGAGTTAGAATAGAACAGTCAGATAGACAGAGAAATGCCCTTATTAAAGGCATGTATCCTCTTCTTGCCGAGGGCTTGCCAAAAGCAACCCCGGAAGCACCCTGTAATTTACCGCCGCCATTGGTCCCGACTAAGCTACGTCATAAACCGACCGCAGCTGAAATTTTTCTTTCGTCCTACTTGGACGACACAGTACCAGCCTATGCAAATCCTGTTCCGCCTGCTCCCGTTAATAATGTAATTCCTGTTCCGCCAACTACTGTTCCCGGGGGCCAAGTTCATGTTCCAACACCCCCGGCCCAGCCCACAGTACATGCACCCGTTATGCCAGTCACTCTACCAGCCCGTACTGTATTCACCGACGATTCTAGTTTAGGAGCCGCGGGGGGAGGTTCTCCTCGCACCCCGCCTCAACCGAAACGTCTGACGCTACATGAGCTAGCGTTACAGCGCACGCCAAAAGTGGCGACATACACAGATCTCAAGCGACTTCTTACTGATTGTATATATGATCCAGTTCCAGGCGAAGATCACATGATCTTATATTCAGTACGTTTAAGACGGGTGGCCAGCTTTTTGATCACCCTGCTCGATATGAAGGAACATCTAGACAGAATATATCGTTTTATCCGTACAGGAGTGAATCCAGGAAGTATTCACGAAGCTATGGTTCAAAGAAAAGTCGAGACTCAGCTCATGATTTTAAAGTTCCTGATTAACTGTTTAATAAGAGAGCAAGATTGTCCAGAAAAAGATCAAGAAGAACTGAAAGTCCTGACTAGGTGGAGTGACAATATAGCTGATGGAAAACACAAGACACAAGGTTGTATAGAGAGTATGTACAAGAAAATTCGTAAGGAAATAATACGTATACACCAGAAAGAGGAAGAAAAACGAGCAACCGAGAAAGAGAATGACTCTTCTAGTGAAGAGGTAGACAACGAGAATCCCGACAGAATAGCGTATGTAGGTAGAACTAGACTTTCCGACCGACATTCACGCCTAGATTACAAGAAAGCTTTTCCTCCTCCAGCACCAGAACAGTGTTCTCTTGAGCAAGTATTCCAAGCTACCGATCACATTCTAAAATCACGAATAGGGTATAGCGAGCTTAGTACAATGCATGAACAAGAACTAGCCCGATCAGCAGTCCGATGGACTACTGATTCTACCACGTTTCCAGACGAAATAGTGGCTCAAACTTTTCTGAAACTCCCCCCAGCCGAGCAACGTCTGGTGGGCACATATATGATCCAGCACCTCATTACGCTGTATGAGGAACAACATTCTGATCCAGGTCCGCTACATGATGTATTGAACGAGTTACTCCAATATAGATGGAAAGGTCTAGGTACCGATTTAATTAGTGTCATTCTAGAACAGCGCCACAAATACCGAACGTTTCTGAATCCACATTTTGTTCACGTCTCACCCCCAGAAAATAAATCATTCTACATAGACAGACAGAATCCGTTACGAGAAGTGCATCCAGTCAAGAAAGAGGGTGGTGGTCTAGAACGAGTATTTGTTTACACCCCTATCACAAAAATAGAACTCTTAGAAATGAAAAAGTTAATTCCCTGTCAAGATAAGGATCCAGCAGGGTTCCACCGTGAATTAAAGGACATGCTCCGTATGGGAGAATACACGTATCCTGATATCATTAAAATGTTAAAGGTCCTGTTGCCTGCGGGCATATATGAAAAACTCAAAGAAAAAGAATGGGAGGTGGGAGAGAAAAAGATAGATTGGACAGCATTAGAAGCTGAAGATAATTCACGAGTTCCAGGTACCGGTCTTGGGGATAAAGCTAAAGCTTTGCCCGAATTGTTAATCCAAGTTTTGCCAAGATTACTAGCCACGAAAAAGGAAGATTGGGATGCCATCTCAGCCTGTAAACAGAAACAAGACGAAGATACTAGTGATTTTTATTCTAGATTTGAGAAATGTTTCATTATCAATAGTGGTCTGAAAACGAGTAGTGAATCGTACCCACATCTTTTTGTTACCAAACTAGTCGAGAATTCAAGTCCACAAGTTAAAAATCGAGTACTGAAAGTCGAGAGTACCTGGCAAGCTAATTCTCCGTCACAGATGCTTCAGATGCTCCAGTATCACCAGAACAGAATCAGGGAAGAGCAGGAACATGAAAGGAGACGTATGAAAGATACGAAAATGAAAGTACTAGTTGCACAGTCTGTTCCGCAAGACAGTCAAAAGAGGGGTCCGAATCAAGCCAGTCATCCTGCAGCTCCCGTTAAAGGGACATGCAATTATTGTAAACAGCCAGGTCATTTTATAAACGAATGCGCAGTTCTGAAACACAACATAGCTACTGGTAAAACGAAAGAAAGACCACGTCCGCCTAGACAAGAACAAGTTTTACAGACTTCCCAGCCACCACAGAACGCACAACAGTCAGTTACAGTACCGCAGCCTATAGCTGCAACACAGCATGTTACACAGCAGATGTACCAGTACGCACAGTCAAAGTATCCAGATTATCAGCCATATTCATGAAACAGCCTAGAGAGGGAGGTAGGCTTGCCTCTCATCGAGATACCTGTAGATCAAGAGGGTCCCTATGTACACAGTCAAGTATTAGGGAAAGACAGAAAGTTTCTGATTGATACAGGGGCAAGTAGGACTACCATCAGTCATGACGAGGTTCCAGGGGCTCCGCTCTCAGGCTCTAGAAATGTTTCCCTTGGATTTTCAGGAAAGCCTATTGTTAATGAAATATAGAAACCAGTTACTCTAGAAGTTGGTCCATTGTCCCGAACTACTGACTTGTTACTTACGAAATCTTGTCCAGAAAACTTACTAGGTATAAAAACTCTGAAAGAATTAGGAGCAGTCATATGTTGCTCCCCAGAAGGAGTACGACTGTTTTTAAGAGATTTTAAAGGTCATTATGTATTACGTGATTTTGATCCAAGATTATTGAATGTACCACAGCATTTATGGGCGCACGGTCCAACTGATGTAGGTTGTATGCACATCACACCCCATCGTGTGACTCTAAAGCAAGGTGTTGTATTACCACGAATCAGACAGTACAGATTGCCACCTGAGGCTGTAGCAGCCTTATCCAAAATTATTGACGAACTTATTGCCCAGGGAGTGGTTGTAGAAACTGACTCCAATGTATGTAATTCTCCTATCATTCCAGTCCTGAAACGTACTGATCCAAATGCAACTCCAGTTTATCGATTAGTGATTGACCTTCGAGAACTTAATAAGTGTATCATACCCCAGTACCCAGTAGTCCCAGATATTTCTTCCCTATTGACAGCCATTGATTCTGAAGCCACATTCTTTACAGTTATCGATCTCAAGAACGCATTCTTTAGTGTCCCCATTCATCCAGACAGCCAGTTCCTTTTCGGATTCGATTTAAATGGAAGAAGCTATAAATTCACACGAGCTCCTCAAGGTTTTACAGAAAGTCCTAGCATTTACAGTCAAGCACTTAAGAGACAACTAGACAATATTCACATGCCAACTGACACTGCCCTGCTCCAGTATGTCGATGATCTACTGATCACAGCCCGTTCTGAACGTGACTGCGAGCGTGCGTCACTTACAGTCCTGTATTTTCTGGCCGAGATGGGGCACAAGGTGTCCCCTTCCAAATTGCAATTCTGTGTCCAGCAAGTGGTCTACTTAGGACACTTACTGTCCAAGAGGGGTAGGCAGTTGACACCTGACCGTATCCAGTTAATAGCACGTCTTCCACAACCCAAGACACAGAAGGAGGTACAAGCTTTTATCGGCCTCACTTCTTACTGCAGACAATGGATTCCTCAGTACGCATTTCTAGCCAAGCCACTGATACAGTTAACGACACAGGAGGCAGCCGTATCGACTGTCCTCCCTTGGACCCAGGAACATACATTTGTTTTTAATGAGTTAAAGAAAGCTTTATGTAAAGCACCTGTTCTAGCAACACCGAACTACAGTAAGCCTTTTACACTTTTTGTTACTGAACGTGATGGTACTGCATTATCTGTTCTTACACAAGACCAAGCAGGACAATACAAGCCCTGTGCTTATTTTTCTAGCACATTAGATCCAGTGGCCCAGGCTCTGCCTGCGTGCCTCAAGTCAGTTGCAGCCACAGCTCTAGCTATCAGACAGAGTGATTCCATAGTGTTAGGACACTCCCTGACAGTACAAGTCCCACACTCCGTGAACGTTCTTTTAAACCGAACACAGACTCAGCACTTGACAATTGCACGTTTAACAGGTTATGAACTGACACTGTTCCAGCCACACATAGAAATCAGACGCTGCAACATTTTAAATCCAGCTACACTGTTACCGTCAGTTACTTCAAATCCTGCCACACATGACTGTGTGGAAGTTGTTAACACCATGACAAAGCCAAGACAAGACTTGACAGACATTGCATTACCTGATCCCGACCTGACACTTTATGTGGATGGTTCATGTATGAGAACAAGTACAGGAGAACTAGTAGCCGCGTATGCAGTGACTACTGAAACCGAAGTTATAGAAACACATCGTATAGACACCCTGTCTGCTCAAGCAGCAGAGCTTGTCGCTCTGACCCAGGCCTGCATACATGCCAGGAATTTGAAAGTAAACATATACACAGATTCACGTTATGCATTCGGAGTCGTACACGACTTTGGAGTGCTCTGGCAAGAAAGAGGTTTTATGACTTCTCATGGAACCAAGATTCAGCATGGTCTCCTCATTCAAGCTCTGTTAGAAGCAATACATTTACCGACAGCTATCGCTATCATGAAGTGCAAGGCACATACGAAAGTCACTGATGTCATTTTCCAAGGTAACGATCTAGCAGATCGAACAGCCAAGCTCACAGCTCAGACTCCAGACATTCCAGTTAACACGATACAGACAGACATGCCAGATCAGACTACTTGTATGACAGTTAAGGACCCTACACAAGATGTAATAGACATACAGTTACATGCTACTCCCGATGAAATTAAGAAATGGTCTGAACAAGGAGGGGTCCAGACAGATCAAGGATGGTTGACGAAGGGAAAAGCCACATGGTTTCTCCCCGACTCTATGGTTCAAGTCATTATTAACACCGCACATAGTCCAGCACACTTAGGAGAAAAAGCCATGTTAGACAGTATCCAGAACCTCTGGTTCAACAAGCATTTACGAGCAGCAGCTAAACAGAAAGTCCGTACCTGCATGATCTGTTGTCAGTTCAATCCAGGAAAAGGTGTCCCGGTGAAACAAGGTGGATTCCATCCTCCTGACCACCCTTTTGAAGTCCTCCAGATGGATTATATTCAGATGGAGCGATGTCGAGGTTTCAAGTATGTCCTCGTAGTTGTATGCGCTTTGTCCAGGTGGACAGAAGCATATCCAGTTCCAGATTACACAGCTGCGACCACTGCCAGGCAGTTGGTTCGTGAGTATTTTCCCCGCTATGGATTACCTAGGGTCGTGTATTCAGATAACGGCCAGCCATTCTCATCCGAGCTCATGAAACAAGTTTCCCTTTTGTTAGGGTACCAGTGGAAGTTCCATTGTGTACGCCATCCTGAAGCAACCGGTCTCGTAGAGAGACATAACCAGACTCTGAAAATCCGCATTGCAAAAGTATGTGCAGAGAAAGGCGTAGATTGGATAGTAGCACTGCCAGTCGCCCTTTTCTATATGAGAATGGTTGCTCATTCCCGTTCAGGTCTATCTCCCTATGAGATAGTGTTTGGTCGTCCCCCAAACATGTGGGGTACTCCTAGACCCCGTAAGATAACTGATGTTGACAGTAATATGCTGACAGATTACCTGGCTTCCTTGATGTCTGCACTACAATCTTGTCGTTCACAGGTTGCCGCTGCATTTCCAGACAACACCGAAGTAAAACCGCATGAGGTCGTTCCAGGTGACCTGGTTTTTATAAGGAACTTTGATCGTTCAAGTCCGCTGGAGCCCCGCTGGAAGGAACCCCGTCTCGTCCTTCTCACCACCCGGACAGCAGTGAAGGTGGAAAACCGAAAAGGATGGCTACACGCGAGCCACGTCAAGAAATTCCATGGACTTAAAACTAAAACTTTTCTCAAGGACTGCCCCGTTCTCAAGGACTGCCCAGACTCTGAATCTAAAATTCCCCTGTTAGAGAAAACTCCGCAGCAGGAGTATAAATCCAAGTTGAGGTCTAGTAAGTCAGCCAGTTTAATTGTCTAAGTCCCTCTCGGGTGAAACGGTTAGACAGGTTCCTGACATGTATGAGATAGACCCACACAGTGAGAGAGTTAGTCCAAACTCTAAGAGATGTATCATCATTCTGTTCTTTTTATTGTTCCTAAGTCTTATGGTTACATGCATAAGTTATGCGTTACATTTATGTTTTCCTATTTCACATGTACATATGTTTTCTAATGTTACAGTAGAGCACACATTTAGTGACCTGCCTCCTCACGAGTTATCCTATCGTCTTGCTATGCGTAATAATACTTTCATCCGAATGCTGCACTATTCACACCAGACCAGCAATGCCACTAATTGTTGGGTGTGTGGTCGACTCCCCCCTTTTCCGACACCGAAGGGAGTTCTGCCACTCTTTCCCTATCCGTTTTCACATAATGGTTCGTGTGGAGCATGGTCCACGTTAACGTCCTCCTCAACTGATATGTCCCTTTTGAATAGAACATGTTTCTCAGACAAGCAAGGTCTTTCCCATAGAACAGGGTTAGATCTAGAAAATGAAGTATATGATCTAGGTAATTATTCCTCAAATTTCATGGTTCTGAATGTTCAGTCCGATACTACTCCAGATTTGCCTGCTATTTCAGTTCTACCAGTTAAAGGCGAATTATGTGTCAGAAAGAATGGTTCCGCACATGTAGGACATAGTGATTGTACTACTATGGTTGAGTATAGTGACAGTGGGAAATCTATTTTCACAGCCTCACGTCATTCTTATTTTGTTTGTGGTCAGACCGCATATGTTCGTCTGCCCCTCGATTGGGATGGAACATGTTACATTGCCTTCCTACTGCCACCAGTTTTCCTAGCCCCATCTGATTATCACAGAAACACACATCTAGTACACGTTAGACATAGAAGGGAGACTGAGTCCCCAATTGTCGATTAAACTGAAACTGCTCTAGAACAGTATCAAGACTTCAATAAAGGTTTCTTTTTCTTCATAGGCCCTGTCCAGAATAGTAAGTTAATACGTAGGTTAACCAGAACCCTTGAAGCAGTAGTGAATGAGACTACTTCCGCTCTAGGTAACTTAACTGAGGAGCAATCTGCTATGAGATTTGTCGTGCTCCAAAATCGTCTCGTCCTTGACGTCATACTGGCCGATAGAGGAGGAGCTTGTAGAGTCATCGGATCTAGTTGCTGCATTTTCATTCCTAATAACGCACCGTCTGTTTATTCAGCTATAACCAGACTTCACAAAATTGCCCATCAGTTGCACCAGAATCCAGGCACCTGGACATGGTCCGGTTGGCTCTGGAGTATTATATCTGCCTGGGGATGGAAAGTATTGTCATTCCTAGGTATAGCAGTAATGATCATATTCAGTTGCTGCCTCTGTTTACAATGTGGCCCTGCGATTTGCGGCATGTGTGCTACCTCTTGTATTCCTAGTCCTAAGTCCCGTTCCAAGACAATTCGAGACGAGCAAATGATGCTATATGAACAGATAGATGGTATCATGAATATTGATGTTTCCTGATGGAAACATAGGGCACAAGGAGGGAATGTGGAAAAGTGAATTTTGCCTTGCTATATGTGCCTACGTGTTCCCCATCCTATGATATATGTGCATGATCGATATGCATATATCCCCTTATGATCGATTAAAGACGCAATTATAGTTGTGTCCAACTCTAGTATGCTAGTATCCAGTTCTCGTGAAAGCAACGAGTATTAGGCCTATGTTGCCACGTTTTACAGTGTGCACGTTAATTCATTAAATTGTCCCCGTTTCTAGGCCTCAAAAGGGCCCGGACACCAGATTCAAGTTCCAGTCTCCTGAACCCACTCCGAGGAGCGATACAGCCCCCACCTGCATCCCTGACCCTTCACTTACTTCCTTTCGCGCAGCGCGGTGCCCAGCCTGGCTCTGCCTGCCTGTCTGCCAAGATTTTGTTATGCTTCTAGTTATCAGTCCAGCTTTCCGTCTCCGCATTCCTAAGCTACTGAACCGCATCAACAGTTCCAGCTATAGTCTAGTCTTTCTGTCTCCATGTAAGTGAGTTACTGTATTAATATTCATAGAATATTCCTAGCACACGCAATACATGTAGAATATATGCATGCACCAGTCTTAGTGTCAAGTAGCCTCTGCCCTGATGACATTTAGATTCTATCAACATGTTCTCCAAACACCAGATACCAGATATGCTATAGGTACATGTTGTCCTGACACCGCAGACTTTAGTCTCCTCTTCTAGTGCAGAAGTCATAGCCCCCAGTTCTCCCCAGATACACGTCATGGCTCGTTTGCGCGCACCACTAGGTAAAAGGTTCCAGCTGCTCAGGTAGCCCCCTCCATGTTTCCGCCCATTTCATGACACTTCTGTGACGTTCTCATCACATGTCTAAGTGCACGCCCTGTGCACGCCTTCTTTTCACGCCCATGTCTCCTTATCTTACGCTTGTCATTAGTTACGCCTACTGTATGTAATGTAATTGAAATGTCTTACTATATATATGTTGAATTGTGATGAAAGCGCTGCAGCTGCCATCCCGTGCCTTCGATTTCACTTTATTTCAGGCTGTCCCTATCCTGTCCCTTCCCTTATGCCTGATTAAAGCCTGATAACCTCAGATTCCTCGGATCTTGCCTCTTATTTATTGAGCTATCTGTTATTCTTAATGTATTCAAAAATAGTACCGGTAATTAATTCTTTATTTACCACATAAATGGCGCCCGAATAGGGACTTACCTCTTCCCCACGCGCCGGCGATCCAACGCAGGCCCCCTGACCCTTCTACAGCCGTGACGGAACCCTATGCGCAAGTGCAGATATTTCTGCTTCAAGTCTCCCTCAGGCCTACGGAGGAGACGGAAACTGCGGTCCGGTATCCAGACGAGGCGGTGTGGAAGGCGGTTTGTCCCGACCAGAGCCCAAGCCGAGAGAACAAGGTCCGAGGTATCCGGAGGCCCACCTGTAACCGAAGTTTCCGAAGTTCGTAGTCCGACATCGTAACAGTCCAGTCCAGTCCGAGGCCTTCCAGTTTCTGCTTCCCGGTGAGTACCGTCGCGGGGGAAGTATCTAGACAGGATCATTAGTTTGTTCCTGGTCCGTTGGGTTTGGGTACACAGATCCATTACGAAGTATTCACCTAGGTGGATACGGGTCCGACGTGTCTCTTTATGGGACCGGTATGTTCTGTACTGTTTTAGCAGTGCATCCAGTAATTCTAGTAAGTTTCGTTTTCGAGAAATTCATGTGTTCTGTTTTCAGTGTATCAGGTAGTATTTCTGTTCAAACTGTTATTAATGTATTTTTATGTCGTGGTATGAGTGTTTTGTTCGCTATTTTATTACTGTGATTATTGTGTATTGTGTTGCAAGTATATAACCGAAATGCCTCTGTTCTCGAAATTACGTCAGTTAAAGACCAGAAAAGGGTTACTCGAAGAAGCAGTTCCTGTCCCATCATGCACTGGGACAGGAACAGACTAATTTGCGTATAGCCAAGTTCTGAGCTGGGATGGTGCAGTGAGCTAAAAAACGGTGATGGATCAAGCCCTGATCTTTGGACTGGATAAGAGTGGTCTGCTTAATTCAGGCACTCTGTTCATCACCACCCCCTTTTCTGAATCATCATGATGGAATCAGCACTGGCAGGTCTACTTTTAGTGGGGCACAGGGAGTTGTTAGGTTTATGACCGAGATAGCCCTCAAAGGAAGAAGAAAAGGGAAAACTATCCAGAGTCAAGTGCCCAGTATGAGCGCCTAAGCTTTGAGTACTCGAGGTATTGGAAGTTACCCCGTTGTAGTTAAGCGGCCACAAAGGCACATGACTGGGAATTTGCTGATCATGATTAGCAGTGGGAACATCATCGAATATGGGATCGGCACCCTTATTCACAGGAGTCACCATCTGGTTACAGCAGCAGATGGTCTGGTGATGGTTCCGGGTAGATCAATTACCCAATAAATGCATGCTTGTTGCTAAGAGCTAGAAGCTGTTTCAAAGAATTGGTCAGTAATGTAATCATGGATTTTAGACCCCCCACCTCAGTTTTCAAATCTAAGATAAAAGCAAAGAGGGGGGTGGTGAATAACCTTTAACAGTTTTTAACACGTTTATTGTTAATAGATATATATAATGTTGTGACAAACGTAAACGTTAGCAAAATTATATAATTCACAGATATGGATGTAAATTGTTATCAGAAAAGTTAATAAAATATATTTATTTTTAAAACAAGTATTGGCCACGCAAAAAAAAACAAATCTAAGCTAGAATCTGTGTAAGAGGTCTGGTCAGGGGAGATGGGAACAGAAACATCAGGTGCCGTGGAAGAAGGCACCAAATTATTAGCAACATCCTGGTCGTTTGTCATCGTGGCCAATGGGGCAAAGCTTTTACTGCAAGGTAAAGCATCCTCAAGTGTTGATTGTAGTCGCTGACCAGAATCGGGGTGTACTAGTGCGGTTGTTAACAGTGAGTGTGCTTTACCCACAGTATGTTGCACCTGGGCCTGAAGAGTATGTTCCTTAAACATCCCCTGGATTTGCTTTTGCTTGTTTGTGCAGCATGGGGGGGGGGGGATGAATGGGGTGCGGAAGCAAGGCAGCTGGGGCTGGAGGGAGTATCTCGCACATTCAACCAACAAATTGTCAGAGCGGTCAAGCACACAATTGCCTCCAGCATGTTTTTTGCACATTTCTTTTTTTTTTTACCAACCCCCTTACCTATCCCCTTTAGTGGCATTCCTTTTCCCCATTTGTAAATGACACGAGCGTGTACCAGAGCTGCAAGCAGAGCAATGAAGTGGTGGATTACAACATTTTCAGTGAGGTAGACTAGAACAATCAGGGCAACAAGCTTACTTATCAGATCAATGCAAACTGACCCAGTCATACAGCTTAACACCTTCAATGCTACAGCAATTCTCCCCTGGCGCTGGTGACCCTTGAATCCCATTGTTCATGACGAGCTGAGCTCGTCATGAGCACACGAGCAGTGTACTGCATGACGAGCTGAGCTCGTCATGAGCATGGAAGGTGCTAAGATGCTTAGATTTAACAAGGGGTTGAAGATATACCAAACAACAGTACATTTTGGGCGGAAAATAGACATTAGGTGAGGGTCCAGCATTGGGATGTGGGACTTGGAGTCCCCAGTGGTGGTGGCAATCAGCTGCGGCGGCTCCCCAGTTAGGCAGATGAGTCGACAGTGTGGGTTCAGTTATGAAGCCCCCACTTAGCAGGGCTTCAGGAAGGTCTCTGCACCACCCCCAACAAGCACAAATGGTCCCTAAGTGAACAGCAATGCTCCCTCCTCTTGCGTATCTGGACTAGGCCTGGGCGTTGAACTTCACTCCGTTCGCGGAGTTTGCGGGGTTTTCTGCACTCCGCGGAGCTCCCAGAGTGCAGAAAACTCCGCTTTCGATGTGCAGTGGAGTTTTTTCCCCGCTTGCGATTGCGAACAGTAAGTTCGCGATCGCGAACAGTAAGTTTGTGAGCGTGAGCTGCCGCTCGGGAACAATTTTTACCCGAGTAGCAGAAATACCAGCACAAACTGCAGATCGCACTGCACTCCACCACTCGTGGAACTTACTGAGTTTTTCAAAACTCTGCAAACTACGCCCAAAATGTCCCCCTTGGCTTAGAGAGTTTTGTGTAACACTATTCAAGGCTCAGACGCAGACACCCTAGTTCAGTAATGTTTGAGCTCAGTTCAATTCAGTCTCCTTGGACACAGTCTCACCACAACACAGCCTCCATGTCCTTTTCACACAAGTGTCTCCAATCTCTCCCACTTCTGGGATGAGACGTGGTGGTTGCAGAAGAGGCAGTTGATCTTGGTAAGCTGTTAACAGGATGGGTAGCTCAATTGGTAGCCTGGAGTTCTTTGACAAATGCAGATACTGGTTGTGGGGGTCACAGGGCAAGCAATGGACCCACTTCTGGGTCACTTGAGCACGAGATGGGTAGCCATTTAGACAGGGGCACAGCGGCCTGCTAGCAGTCACAGTGAGCACTTTGTAAACGCAGCAGTGGTGACGGTCACAGGCACAAGTCTTAGCTTTGATGGCAAAGATATCCATGGTCACAGTTATTTCACTTTACCAGCAAGGACACCCCCATTGGTTCTTATTGCACTGCTGAGAGGTTAGCGGCCAATCCACAATTTACATTTGCCACCTCACTTCTAGAGAGACTGTGCCCATACTATTGGGCTCACCAATCAGTCTTTGCCATCTCCATTCTCCTGGCTAGACCCTCAGCACTCGGTCTGGCTGTTACTCCAACACCTCCTGCAGGGTTGGCAGGAGATTTCCCTCTCTCAGTAGGCCGGCTGGCTTCCAGGCACTTAAGGTCAGAGATACAGCTCTTCCAGCAAGGTAAGATTCCAGGGAATAACCCCTGTCATCTGGGAAGTTGATTGTAAGACAGATGCCAGCTCTGAGGTAAATATAAACAATTGCAAAGAAAGGAATGGTTTAATAAAAATTCCATTCAAACAGAAAAGATAGTGGTCTGTTTGTTGCCCAAAAATAATAAGAGCATAATGTCAAACGGAGCCAGGTTCCACTTTTTGTATTAAATTTAGTAAACCCCTACCTGGTTCTGGTCCTTTGGGCCAATCCCCCCCCCCCCCCACTTTTTGTAGCTCTGGGTGCACAGCAGTCATCAGCATATGCTGCAGGGCAGAGTGATGCTCCCTGTAGTACGGTAGTCTCCATCCAGGAGTAACCACATCAGAGGCACAAAGAGGTGTGAGCTTTCTATACCAGGGGGTATCAACAACCACACCATGCAGTGATCAGGGGAAATACAAAAGGCTGGCTCACCTAAAAGATCCTTTCCACACTGAAAAGGAGACTTCAGCCCCACCCTTCACCACCACCACCTTCCAAGTGGCAGTGCTACAGGAAGACTAATCAGCAGCTCCTCTCAGCAAACGGGTTTCAGTGACTTTCTGAAGGTGTGTTGTCTCCTCTGTCCCCACTTTGTTGTCTTCGTCTCTTCCCTCCAGCTTTAGGAATGTCAGCAAAACACTTCCACTGTCTGGGCAAACAATCTCACCTCCATCTTGTGCACAGGAGCAGATTTGGGGCTTCCAAAATGGAATCCAGGGGCATCCATTACACGGGAACCCTTGTGTACATATTGCATGTACCATACAAGACACAACATAAACACACACAGCATATATTTGGAATGTTAGCACAAGGGTTACTCCAGTGACATATGAAAAGGCCTGATCATGACTATGTATACACAAAACATGTTATGCTGCGCCATCGATCTACATGCTAAACCTGTGTCAGGCTGGTAGTCCAATATCAGGAAATTGAGGGCATACTTGACATGTCCCTCAAGGTGACAGGATAGGTCCATGACCTCATCACGTCAAGGGACAGCATAGGCCTCTATGCACTACATTACCACAAGGCTATGGCCAAAATTAAATAATCTCTGGATTACCAGCTACTCACAGTCAAGTTTTCAGGATAGGGCATCATGACTTGTACCTCACAGGGAATATTCCCATCCCAATAGCATGTTCAGGCAATATTATGTTTTCCTAAATTAATATGGCTTCCTTTATGGTCTTTCCACTCTGCAGGTGTAAATCTGATGTTTTGTGGATACTAAACAAGTGCACATGTGTGGCTCAGTGTATAGTCACTGGTATAAACATACATTATTTCCATGCACACATGCGGTAATAGCTGCTCTTCAGCCTGTAAATGGTAAACAATGAGTATGTTTTATGTTATTTTCTTCTGCAGAAGGTCGTGAAGAAATCTGGCTGAAGCGATACCTGAGGACTTCCTTGCTTCAAGGAGACCTGCCCTTTGACCTGGGGAGGTGAGCTGCAGCTTGGAGAGTGGACAGCAGCCAAGAGCCCAGAACACAAGAAAGGTAATCTGAATAGAGAGAGCTGCTGAGTGGCCTGTAAACCTGACAAGGGGCCTGTAAGTCACAAGCAACAGCCCCTCTAGAAGAGTTCAGAGCAGAAAGGTTCCATCAACCGCAATACCTGAAGTGGTAGTATCTAAAGACATCTTGGTTCCTTCGCAACACACTAAAAAGGCCTTCACACCCCTGACCCTGGCGGTCTGCAGGACACACCTGAAATAATTCCCACTCACCTGTGTCAGTCTTCCTCCTTGCCTTCCCACTGCTCAACCACAATTCTAGCAGCACAGCCCAGTTCACCAGAAAACAAAACATGAAAGCAACTACAATTAATCACCTTTAACCTTCCTAACCATAGAAGAATTCATCAATGCTGAAAACACTTGCCTTTGGGATGTCTGTCGTGCCTAGCTACCCAGGGGGGGGAGCAGGGGTTATCTTAAGTGTGTATCCCCCTTACCCTGACTAGAAGCAACGGTCCCAATTTGGACAAAGGTACCTACCTCTGCCAAGTAGAGAACCCCATTTCTAACAATAAATTAACATGTCACAAATCAAAATATGTATGTGCAGCAAAAGGATCAAACACTGCTATGAACAATTTGGCCTTAGTAGCTAGCCCCCCCCCCCCCATAGCTCAACCCTAGGGAGGAATATAGGGGTAAACAAGGACTCCAATATTTCAATCATAATCAGATTGGGTTTGTCCAATGTGCCTAAACTGCTAAATGTGTCACTTCTTTCCCTCATATTGGCTATCAAGGTGGCTCTGCTTGTTGCGACCCTGGTGTGCTGGCAGGGTCAAAGAGGTTGCTAAAAATAAAATGAAAAGCCTACGCGTTATGTGTTTACACAGTCTTGCAGGTGTGTATAAAATAATGCAATAACAACTTAATTGGATAATAAATGCAAGTTAAACTAACTGGTGATAACTGCACTCTTTTAGGATATGAAACCTCAGTTTGTGACTACCATCACTGCAGATGTCTGTGTGTGTTAAAGCTAAGCAACACATAATTGAACCCTAGTTGGTGCAGAGGAATATTGACCTTTGTACTTAAAGTCAGGGCCACTGGAATTATGCAATTGTGCGGTTTGGGCATTTTGTGCATAGTTATGGATTTCCCGCATTTGCCACATAATCCATTGTCTGCTACATAAATTGCAGATTTTAAAAAAACTTGTTTCTAGCTCAAATGGTTCAAAAGTTACTAAAAATGCAGCAACACATTACCTCACAGTGGAAGGCCCTTTCTAAAGGTTGACTGATCTCCTTTATGGTGCTTATTGCTATATGTGGGTATTAATGTGGTACTTATGAGGGCCAATAAAACCCAGGGCAGTGTTAACAAGTGTACAAATTGCAAAATAATGCAGTAATGCTAATGACAAAATATGCAGCATTATGCAGCATCATTCGCCTTTACTTGCTGCAGAATTTAGTCAACCCTGCTGCATAATTTGGCCTTCTCCTGCGTAATAATTCCAGTGGCCCCCTGTTTATAGTGCTATGAGGTCTCAGCCTGTGGCAGAAAGCACTGTGAATATGTAAGTCATTATTTTAAAACAATATTTACATACTCTAAGCTAGGTTGCTGGATATGTATCCAATACAGACATTTTTGTAAGTGTCTCCCCTATTCCAGATATCGGCTGATAACACCCTTACATTACATCTCAAAAAGAATAAATCTTTGCCACCATGAAGCCTTAAGCAGAGCCACTGGAATTATTCTGCAGAAGAGGACCTCATTATGCGGCATGTTTGACTAAATTATGCAGCAAGAAAAGGTAAATTATGCGGCACAATGCGCCACATTTTGTGGTTAGCATTACTACATTATTTTGTCATTTTAACTCAAGGTAACGCTGTCAGGGGAAATATTTCACCTCATTATTATCAGTTTAACACCCAAATACAGCAGTAAGCAACTACAAGACTACCAGTGAATCTTTGCAAAGGGCCTTCCAATTCTCCGGAACACTTTGTCATGCTTTAATAACTTTTGTTCCGTTTGAGCTAGAAACATGTTTCTTTAGTTCAAATCTGCAGATTAGGGAGCAAATGCAGTAAAACTATAATTATGTGGAAAACACTGCTGATGCAGAAACACGTAATTCCAGTGGCCCTGGCTTTAAGTGACTCAATCAGTTAATAGCTGGTAAGAAGGCTGTTTTTTTAAAACTATCTGCACTACCACCACACCCTTCGCTTTCAGGCAGAGGCACCTCAAAGTCAGTATTAACCATTCAGGGGCAGTTTTTTTTGTGAAAGGTGAGTCAATTGGGTGGCAGGTAGAAGGCAAGCAGGGTTGCATTCAAATTCAGAGCTCCAATCCTCTCGATCCCTGGGGCCTCACAGTAATGGTCTAGGAGACAGACGAAAGGAGCGAGATTCATAGATTTTGTCACAGAGAAGGCCCAGAATAGGGAGCACTGTATGGGGACTTATTTTTATGTTACAAATGGCCAGAGACAGCTTCTTCAGAGATATACCCCAAAGAAGGGGACAATATGAGGTTTTTTTTTAGGGACATTCATTAGTGAAGCTGGTACTGCTGCCAAGTGTGTAAGTAGACAATGCTGGTTATCATTAAGGAAGCAGGTGCATCAGGACTGCGGCCCAGGAATTTGAGGGTATGACTGTCTACCTTTAAAAAAGGGGCATTGGAGCTTATTTTCCTTTCAATCATTAGGACCGAGGTGATGATCCATCATGGGGGGGAAGAGTTAAAAGATGTAGAGGAGATGGCCTACTACTCAGGACTGCGGTTATCATTAGTGCAGCAGGTATAGTTGCTTTGGGGTCAAAGAGTATGAGAGGCTCACAACACCCCAACTATGGGGAGCAGTTTGTTTGGGATAATGTCTGTTTTTGTTTGATGCATTTGCTGTCTTATAAGTCTCATATTTAGTGTGGTTCATAAGCTATAGAAAAAGTATTCTTGAAATTGTCTCATAAGCCCCGCTCCTTGCACGAGCCATGTCCCTCCTGCTCCCCCAATCCTTGCCATAATGTTTTAAAGGGGGGCCTGACCTCAAAACATTTTGCTTACGTGGGGCTCAGAGTGAAAATGTTTGAAGACCTCTGCTCTACATGGATAAAACATAACAGCCGTAGATGCAATGCAGCTGGCACCAAGGTATTAATATTAGTACTACGTCTCCCCAATGCCACCTGATTAATCACTGAAATATCAGCTTTAAATATGTTTGCGAAATTATGAGTTTAAAAATACAAGTATTTTTGTGTTGAATAGACACTTTAAAATTTTGGTCAACACGACTAATTCAACTAACCAAAAGTGTCTAATTTAGTAGGTTGGGCTGCACACAGGAGAGCTACTTACAGGTGGTTGGAGTGCTACCAGTAGCTCACGAGCTACTCATTGGAGAAGCCGGGCTTAGGAACACCGATCATCATGATGGAATCAGCACTGGCAGGTCTACTTTTAGTGGGGCACAGGGAGTTGTTAGGTTTATGACCGAGATAGGCCTCAAAGGAAGAAGAAAAGGGAAAACTATCCAGAGTCAAGTGCCCAGTATGAGCGCCTAAGCTTTGAGTACTCGAGGTATTGGAAGTTACCCTGTTGTAGTTAAGCGGCCACAAAGGCACATGACTGGGAATTTGCTGATCATGATTGGCAGTGGGAACATCATCGAATATGGGATCGGCACCCTTATTCACAGGAGTCACCATCTGGTTACAGCAGCAGATGGCCTGGTGATGGTTCCGGGTAGATCAATTACCCAATAAATTCATGCTTGTTGCTAAGAGCTAGAAGCTGTTTCAAAGAATTGGTCAGTAATGTAATCATGGATTTTAGACCCCCCACCTCAGTTTTCAAATCTAAGATAAAAGCAAGGAGGGGGTGGTGAATAACCTTTAACAGTTTTTAACACGTTTATTGTTAATAGATATATATATAATGTTGTAACAAACGTAAATGTTAGCAAAATTATATAATTCACAGATATGGATGTAAATTGTTATCAGAAAAGTTAATAAAATATATTTATTTTTAAAACAAGTATTGGCCACGCAAAAAAAACAAATCTAAGCTAGAATCTGTGTAAGAGGTCTGGTCAGGGGAGTTGGGAACAGAAACATCAGGTGCTGTGGAAGAACGCACCAAATTATTAGCAACATCCTGGTCGTTTGTCATCTTGGCCAATGGGGCAAAGCGTTTACTGCAAGGTAAAGCGTCCTCAAGTGTTGATTGTAGTCGCTGACCAGAATCGGGGTGTACTAGTGCGGTTGTTAACAGTGAGTGTGCTTTACCCACAGTATGTTGCTCCTGGGCCTGAAGAGTATGTTCCTTAAACATCCCCTGGATTTGCTTTTGCTTGTTTGTGCTGCATGGGGGGGATGAATGGGGTGAGGAAGCAAGGCAGCTGGGGCTGTAGGGAGTATCTCCCACATTCAACCAACAGATTGTCAGAGCGGTCAAGCACACAATTGCCTCCAGCATGTTTTTTGCACATTTTTGTTTTTACCAACCCCCTTACGCATCCCCTTTAGTGGCATTCCTTTTCCCCATTTGTAAATGACACGGGCGTATACCAGAGCTGCAAGCATAGCTATGAAATGGTGGATTACAACATTTTCAGTGAGGTAGACTAGAACAATCAGGGCAACAAGTTTACTTATCAGATCAATGCAAACTGACCCAGTCATACAGCTTAAGATGCTTAGATTTAACAAGGGGTTGAAGATATACCAAACAACAGTAAATTTTGGGTGGAAAATAGACATTAGGTGAGGGTCCAGCATTGGGATGTGGGACTTAGAGTCCCCAGTGGTGGTGGCAATCAGCTGCGGCGGCTCCCCCGTTAGGCAGATGAGTCGACAGTGTGGGTTCAGTTATGAGGCCCCCACTTAGCAGGGCTTCAGGAAGGTCTCTGCACCACCCCCAACAAGCACAAATGGTTCCTAAGTGAACAGCAATGCTCCCTCCTCTTGCATATCTGGACTAGGCCTGGGCGTTGAACTTCACTCCGTTCACGGAGTTTGCGGGGTTTTCTGCACTCCGCGGAGCTCGCAGAGTGCAGAAAACTCCGCTTTCGATGTGCAGTGGAGTTTTTTCCCCGCTTGCGATTGCGAACAGTAAGTTCGCGATTGCGAACAGTAAGTTTGCGAGCGTGAGCTGCCGCTCGGGAACAATTTTTACCCGAGTAGCAGAAATACCAGCACAAACTGCAGATCGCACTGCACTCCACCACTCGTGGAACTTACTGAGTTTTTCAAAACTTTGCAAACTACGCCCAACATGTCCCCCTTGGCTTCGAGAGTTTTGTGTAACACTATTCAAGGCTCAGACGCAGACACCCTAGTTCAGTATTGTTTGAGCTCAGTTCAATCCAGTCTCCTTGGACACAGTCTCACCACAACACAGCCTCCATGTCCTTTTCACACAAGTATCTCCAATCTCTCCCACTTCTGGGATGAGACGTCGTGGTTGCAGAAGAGGCAGTTGATCTTGGTAAGCTGTTAACAGGATGGGTAGTTCTTCGACAAATGCAGATACTGGTGGTGGGGGTCACAGGGCAGGCACTGGACCCACTTCTGGGTCACTTGAGCTAGAGATGGGTAGCCATTTAGACAGGGGCACAGCGGCATGCTAGCAGTCACAGTGAGCACTTTGTAAACGCAGCAGTGGTGACGGTCACAGGCACAAGTCTTAGCTTTGATGGCAAAGATATCCATGGTCACAGTTGTTTCACTTTACCAGCAAGGACACCCCCAATCGTTCTTATTGCACTGCTGAGAGGTTAGCGGCCAATCCACAATTTACATTTGCCACCTCACTTCTGGAGAGACTGTGCCCATACTATTGGGCTCACCAATCAGTCTTTGCCATCTCCATTCTCCTGGCTAGACCCTCAGCACTCGGTCTGGCTGTTACTCCAACACCTCCTGCAGGGTTGGCAGGAGATTTCCCTCTCTCAGTAGGCCGGCTGGCTTCCAGGCACTTAAGGTCAGAGATACAGCTCTTCCAGCAAGGTAAGAGTCCAGGGAATAACCCCTGTCATCTGGGAAGTTGACTGTAAGACAGATGCCTGCTCTGAGGTAAATATAAACAATTGCAAAGAAAGGAATGGTTTAATAAAAATTCCATTCAAACAGAAAAGATAGTGGTCTGTTTGTTGCTCAAAAATAATAAGAGCATAATGTCAAACGGAGCCAGGTTCCACTTTTTTTATTAAATTTAGTAAACCCCTACCTGGTTCTTGTCCTTTGGGCCTATCCACCCCCCCCCCCCCCCAGTTTTTGTAGCTCTGGGTGCACAGCAGTCATCAGCGTATGCTGCAGAGCAAAGTGATGCTCCCTGTAGTACGGTAGTCTCCATCCAGGAGTAACCACATCAGAGGCACAAAGAGGTGTGAGCTTTCTATACCAGGGGGTATCAACAACCACACCATGCAGTGATCAGGGGAAATACAAAAGGCTGGCTCACCTAAAAGATCCTTTCCACACTGAAAAGGAGACTTCAGCCCCACCCTTCACCACCACCACCTTCCAAGTGGCAGTGCTACAGGAAGACTAATCAGCAGCTCCTCTCAGCAAACGGGCTTCAGTGACTTTCTGAAGGTGTCTTGTCTCCTCTGTTCCCACTTTGTTGTCTTCGTCTCTTCCCTCCAGCTTTAGGAATGTCAGCAAAACACTTCCCTGTCTGGGCAAACAATCTCACCTCCATCTTGTGCACAGGAGCAGATTTGGGGCTTCCAAAATGGAATCCAGGGGCATCCATTACACGGGAACCCTTTTGTACATATTGCATGTACCATATAGACACAACATAAACACACACAGTATATATTCGGAATGTTAACACAAGGGTTACTCCAGTGACATATGAAAAGGCCTGATCATGACTATGTATACACAAAACATGGTATGCTGCGCCATCGATCTACATGCTAAACCTGTGTCAGGCTGGCAGTCCAATATCAGGAAATTGAGGGCATACTTGACATGTCCCTCAAGGTGACAGGATAGGTCCATGACCTCATCACGTCAAGGGACAGCATAGGCCTCTATGCACTACATTACCACAAGGCTAGGGCCAAAATTAAATAATCTCTGGATTACCAGCTACTCACAGTCAGGTTTTCAGGATAGGGCATCATGACTTGTACCTCACAGGGAATATTCCCATCCCAATAGCATGTTCAGGCAATATTATGTTTTCCTAAATTAATATTTTTATCTGTTGGAAAGGCGACCCCAGGGGAGACAGAAGTTGTCTGACTGTCCGCCCCGAGGCCCACCTCTCTGTATGGAATAGACCGAGCGCCGTAGGGAGGCCTCCTTGGCGAGGTTCCTCTCCTACAATCGTAACAGCAGAGCAATCACACTACTTACAGATAGACACTACACAGGAAGGATGTTCACAAGAATCTTTATATAAGTACTCAAAGCAAGTTCTTGGCAGGGTAGCGGCAAGGATCGAGGGATCCGTAATGTCGTGGTCTCGGGGGAAGGGGGTAGCGGGACAGTCTTGGCACCCACTGGTGCGTGGATAGTTCAAGGGTTCAGGCCGCGCCAGCGTCAGCAGGGCCTCGAAGATAGTTCAGCTTGGTCAGGCCGCGACAGCGTCAGCATGGCCTCGAAGGTGGTTCAGCTTGGACAGGCCGCGACAGCGTCAGCAGGGCCTCGGAGGTAGTTCCAGGTGCAAGAGTTAGGATCAGGATCAGCCGCGACGAGGTCAGCAGGGCTTCGACTCCAGATACAACTGCCGTCTTGATCCGGGGCTGGCCCAGATATAGGACTGGAGGGCTTTGATGTCCGGACCCTCGCGCCTGGGGGTCAGAGGGGCCGGGATGAAGGGGTCCAGACACCCAGCAGGGGGGCGGAGCCAGCGCCCAGGGAGCCGGGAGAGCGATCGATACCAGGCGTCCGGGGGCGGTGGAAGGCCCATCGAGACTCTCCTCCTCCGGGGTCTGGTCGAGTGGCCACTTTACCACCTGGTAGGATCCTGGTGCCTCAATGTCTGGGCTTCGCTGGGGCCAGGCCCGGGATGGCTGCGGCCACGTGTCCGGGGCGTGAGGGTCCCAAGATGGAGTCGGGCCGGTAAGGGTGGCCTGGTCAGGGTGCCAGGCTGGCAGCGTTGGCGAGCAGGTTCTGCCGGGGTACCCGGGAGGGGGAGAGCTGCAGGTGGCCGGGGAGGCTGCTCGCGCCGATGGTTCGTGAATGTGCGTGTCAGGGGGGTCGATAGTAGGTAAATGGAGGGCCGATGTCGTCCCGGGCCCTCCATGCGGATGGGGTCGGACCACGCCACGAGGCCGTGTCCAACACACGTCCCCTCCAGCTGAAGGCGGGGAGAGTCACCCATCTTCCTGGGGGCTCTCTTCGTCGAGGCGGAACAACCGGGACAGGCCGTCAGCGTTGGCGTGGTCACTGCCAGGGCGATGCTCCACAGTGAAATCCATGCCTTGGAGGGAGATGGACCATCGCAGCAGTTTGGGATTTTCGCCACGCATGTGCATCAGCCACCTTAGGGGCCGGTGGTCAGTCTGCACCCGGAAGTGGGTGCCGAAGAGGTAGGGCCTGAGTTTCTTGAGGGCCCACGCGACAGCGAAGGCTTCTCTCTTGATGGTGCTCCATCGCTGCTCTCGGGCCAGCAGCCGCCGGCTGATGAAGGCCACAGGATGGTCAGTTCCCGCGGAGTCCATTTGCGATAGGACCGCCCCGATGCCGTGTTCCGAGGCGTCGGTCTGGACCACAAACTCTCGGCTGTAGTCGGGGGCCTGGAGCACAGGGGCGGTACACATGGCTGCTTTCAAGGTCTCGAAGGCCACCTGACACGCGGGTGTCCACTGCACTTTCTGTGGCCGGTTCTTCGAGGTCAGTTCCATGAGGGGCCCCACAATGCTCCCATAGTTCTTGATAAAACGCCGATAGTACCCCGTGAGCCCCAGGAAGGCTTGGACGGCGGTCTGGTTGACCGGGGGTTCCCAGGCTAGGATGGCGTCGATCTTGGGTTGGAGGGGAACCACTTGGCCGCTCCCCACTTGGTGTCCCAGATAGGTCACGGACCCTTGGCCTATCTGGCATTTGCTGGCTTTCACAGTTAGCCCGGCCCGGCGGAGGGCGGCCAGGACTTCCCAGAGGTGTTTCAGGTGCTCAGCCCAGTGGAGGCTGTAGACCGCAATGTCGTCTAGGTAGGCGGTACTGAACTCTTCTAGCCCCGCCAGTACTTTGTTTACTAGTCTCTGGAAGGTGGACGTTTTTCATGCCGAAGGGCATCACCTTGAACTGGAAGTGGCCGTCGGGCGTGGAGAAGGCGGAGCGCTCCTGGGCGCCAGGGGTGAGGCCGATCTGCCAATACCCGGCGGTGAGGTCGAAGGTACTGAGGTACTTGGCGGCCCCCAGGCGGTCGATCAGTTCATCGGCCCGGGGGATGGGATGTGCGTCGGTTCTCGTAACGGCATTCAGCCCCCGGTAGTCGACGCAAAACCGGAGTTCTGGCGGGGTGCCAGGTGCGGCGGCCTTGGGGACCAGAACCACTGGGCTGGCCCAGGGACTGTCGGAGGGTTCGACTACCCCCAGGGCCAGCATCTTGGTGACTTCCGTATGGATGCAGGCCCGAACTCGGTCGGGGACCTGGTAGGCCCGGTGTCGTACTCGCTGACTGTCCCCGGTGTCGACATCGTGGACACACCATTGGGTAACCCCGGGGGTGAGGGAGAACAGATCTGTGAATTGTCCCAACAGCTCTTGACAGTCCCGGCGCTGTGCGGGGGTCAGGTCGGGGGAGAGAGAGATCCCTTCGACGGAGCCGTCCTTCTCCGTGCACTTTAGGAGGTCGGGCAAGGGCTCGGAGTCGTCTTCGGCCCCATCGTCGGTAGCGAGGAGTAGGCTCAGTTCGGTGCGGGCAAAATGAGGTTTGAGCCGGTTGGCGTGCAGAACCCGGAGGGGGTTCCGGGGAGACTCCATATCACGAGGTAAGTGACGGGGCTCTTGCGCTCGATCACCTTGAAGGGCCCCGACCATTTGTCCTGGAGGGCACATGGTTCGACCGGGGACATGACCCAGACCCGCTGGCCCGGCTCGAACTCGATGGAGGAGGAGTGCTGGTCGTACCAGCGTTTCATGTCCTCCTGACTGGCCTCCAGGTTGGCCTCTGCAAGGGCCCGGAACTTCCGAGTCTGGTTTCGGAGGGTCAGGAGGTACCGGTAGACATCCGGTGGTGCGCTTTGGACGGTAGTTTCCCAGCCCTCTTTGACTAGGCTGAGCGGACCTCGGACAGGGTGTCCGTACAAGAGTTCAAAGGGGCTAAACCCCAGGGACTTCTGTGGTACCTCCCGATAGGCAAACAGGAGGCAGGGCAGCAGGACATCCCATTTGCGTCGTAGTGGCTCTTCTAGGCCCTGGATCATTCCCTTGAGTGTCCGGTTGAACCGCTCCACAAGTCCATTCCCTTGGGGATGATACGGGGTGGTGAACTTGTATGTGACCCCGCACTGTTGCCACAGGGACCGCATATGCCTAGATATAAAGTTCGTGCCCCGATCGCTCACGACCTCCCGGGGGAATCCTACTCGGGAGAAGATCCCCATCAAGGCTCGCCCCACCACGGGAGCGGTGATGGTTCTGAGGGGGATGGCCTCAGGATAGCGGGTGGCGTGGTCCACTAGGACAAGTATGAAGCGATGCCCTTGCGAGGTTTGAGGGTCCAGGGGCCCCACAATGTCTATTCCCACTCGCTCGAAGGGGGTGGTCACTACTGGAAAAGGTTGAAGCGGGGCCTTCACCTTCCCCCCGCTCTTTCCGCTGGCTTGGCATGTCGAGCAGGTGCGGCAGTGGTTATGTACATCATTGCGCATTTTGGGCCAGTAGAAATGGGTCACCAGGCGGCTGTAAGTTTTGTCCTGCCCCAGGTGCCCTGCGAGGGGCACATCGTGCGCCAGGTTCAAAAGGAAGTCTCTGAATCGCAGGGGAACCACTAGCACTCGGCTGGCCCCCAGCTCGGCAATTTTCTGTTCACTATATAGGAGGTCATGGTCCCAGTAGACCCAGTGGGACCCTGAGGTGTCCCCGGTAGCTTGGGCAGCGGCTTGTTGGCGGGTCCCCTCGAGGGAAGGGCAGGTCTTCTGTTCCTGCCGAAACTGTTCTCGGGTGGGACCACCCTCTTGGCGCCATTGGGCGAGTTCGGGGATGTCACTGAGCTCGTGGTGGTTTCCGGGCTCCGAGGGCCTGGTCTCGGAGTCGCATTCTTCATGGATGGCAGAGGGTGGTGGCTCGGGCCACTCCGGCTCTTCGGTCGGGGCGGCCTCGGTCGCTGCCGGGGCTCGGGCCGCCATAGATCGGGTCGTCGCACAGACCCACTCTGGTAATTCCATCATTCCTAGGTGCTCTCTCCGCTCGACGTGGGCCCAGGGAGAGCTCTCGAGGTCGTTCCCAAGGAGGCAGTCCACGGGGGCGTCGTCCCGGACGGTCACCTTGAGGGTGCCCGACACTCCCCCCCATTCGAAGGGAATTCGGGCCATCTGGCATAGAGCTTCGGAGTTGTCGGCGGCCCTCACGGGGCAGCGTACGTTCGGGATGATCTGTTCGGGGGTCACCAAGTGGCAGCGGACAGCCGTCACACTGGCTCCCGTGTCTCGGAGGGCCTCGGTCCGTCGTCCATTGATGTGGACCCACTGACGGTATTTTCGAGTGTTGCTCGGTAGTGGGGCCTGGGGGACCAGGTCTCTATTGCCCAGGCAGGCTAGGGCCATGGCGGCCGGTTCATACTCGATTTGATCTTCCTCGTAGACCTCTTCGTCTTCTTCTCTCTCTTCTCCCAGAGCTGCAGCAGCGAACAGTGCCGGGACGCTGGTTCATGGGGCAGAGGGGGTCACTGGCATAGTGACCGGTCCGCTGGCATCTGTGGCAAGTAATGTTTGGGGGGGGCCCTGGCCGTGCTGGGGGGTCCCTCTTCCGGGACGGCGAAGTGTTACTCGGGGGGTTCCCTGGAGGGGGACCCCGGCCCGAGGCCGGCGGGAAGCTTCGGCTCTGGTTCTGTCCTCCTCCGCCCCCCCGCTGGCGGGGGTGCCCCCGGCCGCCCTGACCGGTTTCTCCAATCGGTGTTCGGGGGACCCGGGTGCTCACCCATCGATCTGCCTCGACGGCGAGTTTCCGGGGCTCGGTTAGCTTGCTGTCGAGTAGATGCTGTCGGAGCTCGACAAAGCAGTTGTTGGAGAGGTGCTCCCAAACGATGAGGTCGAACAGCTGCTCGTAGGTGGACACTTTGCTGCCCTTTATCCATCCTTCTAGGGCCCTGCTATAAAAGTTCACGTACTCGACCCACGTGGTACCGGGGATTTTCTTGCAGTCTCTGAATCTCTGCCGGTACATCTCGGGGGTGAGGCCATACCGGACAAGCAGGGCGTCCTTCATGTGGTCATAGGAGGACATTACGTCGTCGGCCAGCTCCAGCAGGGTGTCTCTTCCTTCGCTGACGAATCTCCCCCATAAGCCGGCACCCCAGTCTGTTCGCGGAATGCGGTGCGCGGTCATGGCCACTTCGTACGCCTTGAACCATTGCTGGATATCGTCATTCTTGTAGTACTCCTTGACGATATCCTTCGGGATGTGGACCTTTGGGTCGGCAGGAGGTGAGGGGTTCCGGGCTACCGTGGCGCCAGCTTCTTCGAGTTTGGCTTTGATTTCGAGTTCTTTGAGGCCACGCTTGTGTTCGTATGCGAGTTTTTTTTCTTCCAATTCTCTTTGCCGCCGCCTCTCTTCCAGATCTCCCTCTAATCGCAGTTGTTCAAGGGCCATTTTCTTTTCTGCTAATTGGAGTTCCCCGTTCAGCCGGAGTCGGGCGAGCTCTAGTTCATGGAGCCGACTCCTCTCTCGCTCCCGGGCATCTTCGTGGGAGAGGCCCGGGTCCCTATTGGCGGTTCTTTCCTCTATGGGGGCTATGACGGTACTCACGGGTACTTCTCGGACAATGTCATCGTTCGTTTGGGGTGGGGTCTCTCTGGTCTCCACCCAGGTTTGCAGCGCTTCTTTGAAATCGTCCTTTGTGCTTAGTCCAGTGGTAGCGATACCCAAGTCTTTGCAAAATTGTTTAAGTTCTTTATGGGTATACTCCTCTAACAGGTCTTTCTGGAATTCTGCGGTCGTTCCGGCTTCCTTAGTAGTCATCGTGGCTGTGGGTCTCTGTCAGTAGTGACGTGTTACTCGCTGTACGATTTGCGTGGGCTCGGATCCCGTCGCTTGCCACCAATGTTGGAAAGGCGACCCCAGGGGAGACAGAAGGTGTCTGACTGTCCGCCCCGAGGCCCACCTCTCTGTATGGAATAGACCGAGCGCCGTAGGGAGGCCTCCTTGGCGAGGTTCCTCTCCTACAATCGTAACAGCAGAGCAATCACACTACTTACAGATAGACACTACACAGGAAGGATGTTCACAAGAATCTTTATATAAGTACTCAAAGCAAGTTCTTGGCAGGGTAGCGGCAAGGATCGAGGGATCCGTAATGTCGTGGTCTCGGGGGAAGGGGGTAGCGGGACAGTCTTGGCACCCACTGGTGCGTGGATAGTTCAAGGGTTCAGGCCGCGCCAGCGTCAGCAGGGCCTCGAAGATAGTTCAGCTTGGTCAGGCCGCGACAGCGTCAGCAGGGCCTCGAAGGTGGTTCAGCTTGGACAGGCCGCGACAGCGTCAGCAGGGCCTCGGAGGTGGTTCAGCTTGGACAGGCCGCGACAGCGTCAGCAGGGCCTCGGAGGTGGTTCAACTTGGACAGGCCGCGACAGCGTCAGCATGGCCTCGAAGGTGGTTCAGCTTGGTCAGGCCGCGACAGCGTCAGCAGGGCCTCGGAGGTGGTTCAGCTTGGTCAGGCCGCGACAGCGTCAGCAGGGCCTCGGAGGTAGTTCCAGGTGCAAGAGTTAGGATCAGGATCAGCCGCGACGAGGTCAGCAGGGCTTCGACTCCAGATACAACTGCCGTCTTGATCCGGGGCTGGCCCAGATATAGGACTGGAGGGCTTTGATGTCCGGACCCTCGCGCCTGGGGGTCAGAGGGGCCGGGATGAAGGGGTCCAGACACCCAGCAGGGGGGCGGAGCCAGCGCCCAGGGAGCCGGGAGAGCGATCGATACCAGGCGTCCGGGGGCGGTGGAAGGTGAATCGAGACTCTCCTCCTCCGGGGTCTGGTCGAGTGGCCACTTTACCACCTGGTAGGATCCTGGTGCCTCAATGTCTGGGCTTCGCTGGGGCCGGGCCCGGGATGGCTGCGGCCACGTGTCCGGGACGTGAGGGTCCCAAGATGGAGTCGGGCCGGAAAGGGTGGCCTGGTCAGGGTGCCAGGCTGGCAGCGTTGGCGAGCAGGTTCTGCCGGGGTACCCGGGAGGGGGAGAGCTGCAGGTGGCCGGGGAGGCTGCTCGCGCCGATGGTTCGTGAATGTGCGTGTCAGGGGGGTCGATAGTAGGTAAATGGAGGGCCGATGTCGTCCCGGGCCCTCCATGCGGATGGGGTCGGACCACGCCACGAGGCCGTGTCCAACATTATCTTTATCTATCTTTATGGTCTTTCCACTCTGCAGGTGTAAATCTGATGTTTTGTGGATACTAAACAAGTGCACATGTGTGGCTCAGTGTATAGTCACTGGTATAAACATACATTATTTCCATGCACACATGCGGTAATAGCTGCTCTTCAGCCTGTAAATGGTAAACAATGAGGATGTTTTATGTTATTTCTTCTGAAGAAGGTCGTGAAGAAAGCTGGCTGAAGCGATACCTGAGGACTTCCTTGCTTCAAGGAGACCTGCCCTTTGACCTGGGGAGGTGAGCTGCAGCTTGGAGAGTGGACAGCAGCCAAGAGCCCAGAACACAAGAAAGTCAATCTGAATAGAGAGAGCTGGTGAGTGGCCTGTAAACCTGACAAGGGGCCTGTAAGTCACAGGCAACAGCCCCTCTAGAAGAGTTCAGAGCAGAAAGGTTCCTTCAACCGCAATACCTGAAGTGGTAGTATCTAAAGACATCTTGGTTCCTTCGCAACACACTAAAAAGGCCTTCACACCCCTGACCCTGGCGGTCTGCAGGACACACCTGAAATAATTCCCACTCACCTGCGTCAGTCTTCCTCCTTGCCTTCCCACTGCTCAACCACAATTCTAGCAGCACTGCCCAGTTCACCAGAAAACAAAACATAAAAGCAACTACAATTAATCACCTTTAACCTTCCTAACCATAGAAGAATTCATCAATGCTGAAAACGCTTGCCTTTGGGATGTCTGTCGTGCCTAGCTACCCAGGGGTGGAGCAGGGGTTATCTTAAGTGTGTATCCCCCTTACCCTGACTAGAAGCAACGGTCCCAATTTGGACAAAGGTACCTACCTCTGCCAAGTAGAGAACCCCATTTCTAACAATAAATTAACATGTCACAAATCAAAATATGTATGTGCAGCAAAAGGATAAAACACTGCTATGAACAATTTGGCCTTAGTAGCTAGCCCCCCCCCCCCCCCATAGCTCAACCCTAGGGAGGAATATAGGGGTAAACAAGGACTCCAATCTTTCAATCATAATCAGATTGGGTTTGTCCAATGTGCCTAAACCGCTAAATGTGTCACTTCTTTCCCTCATATTGGCTATCAAGGTGGCTCTGCACGCATTGCCTGAAATTCTTGGCCCGCACCACTTGCTGGAAGTGTTAGCCCCCCTCCCCTACGCCCCCCCCCCCGCCCCCCAAAAAAAAGATTGGGTCTAGTTGCTCTCCTGACCTGAGCACAGGTTTTTTGCAGAGCTGCCAAGTTTTTCAGGTCCATCCGTGGTGTGCTGCTCCAGTCCACGTTTTTTCCTTGAATTCTGGGACTTGTAGTCTTGTTTATTTCATTATAAAACAGGACTACATGTCCCATAATTTAGAGGGAAAAACCTGGACTGGAGCTGCACTTCACACAACGGCCGCAGAAACTTGGCAGCTATGATAAGACTCACAAGTAGAAGCACCCCGGAGCAACACACAGTAAAGATTGTTCTAGAAATTCACACAAGTGAGACCCCGTCACGAGCCTGGTGAAGAATGAGAGCTCCTGCTGTGAATGATATACCGTCCACGAGGGGTGACCCATCTTTCAGCAGGGACGCAACAACTGCTCCCGGGTGTGATTGGTTCGAAGTTATCTCACTGTGACCAATGAAGAGTGACCCTAATTGGGCTCTCTTGTTAAAGTTCATAATAAATTGTAGCGTATGACCTCCCTGTGTGAGTGTCTTCGCACGGGCTTGTATGGATGTGTGTGTGTGCAAGTTGTGACAGCCTTAGTGCCCCGCCTTCCCAGCAGCAGAATCCTGTGTATGGAACACCTGTGACGTGCCAGGCCCTGCACTGTGATGTCACGAGGTCCAGGCTAGCACCAGCACGGGAATCCTGTGATTGGAACACCTGTGACGTGCCAGGACCTGCACTGTGATGTCACGAGGTTCAGGCTAAAAGCAGAGGGGAATCCTGTGAATGGAACACCTGTGACGTACCAGGCCCTCCACTGTGACGTCAAGAGGTCGAAGCTAGCACCAGCAGGGGAATCCTGTGGATGGAACACCTGTGACGTGCCAGGCCCTGCACTGTGATGTCACGAGGTCCAGGCTAAAAGCAGAGGGGAATCCTGTGATTGGAACACCTGTGACGTGCCAGGCCCTGCTCTGTGATGTCACGAGGTCCAGGCTAACACCAGCAGGGAAATCCTGTGGATGGAACACCTGTGACGTAGTGAAAGAAAAGTTCCCTTGAACTAGACTTCAATAACAGATAGAAAGAACAATCTATAACTACATTGACAATATTTCTGACAAATCCACAAATTAGTCTGAAAGTGGAAGTCACGATTTATTATGTATATAAATGTTAAAATACAATAAAAATTACAATAATGTGCTAGACAACACAATCCTGGAAGCTAAATAAAAGCATTGCATAACAAATTTTAACATTCAATTATGACCCGCATAATTGGTACACAAAGACAGAAACGGTAAGACAAAAAAAATTGTGCAATACAATTCGTATATTCAAACTCCTATTTGTGGCATCGATGTTATGTACTGAAATAATTGATGTATCGACAACGATGACAGAGTCTTGAATTATACAGGACAGGAAAGCGTCGACGCGTTTCGGTGGATTTTCCAGATGTAGGCCACCTTTCTCAAGACTGAACACAATATCTGTCGTAACCAGGGGGTCATTGAAATTTCCCCTTGTGTGAGCAGGGATGGGTCGATTCCCAAACTGAGTCCCTCTATTTACGGGGATGTTGCAGAGTGCATAAAATCAGGATAATAGGCCTGAAAAAGGGACGAGGATATTGCATCTATTAGAATGATATCTCCCTATTCGGAACGTTAAAAAGCGTCTCTTTGTCTTTAAAACACCAGGGGGTAGCCTGGATGAATGGCCGTCGGAGGGTAACTGTTAGTTGGAATGTCGAGCCATGAGGATTGCTCCTATGTAAGCAATGTGAGGCTCAGCCCTCTTCACGCTCGGGCACTCGTTGCAGGGGTAAACCGCTTGTCCCCAGCTTCTGTATTTTCCGTAGCCTGTACACCTGTGACGTGCCAGGACCTGCACTGTGATGTCACGAGGTCCAGGCTAGCACCAGCAGGGGAATCCTGTGGATGGAACACCTGTGACGTGCCAGGCCCTGCACTGTGATGTCACGAGGTCCAGGCTAAAAGCAGAGGGGAATCCTGTGAATGGAACACCTGTGACGTACCAGGCCCTCCACTGTGACTACAAGAGGTCGAGGCTAGCACCAGCAGGGGAATCCTGTGGTTGGAACACCTGTGACGTGCCAGGACCTGCACTGTGACGTCACGAGGTTCAGGCTAAAAGCAGAGGGGAATCCTGTGATTGGAACACCTGTGACGTGCCAGGCCCTCCCTCCACTGTGACGTCACGAGGTCGAGGCTAGCAGCAGCAGGGGAATCCTGTGGATGGAACACCTGTGACGTTCCAGGCCCTCCCTCCCCTGTGATGTCATGAGGTCGAGGCTAAGTGCAGAGGGGAGGCCTCCGCCGGAGCAGAGACAAGGAGAGGCCCCTGAGGGGGCAGAAGGTCGGGCAGGATTAGATCGTCTTTGAGGGTCATCGCAGGATCCTTTTGTGACTAAATTGATCTTTGCTTATTTTTTTGGTAATTGAATTAATATCCGTGTCTCGGCTGCAACACTTGTCATCGCCCATAAGCCGGTGATGCATGATGACAGGTTGAATGTCTATTGTGACGTGTCCGTGGTATACAAGGCTGGTAACCAGGCAGCCGCAGCATTGCACTCATGAGCACCGGACGGAGAGGACCACTGCTGGCGGCCGGAGCCAGGCCCCCCGAGAGGCCGAGGGGGCCGGGGCCTCACAGGCTCCAAAAAGAACTGGACGGGGCTGGGTGAAAGGCACAAGGTGAGTATAGAAACCAAATGAAAACCGAACTTGAAACCAAACTGAAACCGAACTTGAATTCAAACTTTAAATTGACTTGATACTGGCTTGAATACTGACTTGATACTGGCTTGATACTGACTTGATACTGGCTTTGATACTGACTTGATACTGACTCGATACTGGCTTGAAACTTCCCTCCTCATTCCTTTCTCTTTCCCCGTTTTTCCTTCTCTGCCTTGCATTCTATCTCTCCTCTCCTATCCCCTTCTCCCCTTTTTTTTAAGTTCCCTTTTTCTCCATCACTCTTTAATTCTCTCCCCTTCTGTCACTCCCCTCCCCTTCCCATTCAATCCATTCCGGTCTTATCCTGCACTCTCTATCTCCTTTTCCATCTCCCCTCCTCCCCTTCCTTTCTTTCCCCTCCTTCCTCCATTCACAGCCTCTTTCCTTCCAATCTGTAACCATCACCTCTGCTCCTTTTCTTCTCCCCTTCCACTTACCCATCCTTTTTTCCTTATTCTTCCTTCCTTCACCTCCCTTCCTCTTCACCATTCCCTCCCCTTTCCCCTCACCCATCCCTTCCCCTAATTACCCTTCCCCTCACCTCCCTCTCTCTCATTTGCCCTCTCCCATCCATTCTCCCTTTCTTTCCCTGCCTTTCTCCTTCTTTCTCTTCTCCGCCTTCTTCCTCTCATTCCTTTCCTTTCTTTTCTTTTCCATTCCATTCCCCAACCCATCCCTTCTTTCCCTTTACCCCACCCTCCAACTACCCCTCTCCGTCCATGTCCCCCCTTTATTTCCATTACTTGCTTCTTTACCTCTTTAATCCTCTATCCTTCTGTCACTCCCCCTTCCCTGCCATCCCATTCACTGCCTTACCTCCCCTCCCATCCCATTCTGTTACCCCACACACACAACCCCACACAAAACCCCCACACACAACCCCACACACAACCCCCCACACACAACCCCTTCCACACACACAACCCCCCACACACAAACCCCCACACACAACCCCACACACAACCCCCCCACACAACCCCTTCCACACACACAACCCCCCCCACACACACACAACCTCACACACACACCCATACACACAACCCCACATACACACAACCCCCACACACACAACCCCCCCCACACACAACCACAACCCCCACACACACAACCACAACCCCCCACACACACAACCCCACAAACACAATCCCCCACCCACCCACACATACAACTCCACACACACAACCACAACACACACCAACCCCCACACACACAACCCCACAAAACAAACCCCCCACACACAAAACCCCCCACACATACACAACACAACCCCCACACAAAACCCCAAAACCACACACAACCACACTACCCCCACACACAACCCCACACACCACACACAACCCACACACCACACCAACCCCACATACACACAACCCACACACAAACACAACCCCCCACACACAACCCCAACACACACAACCACAACCCCCAGACACATACAACCACAACCCCCAGACACATACAACCACAACCCCCCACACACAACCCCCCACACACAAAACCCCACAAACACCCCCCCACAAACACCCACACACACAACCCCACACAAACAACCCCACACAACCACAAAACCTCCCCCACACACACAATCCCACACACACAACCCCACACACACTCCACAACCCTACACACAACACCACAACCCCACACAACCACACAGAAACCCACACAACCACACACACAACCACACACATGCTACCCCCACACACATACAACTCCACCACACTCCACACACCACACACAACCCCACACACACACACACAACCACACACACCACCCTACACACAACCCACCACACACACAACCCCCACACACAACCTCCCCCTCTCACACAAACACACAACCTCCCCCCTCACACACAAACACACAACCCCACACACACAACCCCTAACACACAACCCCACACACACAACCCCTAACACACACAGCCCCACACACACAACCCCTAACACACACAGCCCCACACACACACAACCTCCCACATATACAACCCCACACACACAATCCCCCCACACACAAAACCACACACACGCAACCACACACACACAAACCCCCCACACACACAACCCCATTCAGACAACCCTACACACACAAGACCCCTAACACACACAACCCTCACATGCACAGAACCCCACACACAACCCTCCACACACAAACCTGTACACACGCAACCCCACACCACACACACACAACCCCACATGCACAACCCCACACACAACCCCCAACAAACACACAACCCCATACACACACAACCCCACACATACACAACCCCACAAACACATGACCCCACACACACCACCCCCACAGTGAGAGTGTCAGTGAGAGTGTGTCAGTGAGAGTGTCGGTGAGTGTGTCAGTGAAAGTGTCAGTGAGAGTGTCAGTGTCAGTGAGTGTCAGTGAGTGTCCGTGAGTGTTGATGAGATTGTCAGTGAGAGTGTCAGTGTCAGTGAGTGTCAATGAGAGTGTCAGTGAGAGTGTCAGTGAGTGTGTCAGTGAGAGTGTCAGTGATTGTCAGTGAGTGTGTAAGTGAGAGTGTCAGTGAGTGTGTCAGTGAGAGTGTCAATGTCAGTGAGAGTGTCAGTGAGACTGTCAGTGAGAGTGTCAGTGAGAGTGTCTGTGTCAGTGTGAGTGTTAGTGAGCGTGTCAGTGTCAGTATCAGTGAGTATCAGTGTCAGTAAGTGTCAGTGAGAGTGTCAGTGAGGGTGTCCGTGAGAATGTCCGTGAGAGTGTTGTCAGTGAGAGTGTCAGTGAGAGTGTCAGTGTCAGAGTGAGTGTCAGTGAGAGTGTCAGTGAATGTGTCAGTGTCAGTGAGAGTGTCAGTGTGAGTGTCAGTGAGAGTGTCAGTGAGTGTCAGTGAGAGTGTCAGTGAGAGTGTCAGTGTCAGTGAGTGTCTCATTGAGAGTGTCAGTGAGTGTCAGTGAAAGTGTCAGTGAGTGTCAGTGAGAGTGTCAGTGACTGTCAGTGAGTATCAGTGAGAGTGTCAGTGAGAGTGTCAGTGTCAGTGAGTGTGTCAGTGTCAGTGAGTGTCAGTGAGAGTGTCAGTGAGTGTGTCAGTGAATGTGTCAGTGAGTGTCAGTGTGAGTGTCCGTGAGTGTCAGTGAGAGTGTCAGTGTGAGTGTCCGTGAGTGTCAGTGAGAGTGTCATTGTCAGTGAGAGTGTATGTGTCAGTGAGTGTCACTGAGTGTGTCAGTGAGAGTGTCAGTGAGTGTCAGTGAGTGTCAGTGAGAGTGTCAGTGAGTATCAGTGAGAGTGTCAGTGTCAGTGAGAGTGTCAGTTTCAGTGTGAGTGTCAGTGTGAGTGTGAGTGAGAGTGTCAGTGAGTGTCAGTGAGTGTGTCAGTGAGAGTGTCAGTGAGAGTGTCAGTGAGAGTGTCAGTGAGTGTCAGTGAGTGTCAGTGAGAGTGTCAGTGAGAGTGTCTGTTTCAGTGTGAGTGTCAGTGTGTCAGTGAGAGTGTCAGTGAGAGTGAGTGAGAGTGTGAGTGAGAGTGTGAGTGAGTGTGTCAGTGAGAGTGTCAGTGAGAGTGTCAGTGAGAGTGTCATTGAAAGTGTCCGTGAGAGTGTCAGTGAGTGTCAGAGAGAGTGTCAGTGTCAGTGTGAGTGTCAGTGTGTGTCAGTGAGTGTCAGTGAGAGTGTCAATGAGAGTGTCAGTGTCAGTGTGAGGGAGAGTGTCAGTGTGAGTGAGTGTCAGTGTCAGTGAGAGTGTCAGTGAGAGTATCAGTGAAAGTGTCAGTGAGTGTGAGTGAGAGTGTGAGTGAGAGTGTCAGAGTCAGTGTCAGTGAGTGTGTCAGTGAGTGTGTCAGAGTCAGTGTCAGTGAGAGTGTCAGTGAGTGTGTCAGTGAGAGTTTCAGCGAAAGTGTCATTGAAAGTGTCAGTGAGAGTTTCAGCGAGACTGTCAGTGAGTGTCAGTGAGAGTGTCAGTGAGTGTCAGTAAGTGTGTCAGTGAGAGTGTCAGTGAGAGTGTCAGTGTCAGTGAGAGTGTCAGCGAGAGTGTCAGTGTCAGTGTGAGTGTCAGTGAGAGTGTCAATGAGAGTGTCAGTGTCAGTGTGAGTGAGAGTGTCAGTGTCAGTGTCAGTGGGAGTGTCAGTGTCAGTGTCAGTGAGAGTGTCAGTGTCAGTAAGAGTGTCAGTGAGAGTGTCAGTGAGTGTGAGTGAGTGTCAGAGTCAGTGTCAGTGTGAGTGAGAGTGAGTGTGAGTGAGAGTGTCAGTGTCAGTGAGTGTCAGTGAGTGTGTCAGTGAGTGTGTCAGTGAGAGTGTCAGTGAAAGTGTCAGTGAGAGTGTCAGTGAGTGTCAGTGAGTGTCAGTGAGAGTGTCAGTGAGAGTTTCAGTGAGAGTTTCAGTGAGAGTGTCAGTGTCAGTGAGAGTGTCAGCATCAGTGAGTGTCAGTGAGTGTCAGTGAGGGTGTTAGTGTGAGTGTCAGTGAGAGTGTCAGTGAGAGTGTCAGTTTCACTGTGAGTTTCAGTGAGTGTGTCAGTGAGAGTGTGAGTGAGTGTGAGTGTGAGTGTCTGAGTGTGTCAGTGAGAGTGTGAGTGAGTGTGAGTGTGAGTGTCAGTCAGTGTCAGTGAGTGTGTCAGTGAGTGTGTCAGTGAGAGTGTCAGTGAGAGTGTCAGTGAGAGTGTCAGTGAGTGTGTCAGTGAGTATGTCAGTTAGTGTGTCAGTGAGTGTCAGTGAGAGTGTCAATGAGAGTGTCAGAGTCAGTGAGTGTCAGTGAGAGTTTAAATGAGTGTCAGTGAGTGTCAGTGAGAGTGTCAGTGAGAGTGAGAGTGTCAGTGAGAGTGTCAGTGAGAGTGTCAGTTTCACTGTGAGTTTCAGTGAGTGTGTCAGTGTCAGTGAGAGTGTCAGTGAGTGTGTCAGTGAGAGTGTCAGTGAGAGTGTCAGTGAGAGTATCAGTGAGGGTGTCAGTGAGAGTGTCAGTGTCAGTGAGAGTGTCAGAGTGAGTGTCAGAGTGAGTGTCAGTGAGATGGTCAGTGAGAGTGTCATTGAGTGTCAGTGAGAGTGTCAGTGAGAGTGTTAGTGAGAGTGTAGGGAGAGTGTCAGTGTCGGTGAGAGTCAGTGAGTGTGAGAGTGTGAGTGAGAGTGTCATTGAGTGTCAGTGAGAGTGTCATTGAGTGTCAGTGAGAGTGTCAGTGAGAGTGTCAGTGAGAGTGTCAGTGTCAGTGAGAGTGTAAGTGAGAGTGTCAGTGTCAGTGGGTGTGTCAGTGAGTGTGTCAGTGAGTGTCATTGTCAGTGAGTGTGTCAGTGAGTGTGTCAGAGAAAGTGTCAGTGAGTGCCAGTGAGAGTGTCAGTGAGAGTGTCAGTGAGTGTCAGTGAGAGTGTCATTGAGTGTCCTTGAGTGTCAGTGAGAGTGTCAGTGAGAGTGTCAGTGAGAGTGTCAGTGTCCGTAAGAGTGTCAGTGAGAGTGTCAGCATCAGTGAGAGTGTCAGTGAGAGTGTCAGTGTGAATGTCAGTGAGAGTGTCAGTGAGAGTGTCAGTGAGAGTGTCAGTGTCAGTGAGAGTGTCAGTGAGTGTGAGTGAGAGTGTGAGTGAGAGTGTCTGAGTCAGTGTCAGTGAGAGTGTCAGTGAGAGTGTCAGTGAGTGTGTCAGTGAGTGTGTCAGTGTGAGTGTCAGTGAGGATGTCAGTGAAAGCTTCAGTGAAAGTGTCAGTGAGGATGTCAGTGAAAGTGTCAGAGTGTCAGTGAGAGTGTCAGTGAGTGTCAGTGAGAGTGTCAGTGAGTGTCAGTGAGAGTGTCAGTGAGTGTCAGTGAAAGTGTCAGTGAGAGTGTTAGTGAGAGTGTCAGTGAGAGTGTCAGTGAGTGTCAGTGAGAGTGTCAGTGAGTGTCAGTGAGAGTTTCAGTGAGAGTTTCAGTGAGAGTGTCAGTGTCAGTGAGAGTGTCAGTTTCAGTGTGTGTCAGTGAGAGAGTCAGTGAGAGTGTCAGTGAGTGTGTCATTAAGTGTGTCAGTGAGAGTGTCAGTGTCAGTGAGTGTTAGTGGGAGTGTCAGTGAAAGTGTCAGTGAGAGTGTCAGTGTCAGTGAGAGTTTCAGTGAGAGTGTCAGTGAGAGTGTCAGTTTCAGTGTGTGTCAGTGAGTGTCAGTGAGAGTGTCAGTGAGAGTGTCAGTGAGGGTGTCAGTGAGAGTGTCAGTGTCAGTGAGAGTGTCAGAGTGAGTGTCAGAGTGAGTGTCAGTGAGATGGTCAGTGAGAGTGTCATTGAGTGTCAGTGAGAGTGTCAGTGAGAGTGTAGGGAGAGTGTCAGTGTCAGTGAGAGTGTCAGTGAGTGTGAGTGAGAGTGTGAGTGAGAGTGTCATTGAGTGTCAGTGAGAGTGTCAGTAAGAGTGTCAGTGAGAGTGTCAGTGTCAGTGAGAGTGTAAGTGAGAGTGTCAGTGTCAGTGAGTGTGTCAGTGAGTGTGTCAGTGAGTGTCATTGTCAGTGAGTGTGTCAGTGAGTGTGTCAGAGAAAGTGTCAGTGAGTGCCAGTGAGAGTGTCAGTGAGAGTGTCAGTGAGTGTCAGTGAGAGTGTCATTGAGTGTCCTTGAGTGTCAGTGAGAGTGTCAGTGAGAGTGTCAGTGCCAGTGAGAGTGTCAGTGAGAGTGTCAGTGAGAGTGTCAGTGTCCGTAAGAGTGTCAGTGAGAGTGTCAGCATCAGTGAGAGTGTCAGTGAGAGTGTCAGTGAGAGTGTCAGTGTGAATGTCAGTGAGAGTGTCAGTGAGAGTGTCAGTGAGTGTCAGTGTCAGTGAGAGTGTCAGTGAGTGTGAGTGAGAGTGTGAGTGAGAGTGTGAGTGAGAGTGTGAGTGAGAGTGTCAGAGTCAGTGTCAGTGAGAGTGTCAGTGAGAGTGTCAGTGAGTGTGTCAGTGAGTGTGTCAGTGAGAGTGTCAGTGTGAGTGTCAGTGTGAGTGTCAGTGAGGATGTCAGTGAAAGCTTCAGTGAGGATGTCAGTGAAAGTGTTAGTGAGAGTGTCAGTGAGAGTGTCAGTGAGTGTCAGTGAGAGTGTCAGTGAGAGTGTCAGTGAGTGTCAGTGAGAGTGTCAGTGAGTGTCAGTGAAAGTGTCAGTGAGAGTGTTAGTGAGAGTGTCAGTGAGTGTCAGTGAGAGTGTCAGTGTCAGTGAGAGTGTGAGTGAGAGTGTGAGTGAGAGTGTGAGTGAGAGTGTCAGAGTCAGTGTCAGTGAGAGTGTCAGTGAGAGTGTCAGTGAGTGTGTCAGTGAGTGTGTCAGTGAGAGTGTCAGTGTGAGTGTCAGTGTGAGTGTCAGTGAGGATGTCAGTGAAAGCTTCAGTGAGGATGTCAGTGAGAGTGTCAGTGAGAGTGTCAGTGAGTGTCAGTGAGAGTGTCAGTGAGTGTCAGTGAGTGTCAGTGAGTGTCAGTGAAAGTGTCAGTGAGAGTGTTAGTGAGAGTGTCAGTGAGTGTCAGTGAGAGTGTCAGTGAGTGTCAGTGAGAGTTTCAGTGAGAGTTTCAGTGAGAGTGTCAGTGTCAGTGAGAGTGTCAGTGAGTGTGTCATTAAGTGTGTCAGTGAGAGTGTCAGTGTCAGTGAGTGTTAGTGGGAGTGTCAGTGAAAGTGTCAGTGAGAGTGTCAGTGTCAGTGAGTTTCAGTGAGAGTGTCAGTGAGAGTGTCAGTTTCAGTGAGAGTGTCAGTGAGAGTGTCAGTGAGGGTGTCAGTGAGTGTGTCAGGGAGTGTGTCAGGGAGTGTCAGTGAAAGTGTCAGTGAGAGTGTCAGAGTGTCAGTGAGAGTGTCAGCGAGAGTCAGTGAGAGTGTCGGTGAGTGTCAGTGAGAGTGTCAATGAGTGTCAGTGAGAGTGTCAGTGAGTGTCAGTGAATATCAGTGAGAGTGTCAGTGAGATTGTCAGTGAGTTTCAGTGAGAGTGCCAGTGTGAGTGAGTGTCAGTTTCAGTGTGAATGTCAGTGAGAGTGTCAGTGAAAGTGTCAGTGTGAGTGAGAGTGTGAGTGAGTGTGAGTGAGAGTGAGAGTGTCAGTGTCAGTGAGAGTGTCAGTGAGAGTGTCAGGGAAAGTGTCAGTGAGAGTGTCAGTGAGAGTGTCAGTGAGAGTGTCAGTGAGTGTCAGTGAGAGTGTCAGTGAGTATCAGTGAGAGTGTCAGTGAGTGTCAGTGAGTTTCAGTGAGTATCAGTGAGTGTCAGTGAGAGTGTCAGTGAGAGTGTCAGTGAGAGTTTCAGTGAGAGTGTCAGTGTCAATGAGAGTGTCAGTTGCAGTGTGAGTGTCAGTGAGAGTGTCAGTGAGAGTGTCAGTGAGAGTGTCAGTGAATGTCATTGAGTGTCAGTGAGAGTGTCAGTGTCAGTGAGAGTTTGAGTGAGAGTGTCAGTGAGAGTGTCAGTGTCAGTGAGAGTATCAGTGAGTTTTAATGAGTGTGAGTGAGAGTGTCAGTGAGTGTCAGTGAGAGTGTGAGTGAGAGTGTCAGTGAGTGTCAGTGTCAGCGAGTGTCAGTGAGAGTGTCAGTGAGTGTGTCAGTGAGAGTGTCAGTGAAAGTGTCAGTGAGAGTCAGTGAGAGTGTCAGTGAGATTGTCAGTGAGTGTCAGTGAGAGTGTCAGTGTCAGTGAGAGTGTCAGAGAGTTTGAGAGAGAGTGTGAGTGAGAGTGTCAGTGAGAGTGTCAGTGAGTGTGTCAGTGAGTGTCAGTGAGTGTCAGTGAGAGTGTTGGTGTCAGTGAGTGTGTCAGAGAAAGTGTCAGTGAGAGTGTGAGTGTCAGTGAGAGTGTGAGTGAGTGTCCTTGAGTGTCAGTGAGAGTGTCAGTTAGAGTGTCAGTGAGAGTGTCAGTGAGAGTGTCAGTGTCAGCGAGAGTGTCAGTGAGAGTGTCAGTGAGTGTCATTGAAAGTGTCAGTGTCAGTGAGAGTGTCAGTGAGAGTGTCAATGAGATTGTCAGTGTCAGTGAGAGTGTCAGTGTCAGTGAGAGTGTCAGCATCAGTGAGAGTGTCAGTGAGTGTCAGTGAGAGTGTCAGTGAGAGTGTCAGTGAGAGTGTCAGTGAGAGTGTCAGTTTCACTGTGAGTGTCAGTGAGAGTGCCAGTGAGTGTGAGTGAGAGTGTGAGTGTGAGTGTGTCAGTGAGAGTGTCAGTGAGAGTGTCAGTGAGTGTCACTGAGAGTTTCAGTGAGAGTGTCAGTGTCAGTGTCAATTTCAGTGCGAGTGCCAGTGAGAGTGTCAGTGAGAGTGTCAGTGTCAGTGAGAGTGTCAGTGAGTGTGAGTGAGTGTGAGTGAGAGTGTCAGTGTCAGTGAGTGTGTCAGTGAGTGTGTTAGTGTGAGTGTCAGTTAGGATGTCAGTGAGAGTGTCAGTGAGTGTCAGTGAGAGTGTCAGTGAGTGTCAGTGAGAGTTTCAGTGAGAGTTTCAGTGAGAGTGTCAGTGTCAGTGAGAGTGTCAGTTTCAGTGTGTGTCAGTGAGAGTGTCAGTGAGAGTGTCAGTGAGTGTGTCATTAAGTGTGTCAGTGAGAGTGTCAGTGTCAGTGAGTGTTAGTGGGAGTGTCAGTGAAAGTGTCAGTGAGAGTGTCAGTGTCAGTGAGAGTTTCAGTGAGAGTGTCAGTGAGAGTGTCAGTTTCAGTGTGTGTCAGTGAGTGTCAGTGAGAGTGTCAGTGAGAGTGTCAGTGAGGGTGTCAGTGAGAGTGTCAGTGTCAGTGAGAGTGTCAGAGTGAGTGTCAGAGTGAGTGTCAGTGAGATGGTCAGTGAGAGTGTCATTGAGTGTCAGTGAGAGTGTCAGTGAGAGTGTTAGTGAGAGTGTAGGGAGAGTGTCAGTGTCAGTGAGAGTGTCAGTGAGTGTGAGTGAGAGTGTGAGTGAGAGTGTCATTGAGTGTCAGTGAGAGTGTCATTGAGTGTCAGTGAGAGTGTCAGTGAGAGTGTCAGTGTCAGTGAGAGTGTAAGTGAGAGTGTCAGTGTCAGTGAGTGTGTCAGTGAGTGTGTCAGTGAGTGTCATTGTCAGTGAGTGTGTCAGTGAGTGTGTCAGAGAAAGTGTCAGTGAGTGCCAGTGAGAGTGTCAGTGAGAGTGTCAGTGAGTGTCAGTGAGAGTGTCATTGAGTGTCCTTGAGTGTCAGTGAGAGTGTCAGTGAGAGTGTCAGTGTCAGTGAGAGTGTCAGTGAGAGTGTCAGTGAGAGTGTCAGTGTCCGTAAGAGTGTCAGTGAGAGTGTCAGCATCAGTGAGAGTGTCAGTGAGAGTGTCAGTGAGAGTGTCAGTGTGAATGTCAGTGAGAGTGTCAGTGAGAGTGTCAGTGTCAGTGAGAGTGTCAGTGAGTGTGAGTGAGAGTGTGAGTGAGAGTGTGAGTGAGAGTGTGAGTGAGAGTGTCAGTCAGTGTCAGTGAGAGTGTCAGTGAGAGTGTCAGTGAGTGTGTCAGTGAGTGTGTCAGTGAGAGTGTCAGTGTGAGTGTCAGTGTGAGTGTCAGTGAGGATGTCAGTGAAAGCTTCAGTGAGGATGTCAGTGAAAGTGTCAGTGAGAGTGTCAGTGAGAGTGTCAGTGAGTGTCAGTGAGAGTGTCAGTGAGTGTCAGTGAGAGTGTCAGTGAGTGTCAGTGAAAGTGTCAGTGAGAGTGTTAGTGAGAGTGCCAGTGAGTGTCAGTGAGCATGTCAGTGAGTGTCAGTGAGAGTGTCAGTGAGTGTCAGTGAGAGTTTCAGTGAGAGTTTCAGTGAGAGTGTCAGTGTCAGTGAGAGTGTCAGTTTCAGTGTGTGTCAGTGAGAGTGTCAGTGAGAGTGTCAGTGAGTGTGTCATTAAGTGTGTCAGTGAGAGTGTCAGTGTCAGTGAGTGTTAGTGGGAGTGTCAGTGAAAGTGTCAGTGAGAGTGTCAGTGTCAGTGAGAGTTTCAGTGAGAGTGTCAGTGAGAGTGTCAGTTTCAGTGAGAGTGTCAGTGAGAGTGTCAGTGAGGGTGTCAGTGAGGGTGTCAGTGAGTGTGTCAGGGAGTGTGTCAGGGAGTGTCAGTGAAAGTGTCAGTGAGAGTGTCAGAGTGTCAGTGAGAGTGTCAGCGAGAGTCAGTGAGAGTGTCGGTGAGTGTCAGTGAGAGTGTCAGTGAGTGTCAGTGAGAGTGTCAGTGAGTGTCAGTGAATATCAGTGAGAGTGTCAGTGAGATTGTCAGTGAGTTTCAGTGAGAGTGCCAGTGTGAGTGAGTGTCAGTTTCAGTGTGAGTGTCAGTGAGAGTGTCAGTGAAAGTGTCAGTGTGAGTGAGAGTGTGAGTGAGTGTGAGTGAGAGTGTGAGTGAGAGTGTGAGTGTCAGTGAGGGTGTCAGTGAGGGTGCCAGTAAGTGTGTCAGTGAGAGTGAGAGTGTCAGTGTCAGTGAGAGTGTCAGGGAAAGTGTCAGTGAAAGTGTCAGTGAGAGTGTCAGTGAGAGTGTCAGTGAGAGTGTCAGTGAGTGTCAGTGAGAGTGTCAGTGAGTATCAGTGAGAGTGTCAGTGAGTGTCAGTGAGTTTCAGTGAGTATCAGTGAGAGTGTCAGTGAGAGTTTCAGTGAGAGTGAGAGTGTCAGTGAGAGTGTCAGTGTCAGTGAGAGTATCAGTGAGTTTGAGTGAGAGTGTGAGTGAGAGTGTCAGTGAGTGTCAGTGAGAGTGTGAGTGAGAGTGTCAGTGAGTGTCAGTGTCAGCGAGTGTCAGTGAGAGTGTCAGTGAGTGTGTCAGTGAGAGTGTCAGTGAAAGTGTCAGTGAGAGTCAGTGAGAGTGTCAGTGAGATTGTCAGTGAGTGTCAGTGAGAGTGTCAGTGTCAGTGAGAGTGTCAGAGAGTTTGAGAGAGAGTGTGAGTGAGAGTGTCAGTGAGAGTGTCAGTGAGTGTGTCAGTGAGTGTCAGTGAGTGTCAGTGAGAGTGTTGGTGTCAGTGAGTGTGTCAGAGAAAGTGTCAGTGAGAGTGTGAGTGTCAGTGAGAGTGTGAGTGAGTGTCCTTGAGTGTCAGTGAGAGTGTCAGTTAGAGTGTCAGTGAGAGTGTCAGTGAGAGTGTCAGTGTCAGCGAGAGTGTCAGTGAGAGTGTCAGTGAGTGTCATTGAAAGTGTCAGTGTCAGTGAGAGTGTCAGTGAGAGTGTCAATGAGATTGTCAGTGTCAGTGAGAGTGTCAGCATCAGTGAGAGTGTCAGTGAGTGTCAGTGAGAGTGTCAGTGAGAGTGTCAGTGAGAGTGTCAGTGAGAGTGTCAGTTTCACTGTGAGTGTCAGTGAGAGTGCCAGTGAGTGTGAGTGAGAGTGGGAGTGTGAGTGTGAGTGTGTCAGTGAGAGTGTCAGTGAGAGTGTCAGTGAGTGTCAGTGAGAGTTTCAGTGAGAGTTTCAGTGAGAGTGTCAGTGTCAGTGAGAGTGTCAGTTTCAGTGTGTGTCAGTGAGAGTGTCAGTGGGAGTGTCAGTGAGTGTGTCACTAAGTGTGTCAGTGAGAGTGTCAGTGTCAGTGAGTGTTAGTGGGAGTGTCAGTGAAAGTGTCAGTGAGAGTGTCAGTGTCAGTGAGAGTTTCAGTGAGAGTGTCAGTGAGAGTGTCAGTTTCAGTGTGTGTCAGTGAGTGTCAGTGAGAGTGTCAGTGAGAGTGTCAGTGAGGGTGTCAGTGAGAGTGTCAGTGTCAGTGAGAGTGTCAGAGTGAGTGTCAGAGTGAGTGTCAGTGAGATGGTCAGTGAGAGTGTCATTGAGTGTCAGTGAGAGTGTCAGTGAGAGTGTTAGTGAGAGTGTAGGGAGAGTGTCAGTGTCAGTGAGAGTGTCAGTGAGTGTGAGTGAGAGTGTGAGTGAGAGTGTCATTGAGTGTCAGTGAGAGTGTCAGTGAGAGTGTCAGTGAGAGTGTCAGTGTCAGTGAGAGTGTAAGTGAGAGTGTCAGTGAGTGTGTCAGTGAGTGTGTCAGTGAGTGTCATTGTCAGTGAGTGTGTCAGTGAGTGTGTCAGAGAAAGTGTCAGTGAGTGTCATTGAGAGTGTCATTGAGTGTCCTTGAGTGTCAGTGAGAGTGTCAGTGAGAGTGTCAGTGTCAGTGAGAGTGTCAGTGAGAGTGTCCGTGAGAGTGTCAGTGTCCTTAAGAGTGTCAGTGAGAGTGTCAGCATCAGTGAGAGTGTCAGTGAGAGTGTCAGTGAGAGTGTCAGTGTGAATGTCAGTGAGAGTGTCAGTGAGAGTGTCAGTGAGAGTGTCAGTGTCAGTGAGAGTGTCAGTGAGTGTGAGTGAGAGTGTGAGTGAGAGTGTGAGTGAGAGTGTGAGTGAGAGTGTCAGAGTCAGTGTCAGTGAGAGTGTCAGTGAGAGTGTCAGTGAGTGTGTCAGTGAGTGTGTCAGTGAGAGTGTCAGTGTGAGTGTCAGTGTGAGTGTCAGTGAGGATGTCAGTGAAAGCTTCAGTGAGGATGTCAGTGAGAGTGTCAGTGAGAGTGTCAGTGAGTGTCAGTGAGAGTGTCAGTGAGTGTCAGTGAAAGTGTCAGTGAGAGTGTTAGTGAGAGTGTCAGTGAGTGTCAGTGAGAGTGTCAGTGAGTGTCAGTGAGAGTTTCAGTGAGAGTTTCAGTGAGAGTGTCAGTGTCAGTGAGAGTGTCAGTGAGTGTGTCATTAAGTGTGTCAGTGAGAGTGTCAGTGTCAGTGAGTGTTAGTGGGAGTGTCAGTGAAAGTGTCAGTGAGAGTGTCAGTGTCAGTGAGTTTCAGTGAGAGTGTCAGTGAGAGTGTCAGTTTCAGTGAGAGTGTCAGTGAGAGTGTCAGTGAGGGTGTCAGTGAGTGTGTCAGGGAGTGTGTCAGGGAGTGTCAGTGAAAGTGTCAGTGAGAGTGTCAGAGTGTCAGTGAGAGTGTCAGCGAGAGTCAGTGAGAGTGTCGGTGAGTGTCAGTGAGAGTGTCAATGAGTGTCAGTGAGAGTGTCAGTGAGTGTCAGTGAATATCAGTGAGAGTGTCAGTGAGATTGTCAGTGAGTTTCAGTGAGAGTGTGAGTGAGTGTCAGTTTCAGTGTGAATGTCAGTGAGAGTGTCAGTGAAAGTGTCAGTGTGAGTGAGAGTGTGAGTGAGTGTGAGTGAGAGTGAGAGTGAGAGTGTCAGTGTCAGTGAGAGTGTCAGTGAGAGTGTCAGGGAAAGTGTCAGTGAGAGTGTCAGTGAGAGTGTCAGTGAGAGTGTCAGTGAGTGTCAGTGAGAGTGTCAGTGAGTATCAGTGAGAGTGTCAGTGAGTGTCAGTGAGTTTCAGTGAGTATCAGTGAGTGTCAGTGAGAGTGTCAGTGAGAGTGTCAGTGAGAGTTTCAGTGAGAGTGTCAGTGTCAATGAGAGTGTCAGTTGCAGTGTGAGTGTCAGTGAGAGTGTCAGTGAGAGTGTCAGTGAGAGTGTCAGTGAATGTCATTGAGTGTCAGTGAGAGTGTCAGTGTCAGTGAGAGTTTGAGTGAGAGTGTCAGTGAGAGTGTCAGTGAGAGTATCAGTGAGTTTGAGTGAGAGTGTGAGTGAGAGTGTCAGTGAGTGTCAGTGAGAGTGTGAGTGAGAGTGTCAGTGAGTGTCAGTGTCAGCGAGTGTCAGTGAGAGTGTCAGTGAGTGTGTCAGTGAGAGTGTCAGTGAAAGTGTCAGTGAGAGTGTCAGTGAGATTGTCAGTGAGTGTCAGTGAGAGTGTCAGTGTCAGTGAGAGTGTCAGAGAGTTTGAGAGAGAGTGTGAGTGAGAGTGTCAGTGAGAGTGTCAGTGAGTGTGTCAGTGAGTGTCAGTGAGTGTCAGTGAGAGTGTTGGTGTCAGTGAGTGTGTCAGAGAAAGTGTCAGTGAGAGTGTGAGTGTCAGTGAGAGTGTGAGTGAGTGTCCTTGAGTGTCAGTTAGAGTGTCAGTGAGAGTGTCAGTGAGAGTGTCAGTGTCAGCGAGAGTGTCAGTGAGAGTGTCAGTGAGTGTCATTGAAAGTGTCAGTGTCAGTGAGAGGGTCAGTGAGAGTGTCAATGAGATTGTCAGTGTCAGTGAGAGTGTCAGTGTCAGTGAGAGTGTCAGCATCAGTGAGAGTGTCAGTGAGTGTCAGTGAGAGTGTCAGTGAGAGTGTCAGTGAGAGTGTCAGTGAGAGTGTCAGTTTCACTGTGAGTGTCAGTGAGAGTGCCAGTGAGTGTGAGTGAGAGTGTGAGTGTGAGTGTGAGTGTGTCAGTGAGAGTGTCAGTGAGAGTGTCAGTGAGTGTCACTGAGAGTTTCAGTGAGAGTGTCAGTGTCAGTGTCAATTTCAGTGCGAGTGCCAGTGAGAGTGTCAGTGAGAGTGTCAGTGTCAGTGAGAGTGTCAGTGAGTGTGAGTGAGTGTGAGTGAGAGTGTCAGTGTCAGTGAGTGTGTCAGTGAGTGTGTTAGTGTGAGTGTCAGTTAGGATGTCAGTGAGAGTGTCAGTGAGTGTCAGTGAGAGTGTCAGTGAGTGTCAGTGAGAGTTTCAGTGAGAGTTTCAGTGAGAGTGTCAGTGTCAGTGAGAGTGTCAGTTTCAGTGTGTGTCAGTGAGAGTGTCAGTGAGTGTGTCATTAAGTGTGTCAGTGAGAGTGTCAGTGTCAGTGAGTGTTAGTGGGAGTGTCAGTGAAAGTGTCAGTGAGAGTGTCAGTGTCAGTGAGAGTTTCAGTGAGAGTGTCAGTGAGAGTGTCAGTTTCAGTGTGTGTCAGTGAGTGTCAGTGAGAGTGTCAGTGAGAGTGTCAGTGAGGGTGTCAGTGAGAGTGTCAGTGTCAGTGAGAGTGTCAGAGTGAGTGTCAGAGTGAGTGTCAGTGAGATGGTCAGTGAGAGTGTCATTGAGTGTCAGTGAGAGTGTCAGTGAGAGTGTTAGTGAGAGTGTAGGGAGAGTGTCAGTGTCAGTGAGAGTGTCAGTGAGTGTGAGTGAGAGTGTGAGTGAGAGTGTCATTGAGTGTCAGTGAGAGTGTCATTGAGTGTCAGTGAGAGTGTCAGTGAGAGTGTCAGTGTCAGTGAGAGTGTAAGTGAGAGTGTCAGTGTCAGTGAGTGTGTCAGTGAGTGTGTCAGTGAGTGTCATTGTCAGTGAGTGTGTCAGTGAGTGTGTCAGAGAAAGTGTCAGTGAGTGCCAGTGAGAGTGTCAGTGAGAGTGTCAGTGAGTGTCAGTGAGAGTGTCATTGAGTGTCCTTGAGTGTCAGTGAGAGTGTCAGTGAGAGTGTCAGTGAGAGTGTCAGTGAGAGTGTCAGTGTCCGTAAGAGTGTCAGTGAGAGTGTCAGCATCAGTGAGAGTGTCAGTGAGAGTGTCAGTGAGAGTGTCAGTGTGAATGTCAGTGAGAGTGTCAGTGAGAGTGTCAGTGTCAGTGAGAGTGTCAGTGAGTGTGAGTGAGAGTGTGAGTGAGAGTGTGAGTGAGAGTGTGAGTGAGAGTGTCAGTGTCAGTGAGAGTGTCAGTGAGAGTGTCAGTGAGTGTGTCAGTGAGTGTGTCAGTGAGAGTGTCAGTGTGAGTGTCAGTGTGAGTGTCAGTGAGGATGTCAGTGAAAGCTTCAGTGAGGATGTCAGTGAAAGTGTCAGTGAGAGTGTCAGTGAGAGTGTCAGTGAGTGTCAGTGAGAGTGTCAGTGAGTGTCAGTGAGAGTGTCAGTGAGTGTCAGTGAAAGTGTCAGTGAGAGTGTTAGTGAGAGTGCCAGTGAGTGTCAGTGAGCATGTCAGTGAGTGTCAGTGAGAGTGTCAGTGAGTGTCAGTGAGAGTTTCAGTGAGAGTTTCAGTGAGAGTGTCAGTGTCAGTGAGAGTGTCAGTTTCAGTGTGTGTCAGTGAGAGTGTCAGTGAGAGTGTCAGTGAGTGTGTCATTAAGTGTGTCAGTGAGAGTGTCAGTGTCAGTGAGTGTTAGTGGGAGTGTCAGTGAAAGTGTCAGTGAGAGTGTCAGTGTCAGTGAGAGTTTCAGTGAGAGTGTCAGTGAGAGTGTCAGTTTCAGTGAGAGTGTCAGTGAGAGTGTCAGTGAGGGTGTCAGTGAGGGTGTCAGTGAGTGTGTCAGGGAGTGTGTCAGGGAGTGTCAGTGAAAGTGTCAGTGAGAGTGTCAGAGTGTCAGTGAGAGTGTCAGCGAGAGTCAGTGAGAGTGTCGGTGAGTGTCAGTGAGAGTGTCAGTGAGTGTCAGTGAGAGTGTCAGTGAGTGTCAGTGAATATCAGTGAGAGTGTCAGTGAGATTGTCAGTGAGTTTCAGTGAGAGTGCCAGTGTGAGTGAGTGTCAGTTTCAGTGTGAGTGTCAGTGAGAGTGTCAGTGAAAGTGTCAGTGTGAGTGAGAGTGTGAGTGAGTGTGAGTGAGAGTGTGAGTGAGAGTGTGAGTGTCAGTGAGGGTGTCAGTGAGGGTGCCAGTAAGTGTGTCAGTGAGAGTGAGAGTGTCAGTGTCAGTGAGAGTGTCAGGGAAAGTGTCAGTGAAAGTGTCAGTGAGAGTGTCAGTGAGAGTGTCAGTGAGAGTGTCAGTGAGTGTCAGTGAGAGTGTCAGTGAGTATCAGTGAGAGTGTCAGTGAGTGTCAGTGAGAGTGTCAGTGAGTATCAGTGAGAGTGTCAGTGAGAGTTTCAGTGAGAGTGTCAGTTTCAATGAGAGTGTCAGTTGCAGTGTGAGTGTCAGTGAGAGTGTCAGTGAGAGTGTCAGTGAATGTCATTGAGTGTCAGTGAGAGTTTGAGTGAGAGTGTCAGTGAGAGTGTCAGTGTCAGTGAGAGTATCAGTGAGTTTGAGTGAGAGTGTGAGTGAGAGTGTCAGTGAGTGTCAGTGTCAGCGAGAGTGTGAGTGAGAGTGTCAGTGAGTGTCAGTGTCAGCGAGTGTCAGTGAGAGTGTCAGTGAGTGTGTCAGTGAGAGTGTCAGTGAAAGTGTCAGTGAGAGTCAGTGAGAGTGTCAGTGAGAGTGTCAGTGAGTGTCAGTGAGAGTGTCAGTGTCAGTGAGAGTGTCAGAGAGTTTGAGAGAGAGTGTCAGTGAGAGTGTCAGTGAGAGTGTCAGTGAGTGTGTCAGTGAGTGTCAGTGAGTGTCAGTGAGAGTGTTGGTGTCAGTGTGTCAGAGAAAGTGTCAGTGAGAGTGTGAGTGTCAGTGAGAGTGTGAGTGAGTGTCCTTGAGTGTCAGTGAGAGTGTCAGTGAGAGTGTCAGTGAGTGTCAGTGAGAGTGTCAGTGAGAGTGTCAGTGTCAGCGAGAGTGTCAGTGAGAGTGTCAGTGAGTGTCATTGAAAGTGTCAGTGTCAGTGAGAGTGTCAGTGAGAGTGTCAATGAGATTGTCAGTGTCAGTGAGAGTGTCAGTGTCAGTGAGAGTGTCAGCATCAGTGAGAGTGTCAGTGAGTGTCAGTGAGAGTGTCAGTGAGAGTGTCAGTGAGAGTGTCAGTGAGAGTGTCAGTTTCACTGTGAGTGTCAGTGAGAGTGCCAGTGAGTGTGAGTGAGAGTGTGAGTGTGAGTGTGTCAGTGAGAGTGTCAGTGAGAGTGTCAGTGAGTGTCAGTGAGAGTTTCAGTGAGAGTGTCAGTGTCAGTGTCAATTTCAGTGCGAGTGCCAGTGAGAGTGTCAGTGAGAGTGTCAGTGTCAGTGAGAGTGTCAGTGAGTGTGAGTGAGTGTGAGTGAGAGTGTCAGTGTCAGTGAGAGTGTCAGTGAGTGTGTCAGTGAGAGTGTCAGTGTGAGTGTCAGTTAGGATGTCAGTGAGAGTGTCAGTGAGTGTCAGTGAGAGTGTCAGTTTCAGTGTGTGTCATTGAGAGTGTCAGTGTCAGTGAGAGTGTCAGTGAGAGTGTCAGTGAGTGTGTCATTGAGTGTGTCAGTGAGAGTGTCAGTGTCAGTGAGTGTTAGTGAGAGTGTCAGTGAGAATGTCAGTGAGTGTCAGTGAGAGTGTCAGTGAGAGTGTCAGTGAGTGTGAGTGAGTGTCAGAGTCAGTGTCAGTGAGAGTGTCAGTGAGAGTGTCAGTGAGTGTGTCATTGAGTGTGTCAGTGTCAGTGAGAGTGTGAGTGAGAGTGTCAGTGAAAGTGTCAGTGAAAGTATCAGTGAGAGTGTCAGTGAGAGTGTCAGTGAGAGCGCCAGTGAATGTCAGTGAGAGTGTCAGTGAGAGTGTCACTGTCAGTGAGAGTGTCAGTTTCAGTGTGTGTCAGTGAGAGTGTCAGTGAGAGTGTCAGTGAGAGTGTCAGTGTTGGTGAGCGTGTCAGTGAGAGTTTCAGTGAGTGTCAGTAAGTGTCAGTGAGAGTGTCAATGTCAGTGAGAGTGTCAGTGAGAGTGTCGATGAGATTGTCAGTGAGAGTGTCAGTGAGAGTGTCAGCATCAGTGAGAGGGTCAGTGAGAGGGTCAGTGTGAGTGTCAGTGTGAGTGTCAGTGAGAGTGTCAGTTTCAGTTTGAGTGTCAGTGAGAGTTTCAGTGAGAGTGTCAGTGAGTGTGAGTGAGAGTGAGAGTGTCAGTGTCAGTGAGTGTGTCAGTGAGAGTGTCAGTGTCAGTGAGAGTGTTAGTGAAAGTAGCAGTGAGAGTGTCAGTGGAAGTGTCAGTGAGAGTGTCAGTGGGAGTGTCAGTGGGAGTGTCAGTGGGAGTGTCAGTGGGAGTGTCAGCGAGAGTGTCAGTGAGAGTGTCAGTGAGATGGTCAGTGAGAGTGTCATTGAGTGTCAGTGAGAGTGTCAGTTTCAGTGTGAGTGTCAGTAAGTGAGAGTGTCAGTGAATGTCATTGAGTGTCAGTGAGAGTGCCAGTGTCAGTAAGAGTTTCAGTGAGAGTGTCAGTGTCAGTGAGAGTATCAGTGTCAGTGAGAGTGTCAGTGAGTGTGTCAGTGAGAGTGTCAGTGAGAGTGTCTGTGAGTGAGAGTGTCAGTGAGTGTGTCAGTGAGTGTGTCAGTGAGTGTCAGTGAGAGTGTCAGTGAGTGTGTCATAGAAAGTGTCAGTGAGAGTGTGAGTGTCAGTGAGAGTGTCAGTGAGAGTGTCAGTGTCAGCAAGAGTGTCAGTGAGTGTCAGTGTCATTGAGAGTGTCAGTGTCAGTGAGAGTGTCAGTGAGATTGTGAGTGTCAGTGAGAGTGTCAGTGAGAGTGACAGCATCAGTGAGAGTGTCAGTGAGTGTCAGTGAGAGTGTCAGTTTCACTGTGAGTGTCAGTGAGAGTGTCAGTGAGTGAGAGTGAGAGTGTGAGTGTGTCAGGGAGTGTGTCAGTGAGAGTGTCAGTGTCAGTGAGAGTGTCAATGAGTTTCAGGGAGAGTGTCAGTGTCAGTGAGAGTGTCAGTGTCAGTGAGAGTGTCAGTGTCAGTGAGTGAGAGTGTCATTGTCAGTGAGTGAGAGTGTCATTGTCAGTGAGAGTGTCAGTGAGTGTGTCAGTGTCAGTGAGAGTGTCAGTGAGAGTGTCAGTTTCAGTGAGTGTGTCAGTGAGTGTGTCAGTGAGTGTGTCAGTGATTGTGAGTGACAGTGTGTGTGTGGGGGGGTTGTGTGTATGGGGGGTTGTGTGTTTGTGTGTGGGGTTGTGTGTATGTGGGGTTGTGTGTGTATGTGGGGTTGTGTGTGTGGTGTGTGTGGTGTGTGGGGTTGTTTGCGGTGTGTGGGGTTGTGTGTGTGGGGGTAGTGTGGTTGTGTGTGGTTGTGTGTGTGTGTGGGGGGTTGTGTCATGTATGTGTGGGGGGTTTTGTGTGTGTGCGTGGGATGTTGTGTGGGGGTTGTGTGTGGGGGGTTGTGTGTGGTGTGGTTGTGTGTGTGGGGTTGTATGTGTGGGTGTGTGTGTTTGTGGGGTTGTGTGTGTGCGGGGTTGTGGTTGTGTGTGGGGGGGTTGTGGTTGTGTGTGTGTGTCATGTATGTGTGGGGGTTTTGTGTGTGTGCGTGGGATGTTGTGTGGGGGGTTGTGTGTGGTGTGGTTGTGTGTGTGGTGTGGTTGTGTGTGTGGGATTGTATGTGTGGGTGTGTGTGGGGGAGTGTGTTTGTGGGGTTGTGTGTGGGGGGTTGGGGTTGTGTGTGGGGGGGTTGTGTGTATGTGTGGTTGTGTGTGGGGCTGTTTGTGTGGGGTTGTGTGTGGGGGGGTTGTGTGTGTGGGGGTTGTGTGGGGTTGTGTGTGTGGGGGGTTGTGTGTGTGGGGTTGTGTGTGTGGGGGGTGTTTGTGTGGGGGGTTGTGTGTGTGGGGTAACAGAATGGGATGGGACGTGAGGTGAGGCAGTGAATGGGATGGAAGGGAAGGGGGAGTGACAGAAGGGGAGAGGATTAAAGAGGTAAATAAGAAAGTAATGGAAATAAAGGGGGAGGGGGGCATGGAGGGAGAGGGGTAGTTGGAGGGTGGGGTAAAGGGAAAGAATGGATGGGTTGGGGAATGGAAAAGAAAGGAAAGGAAAGGAAGAATGAGGGGAAGAAGGCGGGGAAGAGAAAGGAGGGGAAAGGCAGGGAAAGGATTTGAGAATGGAGGGGTCGAGAGTGTCAGTGTCAGTGAGTTTTAGTGAGAGTGTCAGTGAGAGTGTCAGTGAGAGTGTCAGTGAGAGTGTCAGTGAGAGTGTCAGTGAGAGTGTCAGTGAGTGTGAGTGAGAGTGTGAGTGAGAGTGTGAGTGAGTGTCAATGAGAGTGTCGGTGTCAGTGAGAGTGTCAGTGAGTGTGTCAGAGAAAGTGTCAGTGAGAGTGTGAGTGTTAGTGAGAGTGTCAGTGAGTGTCCTTGAGTGTCAGTGAGAGTGTCAGTGAGAGTGTCAGTGAGTGTCAGTGAGAGTGTCAGTGAGTGTGAGTGTCAGTGAGAGTGTCAGTGAGTGTCAGTGAGAGTTTCAGTGAGAGTGTCAGTGAAAGTGTCAGTTTCAGTGTGAGTGTCAGTGAGAGTGTCAGTGTCAGTGGGAGTGTCAATGAGAGTGTCAGTGAGGGTGTCAGTGAGTGTGTCAGTGTCAGTAAGAGTGTTAGTGAAAGTGTCAGTGAAAGTGTCAGTGAGAGTGTCAGTGAGTGTCAGTGAGTATCAGTGAGAGTGTCAGTGAGAGTGTCAGTGTCAGTGAGAGTGTCAGTGAGAGTGTCAGTGAGAGTCAGTGAGAGTGTCAGTTAGAGTGTCAGTGAGAGTGTCAGTGAGAGTGTTGATGAGTGTGTCAGTGAGAGAGTGTCAGTGTCAGTGAGAGTGTCAGTGTCAGTGAGAGTGTCAGTGAGAGTGTCAGTTTCAGTGAGAGTGTCAGTGAGAGTGTCCGTGAGTGTGTCAGTGATTGTGAGTGACAGTGAGTGTGTGTGGGGGGGTTGTGTATGTGTGGGGTTGTGTGTTTGTGTGTGGGGTTGTGTGTATGTGGGGTTGTGTGTTTGTGGGTGTGTGTGTGTGTGGTTGTGTGTGGTGTGTGGGGTTGTGTGCGGTGTGTGGGGTTGTGTGTGTGGGGGGTAGAGTGGTTGTGTGTGGTTGTGTGTGTGTGTGGTTGTGTGTGGGGGGTTGTGTCATGTATGTGTGGGGGGTTTTGTGTGTGTGCGTGGGATGTTGTGTGGGGGGTTGTGTGTGGGGGGTTGTGTGTGGTGTGGTTGTGTGTGTGGGGTTGTATGTGTGTTTGTGTGTGTTTGTGTGGTTGTGTGTGTGGGGGTTGTGGTTGTGTGTGTGGGGGTTGTGGTTGTGTGTGTGTGTCATGTATGTGTGGGGGGTTTTGTGTGTGTGCATGGGATGTTGTGTGGGGGGTTGTGTGTGGTGTGGTTGTGTGTGTGGTGTGGTTGTGTGTGTGGGATTGTATTTGTGGGTGTGTGTGGGGGAGTGTGTTTGTGGGGTTGTGTGTGGGGGGTTGTGGTTGTGTGTGGGGGTTGTGTGTGTAGGGGGGTTGTGTGTATGTGTGGTTGTGTGTGTGGGGTTGTTTGTGTGGGGGGTTGTGTGTGGGGGGTTGTGTGTGGGGGTGGGGGTGTGGGGTTGTGTGTGGGGGGGTTGTGTGTGGGGGGTTGTGTGTGTGGGGTTGTGTGTGAGGGGGGTGTTTGTGTGGGGAAGTGTGTGTGGGGTAACAGAATGGGATGGGAGGGGAGGTGAGGCAGTGAATGGGATGGAAGGGAAGGGGGAGTGACAGAAGGGGAGAGGATTAAAGAGGTAAATAAGAAAGTAATGGAAATAAAGGGGGAGGGGGACATGGAGGGAGAGGGGTAGTTGGAGGGTGGGGTAAAGGGAAAGAATGGATGGGTTGGGGAATGGAAAGGAAAGGAAGAATTAGGGGAAGAAGGCGGGAAAGAGAAAGGAGGAGAAAGGCAGGGAAAGGAATTGAGAATGGAGGGGGAGAGGGAGAGGGTAAATGAGAGAGGGAGGTGAGGGGAAGGGTAATGAGGGGTAGGGTATGGAAGAAGGGATGCTTGAGGGGAAAGGGGTGCTGAAAAGGAGCAGAGGCGATGGGAACAGATTGGAAGGGAAAGAGGCTGTGAATGGGAGGGAATGGAGGAGAAGAGAAGGGAAGGGGTGGGGTGGAGATGGAAAAGGAGATAAGAGAGTGCAGGATGGGACCGGAATGGATTGAATGGGAAGGGGAGGGGAGTGACAGAAGGGGAGAGGATTAAAGAGTGATGGAGAAAAAGGGAACTTAAAAGAAAGGGGGAGAAGGGGATAGGAGAGGAGAGATAGGAATGTAAGGCAGAGAAGGAAAAACGGGAAAGAGAAAGGAAGAGGGAAGGGATGTTTCAAGCCAGTATCAAGTCTCTCGGGGGCTTCGGCTCCGGCCGCCAGCAGTGGTCCTCTCCGTCCGGTGCTCATGAGTGCAATGCTGCGGCTGCCTGGTTACCAGCCTTGTATACCACGGACACGTCACAATAGACATTCAACCTGTCATCATGCATCACCGGCTTATGGGCTATGACAAGTGTTGCAGTGTAAGGGGGGGGGGAGCAGCCGAGACACGGATATTAATTCAATTACCTAAAAAAAAAGCAAAGATCTATTTAGTCGCAAAAGGATCCTGCGATGAACCTCAAAGACGATCTAATCCTGCCCGACCTTCTCCCCCCTCAGGGGCCTCTCATTGTCTCTGCCCCGGCGGAGGCCTCCCCTCTGCACTTAGCCTCGACCTCGTGACATCACAGGGGAGGGAGGGCCTGGCACGTCACAGGTGTTCCATCCACAGGATTCCCCTGCTGCTGCTAGCCTCGACCTCGTGACGTCACAGTGGAGGGCCTGGCGCGTCACAGGTGTTCCATCCACAGGATTCCCCTCTGCTTTTATCCTGAACCTCGTGACATCACAGTGCAGGTCCTGGCACGTCACAGGTGTTCCATCCACAGGATTCCCCTGCTGGTGCTAGCCTGGAGCTCGTGACATCACAGTGCAGGGCCTGGCACGTCACAGGTGTTCCACCCACAGGATTCTGCTGCTGGGAAGGCGGGGCCCTAAGGCTGTCACAACTTGCACACACACACATCCATACAAGCACGTGCTAAGACACTCACACAGGGGGGGTCATACGCTACAATTTATTATGAACTTTAACAAGAGGGCCCAATTAGGGTCACTCTTCATTGGTCACAGTGAGATAACTTCGAACCAATCACACCCGGGAGCAGTTGTTGCGTCCCTGCTGAAAGATGGGTCACCCCTCGTGGACGGTATATATCATTCACAGCAGGAGCTTTCATTCTTCACCAGGCTCGTGACGGGGTCTCACTTGTGTGAATTTCTAGAACAATCTTTACTGTGTGTTGCTCCGGGGTGCTTCTACTTGTGAGTCTTATCATAGCTGCCAAGTTTCTGCGGCCGTTGTGTGAAGTGCGGCTCCAGTCCATGTTTTTCCCTCTGAATTATGGGACATGTAGTCCTGTTTTATAATGAAATAAACAAGACTACAAGTCCCAGAATTCAAGGAAAACACGTGGACTGGAGCAGCACACCACGGATGGACCTGAAAAACTTGGCAGCTCTGCAAAAACCTGTGCTCAGGTCAGGAGAGCAACTAGACCCAATCTTTTTTTTTGGGGGGGGGGGTAGGGGAGGGGGGCCTAATACTTCCAGCAAGTGGTGCGGGCCAAGAATTTCAGGCAATGCGTGCAGAGCCACCTTGATAGCCAATATGAGGGAACAAAGTGACACATTTAGCAGTTTAGGCACATTGGACAAACCCAATCTGATTATGATTGAAAGATTGGAGTCCTTGTTTACCCCTATATTCCTCCCTAGGGTTGAGTTAGGGGGGGGGGCTAGCTACTAAGGCCAAATTGTTCATAGCAGTGTTTGATCTTTTTGCTGCACATACATATTTTGATTTGTGACATGTTAATTTATTGTTAGAAATGGGGTTCTCTACTTGGAAGAGGTAGGTACCTTTGTCCAAATTGGGACCGTTGCTTCTAGTCAGGGTAAGGGGGATACACACTTAAGATAACCCCTGCTCACCCCCTGGGTAGCTAGGCACGACAGACATCCCAAAGGCAAGCGTTTTCAGCATTGATGAATTCTTCTATGGTTAGGAAGGTTAAAGGTGATTAATTGTAGTTGCTTTCATGTTTTGTTTTCTGGTGAACTGGGCTGTGCTGCTAGAATTGTGGTTGAGCAGTGGGAAGGCAAGGAGGAAGACTGACACAGGTGAGTGGGAATTATTTCAGGTGTGTCCTGCAGACCGCCAGGGTCAGGGGTGTGAAGGCCTTTTTAGTGTGTTGCGACGGAACCAAGATGTCTTTAGATACTACCACTTCAGGTATTGCGGTTGAAGGAACCTTTCTGCTCTGAACTCTTCTAGAGGGGCTGTTGCTTGTGACTTACAGGCCCCTTGTCAGGTTTACAGGCCACTCAGCAGCTCTCTCTATTCAGATTTCCTTTCTTGTGTTCTGGGCTCTTGGCTGCTGTCCACTCTCCAAGCTGCAGCTCACCTCCCCAGGTCAAAGGGCAGGTCTCCTTGAAGCAAGGAAGTCCTCAGGTATCGCTTCAGCCAGATTTCTTCACGACCTTCTGCAGAAGAAAATAACATAAAACATCCTCATTGTTTACCATTTACAGGCTGAGGAGCAGCTATTACCGCATGTGTGCATGGAAATAATGTATGTTTATACCAGTGACTATACACTGAGCCACACATGTGCACTTGTTTAGTATCCACAAAACATCAGATTTACACCTGCAGAGTGGAAAGACCACAACGGAAGCCATATTAATTTAGGAAAACATAATATTGCCTGAACATGCTATTGGGATGGGAATATTCCCTGTGAGGTACAAGTCATGATGCCCTATCCTGAAAACTTGACTGTGAGTAGCTGGTAATGCAGAGATTATTTAATTTTGGCCATAGCCTTGTGGTAATGTAGTGCATAGAGGCCTATGCTGTCCCTTGACGTGATGAGGTCATGGACCTATCCTGTCACCTTGAGGGACATGTCAAGTATGCCCTCAATTTCCTGATATTGGACTACCAGCCTGACACAGGTTTAGCATGTAGATCGATGGCGCAGCATACCATGTTTTGTGTATACATAGTCATGATCAGGCCTTTTCATATGTCACTGGAGTAACCCTTGTGCTAACATTCCAAATATATGCTGTGTGTGTTTGTGTTGTGTCTTGTATGGTACATGCAATATGTACACAAGGGGTCCCGTGTAATGGATGCCCCTGGATTCCATTTTGGAAGCCCCAAATCTGCTCCTGTGCACAAGATGGAGGTGAGATTTTTGCCCAGACAGTGGAAGTGTTTTGCTGACATTCCTAAAGCTGGAGGGAAGAGACGAAGACAACAAAGTGGGGACAGAGGAGACAAGACACCTTCAGAAAGTCACTGAAGCCCGTTTGCTGAGAGGAGCTGCTGATTAGTCTTCCTGTAGCACTGCTACTTGGAAGGTGGTGGTGGTGAAGGGTGGGGCTGAAGTCTCCTTTTCAGTGTGGAAAGGATCTTTTAGGTGAGCCAGCCTTTTGTATTTCCCCTGATCACTGCATGGTGTGGTTGTTGATACCCCCAGGTATAGAAAGCTCACACCTCTTTGTGCCTCTGATGTGGTTACTCCTGGATGGAGACTACCGTACTACAGGGAGCATCACTCTGCTCTGCAGCATACGCTGATGACTGCTGTGCACCCAGAGCTACACAAACTGGGGGGGGGGGGGATAGGCCCAAAGGACAAGAACCAGGTAGGGGTTTACTAAATTTAATTCAAAAAGTGGAACCTGGCTCCGTTTGACATTATGCTCTTATTATTTTTGAGCAACAAACAGACCACTATCTTTTCTGTTTGAATGGAATTTTTATTAAACCATTCCTTTCTTTGCAATTGTTTATATTTACCTCAGAGCAGGCATCTGTCTTACAGTCAACTTCCCAGATGACAGGGGTTATGACAGTGGAGAAGTGTGGCTCACTGGTTAGAGGAGGCAGACCTGGAAGCAGAGGTCAGCCCGGGACCAGGGTTCAATTCCCGGCTCGGCGGGGTCTTGAGTCCTAAAATGTCCATGGACTCGACAATTCTCGCTCCGGTGCCTACTCGATTCACGGGTTCACACTCTGCGACTCTGGGCAATAGCTTGCTTAATCTCCACAACGGCCCCTCGTGGTGGGATGCCTGGCTTTCACCTTGCGGATACCCTGCTGGGGCTATCTCACAGGGGAATACCAGGACGGGTTCCCTAAGCAAGCGCTTAGAAACCGCTCGGTGATTTGCGCTATATAAATTCCTGTACATTTACATTTACATTTACATTCCCTGGACTCTTACCTTGCTGGAAGAGCTGTATCTCTGACCTTAAGTGCCTGGAAGCCAGCCGGCCTACTGAGAGAGGGAAATCTCCTGCCAACCCTGCAGGAGGTGTTGGAGTAACAGCCAGACCGAGTGCTGAGGGTCTAGCCAGGAGAATGGAGACGGCAAAGACTGATTGGTGAGCCCAATAGTATGGGCACAGTCTCTCTAGAAGTGAGGTGGCAAATGTAAATTGTGGATTGGCCGCTAACCTCTCAGCAGTGCAATAAGAACGACTGGGGGTGTCCTTGCTGGTAAAGTGAAACAACTGTGACCATGGATATCTTTGCCATCAAAGCTAAGACTTGTGCCTATGACCGCCACCACTGCTGCGTTTACAAAGTGCTCACTGTGACTGCTAGCATGCCGCTGTGCCCCTGTCTAAATGGCTACCCATCTCTAGCTCAAGTGACCCAGAAGTGGGTCCAGTGCCTGCCCTGTGACCCCCACCACCAGTATCTGCATTTGCCGAAGAACTACCCATCCTGTTAACAGCTTACCAAGATCAACTGCCTCTTCTGCAACCACCACGTCTCATCCCAGAAGTGGGAGAGATTGGAGACACTTGTGTCAAAAGGACATGGAGGCTGTGTTGTGGTGAGACTGTTTCCAAGGAGACTGGATTGAACTGAGCTCAAACATTACTGAACTAGGGTGTCTGCGTCTGAGCCTTGAATTGTGTTACACAAAACTCTCTAAGCCAAGGGGGACATGTTGGGCGTAGTTTGCAGAGTTTTGAAAAACTCAGTAAGTTCCATGAGTGGTGGAGTGCAGTGCGATCTGCAGTTTGTGCTGGTATTTCTGCTACTCGGGTAAAAATTGTTCCCGAGCGGCAGCTCACGCTCGCAAACTTACTGTTCGCGATCGCGAACTTACTGTTCGCAATCGCAAGCGGGGAAAAAACTCCACTGCACATCGAAAGCGGAGTTTTCTGCACTCTGTGAGCTCCGCGGAGTGCAGAAAACCCAACAAACTCCGCGAACGGAGTGAAGTTCAACGCCCAGGCCTAGTCCAGATACGCAAGAGGAGGGAGCATTGCTGTTCACTTAGGGACCATTTGTGCTTGTTGGGGGTGGTGCAGAGACCTTCCTGAAGCCCTGCTAAGTGGGGGCTTCATAACTGAACCCACACTGTCGACTCATCTGCCTAATGGGGGAGCCGCCGCAGCTGATTGCCACCACCACTGGGGACTCCAAGTCCCACATCCCAATGCTGGACCCTCACCTAATGTCTATTTTCCGCCCAAAATGTACTGTTGTTTGGTATATCTTCAACCCCTTGTTAAATCTAAGCATCTTAGCACCTTCCATGCTCATGACGAGCTCAGCTCGTCATGAACAATGGGAATCAAGGGTCACCAGCGCCAGGGGAGAATTGCTGTAGCATTGAAGGTGTTAAGCTGTATGACTGGGTCAGTTTGCATTGATCTGATAAGTAAGCTTGTTGCCCTGATTGTTCTAGTCTACCTCACTGAAAATGTTGTAATCCACCATTTCATAGCTCTGCTTGCAGCTCTGGTATACGCCTGTGTCATTTACAAATGGGGAAAAGGAATGCCACTAAAGGGGATGGGTAAGGGGGTTGGTAAAAAAAAAAATTTGCAAAAAACATGCTGGAGGCAATTGTGTGCTTGACCGCTCTGACAATCTGTTGGTTGAATTTGGGAGATACTCCCTACAGCCCCAGCTGCCTTGCTTCCTCACCCCATTCATTCCCCCCCCCCCCATGCAGCACAAACAAGCAAAAGCAAATCCAGGGGATGTTTAAGGAACATACTCTTCAGGCCCAGGAGCAACATACTGTGGGTAAAGCACACTCACTGTTAACAACCGCACTAGTACACCCCGATTCTGGTCAGCGACTACAATCAACACTTGAGGATGCTTTACCTTGCAGTAAACGCTTTGCCCCATTGGCCAAGATGACAAACGACCAGGATGTTGCTAATAATTGGTGCGTTCTTCCACGGCACCTGATGTTTCTGTTCCCATCTCCCCTGACCAGACCTCTTACACAGATTCTAGCTTAGGTTTGGTTTTTTTTGCGTGGCCAATACTTGTTTTAAAAATAAATATATTTTATTAACTTTTCTGATAACAATTTACATCCATATCTGTGAATTATATAATTTTGCTAACGTTTACGTTTGTCACAACATTATATATATCTATTAACAATAAACGTGTTAAAAACTGTTAAAAGTTATTCACCACCCCCCTCTTTGCTTTTATCTTAGATTTGAAAACTGAGGTGGGGGGTCTAAAATCCATGATTACATTACTGACCAATTCTTTGAAACAGCTTCTAGCTCTTAGCAACAAGCATGCATTTATTGGGTAATTGATCTAACCGGAACCATCACCAGGCCATCTGCTGCTGTAACCAGATGGTGACTCCTGTGAATAAGGGTGCCGATCCCATATTCGATGATGTTCCCACTGCTAATCATGATCAGCAAATTTCCAGTCATGTGCCTTTGTGGCTGCTTAACTACAACGGGGTAACTTCCAATACCTCGAGTACTCAAAGCTTAGGCGCTCATACTGGGCACTTGACTCTGGATAGTTTTCCCTCTTCTTCTTCCTTTGGGGCCTATCTCGGTCATAAACCTAACAACTCTCTGTGCCCCACTAAAAGTAGACCTGCCAGTGCTGATTCCATCATGATGATCGGTGTTCCTAAGCCCGGCTTCTCCAATGAGTAGCTCGTGAGCTACTGGTAGCACTCCAACCACCTGTAAGTAGCTCTCCTGTGTGCAGCCCAACCTTCTAAATTAGACACTTTTGGTTAGTTGAATTAGTCGTGTTGACCAAAATTTTAAAGTGTCTATTCAACACAAAAATACTTGTATTTTTAAACCTCATAATTTCGCAAACATATTTAAAGCTGATATTTCAGTGATAAATCAGGCGGCATTGGGGAGACGTAGTACTAATATTAATACCTTGGTGCCAGCTGCATTGCATCTATGGCTGTTATGTTTTATCCATGTAGAGCAGAGGTCTTCAAACATTTTCACTCTGAGCCCCACGTAAGCAAAATATTTTGAGGTCAGGCCCCCCTTTAAAACATTATGGCAAGGATTGGGGGAGCGGGAGGGACATGGCTCGTGCAAGGAGCTGGGCTTATGAGACGTTTTCAAGAATACTTTTTCTATAGCTTATGAACCGCACTAAATATGAGACTTATAAGACAGCAAATGCATCATACACAAACAGACATTATCCCAAACAAACTGCTCCCCATAGTTGGGGTGTTGTGAGCCTCTTATACTCATTGACCCCAATGCAACTATACCTGCTGCACTAATGATAACCGCAGTCCTGAGTAGCAGTCCATCTCCTCTGCATCTTTTACCTCTTTCCCCCCATGATGGATCATCACCTCGGTCCTAATGATTGAAAGGAAAATAAGCTCCAATGCCCCTTTTTTAAAGGTAGACAGTCATACCCTCAAATTCCTGGGCCGCAGTCCTGATGCATCTGCTTCCTTAATGATAACCAGCATTGTCTACTTACACACTTGGCAGCAGTACCAGCGTCACTAATGAATGTCCCTAAAAAACAAAACTCATATTGTCCCCTTCTTTGGGGTATATCTCTGAAGAAGCTGTCTCTGGCCATTTGTAACATAAAAATAAGTCCCCATACAGTGCTCCCTATTCTGGGCCTTCTCTGTGACAAAATCTATGAATCTCGCTCCTTTCCTCTGTCTCCTAGACCATTACTGTGAGGCCCCAGGGATCAAGAGGATTAGAGCTCTGCATTTGAATGCAACCCTGCTTGCCTTCTACCTGCCACCCAATTGACTCAGCTTTCACAAAAAAACTGCCCCTGAATGGTTAATACTGACTTTGAGGTGCCTCTGCCTGAAAGCGAAGGGTGTGGTGGCAGTGCAGATAGTTAAAAAAAAAACAGCCTTCTTACCAGCTATTAATTGATTGAGTCACTTAAAGCCAAGGCCACTGGAATTACGTGTTTCTGCATCAGCAGTGTTTTCCACATAATTATAGTTTTACTGCATTTGCTCCCTAATCTGCAGATTTGAACTAAAGAAACATGATTCTAGCTCAAACGGAACAAAAGTTATTAAAGCATGACAAAGTGTTCCGGAGAATTGGAAGGCCCTTTGCAAAGATTCACTGGTAGTCTTGTAGTTGCTTACTGCTGTATTTGGGTGTTAAACTGGTAATAATGAGGTGAAATATTTCCCCTGACAGTGTTACCTTGAGTTAAAATGACAAAATAATGTAGTAATGCTAACCACAAAATGTGGCGCATTGTGCCGCATAATTTACCTTTTCTTGCTGCATAATTTAGTCAAACATGCCGCATAATGAGGTCCTCTTCTGCTGAATAATTCCAGTGGCTCTGCTTAAGGCTTCATGGTGGCAAAGATTTATTCTTTTTGAGATGTAATGTAAGGGTGTTATCAGCCGAGATCTGGAATAGGGGAGACACTTACAAAAATGTCTGAATTGGATACATATGCAGCAACCTAGCTTAGAGTAATAATAATAATAATAATAATAATAATAATCTTTATTTAGATATAAAACAATATCTTTAAAAGTTTCCCAAATCACATTGTGTACAGTTTTGTGAGAAAAATAGTTTAAAGAGAAACCAATGCAAACATAAAGAGCATAAAAAATAAAAATTTCAACTGTTTTGTTAAACATGACCTGGGGGGTCTCAAACATCTCCCATCGTATTCAATTATAAAATCAAACCATAAAGGGTACATGCTGCAGGGTTTCGATTAGTGTTACGACCCTCCAGGTCGTTGGGGATTCTGTTACAGTACATTGTTTAATCTAAAAAGTCAGTGGCAAGGCCGTGGCTGTTTTCTTTGTATTAAGGCAGCGATACGCTTGTTGAATAAATTTAGCACATTTTATGTTTAAAACAGTATTGTCCATGGACAAAGCAGCAATGATGGCATGCCTACAGGTCCGAACCCCCAACCTGATCCATTCTGACCTAAGCATGCGCCTGCGTTGAGAGTTAAAGGTGGGGCAGATGCAGACCACGTGCAAGATTGATTCTATCGCTGACCCACATCCTCTACAGGTTGTGTCCTCCTCCGTACGTCGCCAGATGGATAGATTTTGAAGAAAGCGCCAGTCCCCCATTCTTAGGGCGATGAAACTGCGCTTTAGATGGAGTGAAAAAGTGGTGGAAAAATACGTTGCTACAGATACTTGTTTGTAGGAGTTAACTACTGCCCAAGAATGGCTGCGTTTCGTGAGGAGGGCTTTGTCTTTTGCGAGAGATATCGATCTCACACATTTTTTAATTGCAATTTTGAAGGCAGATTGGCTAGGGTTGAGGGCCCAGAGATCAGCGGCTGACATCTGATGGATATAATCCTTCAAAAGACGGCCAAATTATCCTCCTGGGTTACTCTCGTTAATCTCTTTCCAGACTAGAAATTCTAGTGTGCCAGATTCGGCCTGTCTTAGTCTGTGGCAGAGCTTTAGATATGTGCCAAGATTATGGGCATCGTAATTTGTTAGCCCCAACTCTAGTCTGATCTGCTCAGGGGATGCAGAACTTGGCAAATGCAGTACTTTTTTGTAAATTCTTGTTGTGTTTTTGTTTAAGGCGGTGTTCATTTTACCTTTGAAGGTCTCTATACAGTATGATAATGTGGGGCCAATCTTTGCTCTTAGAACTTCTAATAGGGGGGAAAGAGTTAGGCCTGAGAGTTTCGTTGACAGCTTGGTCAATGATACCATTAGTGCCGTAGCTTTAGCTGTAATCACATTACTCTGCTTTACAAAATGACACCTAGAGTCCATATGGACGCCTAGGTATTTGTATGATTGACCCGTGCTGAGGTTTGTTTTGTTTAGTGACCAGCCGCCACCTCCATAACGTTTCTTGCCAAAGGGAACAATCAGGGTCTTTTTCATATTGACTTCTAGTTGGTTAATCGTCGTGTATTGGAACAGAGAGTCAAGAAGCCTTTGTAACCCTACCCTTGTGAGGCTAAACAGGGCCAGGTCATCGGCATATAAAAGGTTGCATAGTGGCGTGCCTCCTACCCTAGGCGGGTGACTGTTTACTTTGTCTAGGGTGCTTGGCAAGTCTGCTATGAAAAGATTGAAGAGAAGGGGGGCCAGCACGCATCCCTGCTTGACTCCTCTTGAGGTGATGATTTTTCGCGAGAGATGCGTGCCAGACCCCAACTTCACTCGAACCCAGGTACTTGTGTGTAATTGGATAATAGGGTTCAGGATTTTGTCTGGAATTCCCCACTGCCTCAGTTTTTCCCAGAGTTGCACCCTGGGAACCCTGTCAAATGCAGCTTTAAAGTCGACAAAGCATCAAAATAATGTCCTAGATGTTAAAATGGCTTTGTCGATGATGGTAGAAACTGCTAATAAATTTGTCATGGTTCCTGAGTTGGCGACAAACCCTGTTTGATTCAGTGGTATCAGGTTGTGGTCCTTTACCCATTGCCCAAGGTCCTCCAGAATAAGCCCCGCGTAATGTTTTGCCTCTATGTCCAACAGGGCAATTAGTCCTTAGTTTTCAGGAGCAGCGCGTGATCCAGATTTGTAAATAGGGTGGATAATTGCACCACGCCATGAATCCGGGATTGCTGCTGTCCTCAGAGTGTAATTGAAAAGGTCAGTTAGCTCCATGGACCAGAAGGGAATGTCTGAATTGAACAACCTCTGTGGGAGGCCGTTCGGGCCAGGTGCTCCATCTTGCCTCCCTTTAGTCACTGCTTTAATGACTCTTTCTTCGGATAGTACATATTCCGCGGTGAACTCTTGTACTAGAGCAAGAGGAGTGCTCGATGTTACACTAGTACCAGTGCCATGTGTACTAGGTGGATCTATGTGGCCCAAGTGATCTTGTACCTGAAAGTGGACAGTTAGGTATGTTGCCCATTCCGATTCCTGAATATTTGCTGAGCCGGAATTTGTCAGGTTTGGATTGGTGCGGTTCACGAGGGCCCAAAATTTCCTTGAGTTTTTTTTCTTGCTCTCCCACACCAATTCAACCCAGTATTGGGATTCCTGCGCCTTTTTCTCTTGGATAATTGCCCTCCTGAATGCTTTTTGAGCTTGTTGGTAGGTTGTGTGGTAGGCGTTATTCCCTGGAAATTTTAAGAATAATCTTAGGGCGTTGTTTCTCGTTCTCTTTAGAGATTTTGTGTCGGTAGAGACTGTGAGCTCAGCTAATGGAGTGCGGCTTGAACCCTGCACTGTCAATGGGAAGCTGTTAATCAGATGAAAGCAAAGCAGCGACCATTTCACTGTCGGGGTGGCCTCTTGATCAAAGCTGCCTTTAATGAACTCCTTACTTACAGTTAAGATGTTCGTGCTGTTATTCTCACTCCATTTGAGCCGCTTTAGATTTTCAGAGTGTATTCCCTTGTAGGTTGCGGGCGCCATTTTGTGGAATTCTATCTTTGTATTAAGATTAATAACCTGCGGCCTGTGGTCACTTTCTGACCGTGGATGGATGCTAAAACTGTCCAGATTGAACAATAGTTCTGAGTTACAGATGGTGAAATCTAGGTATGAGTTTTTGCTTCCATTAGACCAGGTCCAATTTGGGGGGGTGTCACCAGTTGACCTTCCATTCATAACCAAGTAGCCTGCGTTGTAGAATCTCATCACGGAGAGCTCGCCCAATTTATTGAGAGCTTGATTCAAAGGTTTAGTCTGGGTCATGGCCTCAATGATGTTAGTCAGGGCGGGCCCTTCCATGTCTGCAGCTTTCCCCTGAAAAAGGTTGGTATTGAAGTTCTCCGTAACAATACAATCCGAATTGGGATGTTCTGTAGCAATGTCGTTCATGATTTCACAAAGGCGGGCTAAGTGGATTTTTTGGGTTCGAGTGCTGGGGTTAATGTAAACATTTATAAGATAGAGTGGGCGCTGCTTCCTCCACGGGTTAATTTTTACCCCTAGTAACCATTCTTCTTTAAGTGAAAGGTGGTCGAATAGACCTTTTAGGTTGTTAGAGATATATGTAGACAGACCGCCTTTGGGGTGACCGTAATGGCTGTCCCATAGTGCTGGCTTCCGAAATTCAATGTAGCCTGCGATGGAGCGGCCCTCTGTGGCCCAGGTTTCCTGTAATGTGATTACTTCGTGTTTGCATAGGAAAGCCAGAGTGTCGTTGTTAGAGGTTTTTTGGTGGAGCCCGCTAATGTTCCATGAGCACAATGAAAAAGGCGACGGCCCCTGTCTGTTGTCTATTTTTGACTGTGATTCTACTACCGAGTGTGGTTTTCCGGGGAGTTTATGTTTATCCACCTGCATCTCGGCCACGAACGGTCAGTTTGCATTCTTTTTTTGAGGACAGGAGAGCTGGCAGCCATCCCCAGCCTTGGCTAGAGTCGACCTGGGTGTCTTCTTTTTCAGATGATTTGATTTGGACTTCTGATCCTGATGCGTTTTTAGGTCTCGGACTAGCGTCCCACGAAGTGGGCGGAGTCCGAGATTTTATGTTGTCTAATATGGGGCTTGAACCCGCCCCTCATCTCCATTGGCTGGCCTCGTAAATGCTGGCCAGCCATTGGAGGAGAGGGGCGTCACTCAGTTCAGGCCCCGTCTTAACGCGATTCGGGGGCGTTTTTCTCTCTTTTTTTAAGCCCGGCCCTTTTCTAGTTTTTTTTTGCTTTGTAGTATTAAATTCTGCATTATCTACTACTTTTGTATTAGTCTAACCTATATTATTTCTTATGCGTGTTTCTGTCACCTAATATGCCCTGGAGAGCGGTCTGATACCCGCAAGGGTCTTGTTCGCGCTATACAAAACCTTCAACATAAGCTGTGAAGCAAACTGTTCTTGCAGGGAAACCTCGACCTGCAAAAAGTAACACCTATCCGTGCTCCAGCTGATTTTATAAATGTTAAAATTCTAGAAATGCAGGCGTTTTAATCCGTATTGCTACATACGTGAAAACAATGTTTTATTTTAAATGGTGCTTGAAAGCTTGTTCTTTATCTTTGTTCACTTGGAGCCGAGCCCCCACACCCCCCATAGAATGCTCTGGACATGGGGTGTACCCCCCCCATCGCCTCCCCCCCCCAGCAAACGAGGGAGGGAGGTCTGTTAAAGGTGTGTTGGGAGAGAGAGAAACAGACACCCCAGTCAAAAGCTAGAGGCACCCCCGCCCCCCACCCCACCACCACTCCAGGGTACATATGCAAAGCCCTCTCTCTGTTAAAGGGCGCCTGAGATGGGAGCAACCCCCCCCCCCCTCCTCCCCACCGAGTCTGTCTTTCCAGGTATCAAATCAGACACACGTGCTTAAAACGCGCAGAAAACAATATTTGGCAAAATTTCAGCATTTTCTTTCAATTTAAGGAGGTTTTCATCTCTTGCTGTTTCCTGATTCCTTGGGAGTGCTTGAAGTCGGCAGTAATGAGGCCAGGAGCTCCGACACCTCACATCTTGGGGAGCTGGGGGGTGGAGCTTGAAGTGGTGGGGGCCTG
>NC_136059.1:1872947990-1872952990 GCF_964261635.1 Lissotriton helveticus | reverse complement strand
AACAGAGACAGCACAGGCAGCAGCAGTGCAAGCTTCCCTCACACACAGAGCAGGTACAGCACAGGCGGCAGCAGTGCAAGCTTCGTTCACACACAGAGCAGGTACAGCACAGGCGGCAGCAGTGCAAGCTTCCCTCACACACGGAACAGGTACAGCACAGGCGGAAGCAGTGCAAGCTTCCCTCACACACAGAGCAGGTACAACACAGGCAGCAGCAGTGCAAGCTTCCAACACACACAGAGCAGGTACAACACAGGCAGCAGCAGTGCAAGCTTCCATCACACATAGAACAGGTACAACACAGGCAGCAGCAGTGCAAGCTTCCGCTTCCCTCACACATAGAACAGGTACAGCACAGGCAGCAGCAGTGCAAGCTTCACTCACACACAGAGCAGGTACAGCACAGGCAGCAGCAGTGCAAGCTTCCCTCACACACGGAACAGGTACAGCACAGGCAGAAGCAGTGCAAGCTTCCCTCACACATAGAACAGGTACAGCACAGGGAACAGCATTGCAAGCTTCCCTCACACACAGAACAGGTAGAGCACAGGCGGCAGCAGTGCAAGCTTCCCTCACACACAGAGCAGGTAGAGCACAGGCAGCAGCAGTGCAAGCTTCCCTCACACACAGAGCAGGTACAGCACAGGCAGCAGCAGTGCAAGCTTCCCTCAAACACGGAGCAGTTACAGCACAGGCAGCAGCATTGCAAGCTTCCCTCACACACGGAACAGGTAGAGCACAGGCAGCAGCAGTGCAAGCTTCCCTCACACACGGAGCAGGTACAGCACAGGGAGGAGCAGTGCAAGCTTCCCTCACACAAAGAGCAGGTATGGCACAGGCAGCAGCAGTGCAAACTTCCCTCACACACGGAGCAGGTACAGCACAGGCAGCAGCAGTGCAAGCTTCCCTCACACACGGAGCAGGTACAGCACAGGCAGCAGCAGTGCAAGCTTCCCTCACACACGGAACAGGTACAACACAGGCAGCAGCAGTGCAAGCTTCAAACACACACAGAGCAGGTACAACACAGGCAGCAGCAGTGCAAGCTTCCAACACACATAGAACAGGTACAACACAGGCAGCAGCAGTGCAAGCTTCCGCTTCCCTCACACATAGAACAGGTACAGCACAGGCAGCAGCAGTGCAAGCTTCACTCACACACAGAGCAGGTACAGCACAGGCAGCAGCAGTGCAAGCTTCCCTCACACACAGAGCACGTACAGAACAGGCAGCAGCAGTGCAAGCTTCCCTCACACACGGAACAGGTACAGCACAGGCAGAAGCAGTGCAAGCTTCCCTCACAAATAGAACAGGTACAGCACAGGGAACAGCAGTGCAAGCTTCCCTTACACATACAACAGGTACAGCACAGGGAACAGCAGTGCAAGCTTCCCTCACACACAGAACAGGTACAGCACAGACAGCAGCAGCAGTGCAAGCTTTCCTCACACACAGAACAGGTACAGCACAGGCGGCAGCAGTGCAAGCTTCCCTCACACACAGAGCAGGTACAGCACAGGCAGCAGCAGTACAAGCTTCCCTCACACACAGAGCAGGTAGAGCACAGGCGGCAGCAGTGCAAGCTTCCCTCACACACAGAGGAGGTAGAGCACAGGCAGCAGCAGTGCAAGCTTCCCTCACACACAGAGCAGGTACAGCACAGGCAGCAGCAGTGCAAGCTTCCCTCACACACAGAGCAGGTACAGCACAGGGAGGAGCAGTGCAAGCTTCCCTCACACACAGAGCAGGTACAGCACAGGCAGCAGCAGTGCAAGCTTCCCTCACACACGGAGCAGGTACAGCACAGGGAGGAGCAGTGCAAGCTTCCCTCACACACAGAGCAGGTACGGCACAGACAGCAGCAGTGCAAGCTTCCCTCACACACGGAGCAGGTACAGCTCAGGCAGCAGCAGTGCAAGCTTCCCTCACACACGGAGCAGGTACAGCACAGGCAGCAGCAGTGCAAGCTTCCCTCACACACGGAGCAGGTACAGCACAGGCAGCATCAGTGCAAGCTTCCCTCACACATGGAGCAGGTACAGCACAGACAGCAGCAGTGCAAGCTTCCCTCACACACGGAACAGGTAGAGCACAGGCAGCAGCAGTGCAAGCTTCCCTCACACACGGAGCAGGTACAGCACAGGGAGGAGCAGTGCAAGCTTCCCTCACACAAAGAGCAGGTACGGCACAGGCAGCAGCAGTGCAAGCTTCCCTCACACACGGAGCAGGTACAGCACAGGCAGCAGCAGTGCAAGCTTCCCTCACACACGGAACAGGTACAGCACAGGCAGAGGCAGTGCAAGCTTCCCTCACACATAGAACAGGTACAGCACAGGGAACAGCAGTGCAAGCTTCCCTCACACATAGAACAGGTACAGCACAGGGAACAGCAGTGCAAGCTTCCGGCACACAGAGGGCAGGTACAGCACAGGCAGCAGCAGTGCAAGCTTCTCTCACACATAGAACACACACAGCACAGGCAGCAACAGTGCAAGCTTCCCTCACACACAGAACAGGTACAGCACAGGCAGTAGCAGTGCAAGCTTCCCTCACACACAGAACAGGTACAGCACCGGCAGCAGCAGTGCAAGCTTCCCTCACACACAGAGCAGGTACAGCACAGACAGCAGCAGTGCAAGCTTTCCTCACACACAGAACAGGTACAGCACAGGCGGCAGCAGTGCAAGCTTCCCTCACACACAGAGCAGGTACAGCACAGGCAGCAGCAGTACAAGCTTCCCTCACACACATAGCAGGTAGAGCACAGGCGGCAGCAGTGCAAGCTTCCCTCACACACAGAGGAGGTAGAGCACAGGCAGCAGCAGTGCAAGCTTCCCTCACACACAGAGCAGGTACAGCACAGGCAGCAGCAGTGCAAGCTTCCCTCACACATAGAACAGGTACAGCTCAGGCAGCAGCAGTGCAAGCTTCCCTCACACACAGAACAGGTACAGCACCGGCGGCAGCAGTGCAAGCTTCCCTCACACACAGAGCAGGTACAGCACAGGGAGGAGCAGTGCAAGCTTCCCTCACACACAGAGCAGGTACAGCACAGGCGGCAGCAGTGCAAGCTTCCCTCACACACAGAGCAGGTACAGCATAGGCTGCCGCAGTGCAAGCTTCCCTCACACACAGAGCAGGTAGAGCACAGGCAGCAGCAGTGCAAGCTTCCCTCACACACAGAGCAGGTACAGCACAGGCGGCAGCAGTGCAAGCTTCCCTCACACACAGAGCAAGTACCGAACAGGCGGCAGCAGTGCAAGCTTCCCTCACACACGGAACAGGTACAGCACAGGCGGCAGCAGTGCAAGCTTCCCTCACACACAGAGCAGGGACAGCACAGGTGGCAGCAGTGCAAGCTTCCCTCACACACAGAGCAGGTACAGCACAGGCGGCAGCAGTGCAAGCTTCCCTCACACACAGAGCAGGTACAGCACAGGCAGCAGTGCAAGCTTCCCTCACACACGGAACAGGTACAGCACAGGCGGCAGCAGAGCAAGCTTCCCTCACACACAGAGCAGGTACAACACAGGCAGCAGCAGTGCAAGCTTCCAACACACATAGAACAGGTACAACACAGGCAGCAGCAGTGCAAGCTTCCCTCACACATAGAACAGGTGCAGCACAGGCAGCAGCAGTGCAAGCTTCCCTCACACACAGAGCAGGTACAGCACAGGCAGCAGCAGTGCAAGCTTCCCTCACACACGGAGCAGGCACAGCACAGGCCGCAGCAGTGCAAGCTTCCCTCACACACAGAACAGAGACAGCACAGGCGGCAGCAGTGCAAGCTTCCCTCACACACAGAGCAGGTACAGCACAGGCGGCAGCAGTGCAAGCTTCCATCACACATAGACAATGTACAGCAGAGGCAGCAGCAGTGCAAGCTTACATCACACATAGAACACCTACAGCACAGGCAGCAGCAGTGCAAGCTTCCCTCACACACAGAGCAGGTACAGCACAGGCATCAGCAGTGCAAGCTTCCCTCACACACAGAACAGGTACAGCACCGGCAGCAGCAGTGCAAGCTTCCCTCACACACAGAGCAGGTACAGCACAGGGAGGAGCAGTGCAAGCTTCCCTCACACACAGAGCAGGTACAGCACAGGCGGCAGCAGTGCAAGCTTCCCTCACACACAGAGCAGGTACAGCACAGGCGGCAGCAGTGCAAGCTTCCCTCACACACAGAGCAGGTAGAGCACAGGCAGCAGCAGTGCAAGCTTCCCTCACACACAGAGCAGGTACAGCACAGGCGGCAGCAGTGCAAGCTTCCCTCACACACAGAGCAAGTACCGAACAGGCGGCAGCAGTGCAAGCTTCCCTCACACACAGAACAGGTACAGCACAGGCGGCAGCAGTGCAAGCTTCCCTCACACACAGAACAGAGACAGCACAGGCAGCAGCAGTGCAAGCTTCCCTCACACACAGAGCAGGTACAGCACAGGCGGCAGCAGTGCAAGCTTCGTTCACACACAGAGCAGGTACAGCACAGGCGGCAGCAGTGCAAGCTTCCCTCACACACGGAACAGGTACAGCACAGGCGGAAGCAGTGCAAGCTTCCCTCACACACAGAGCAGGTACAACACAGGCAGCAGCAGTGCAAGCTTCCAACACACACAGAGCAGGTACAACACAGGCAGCAGCAGTGCAAGCTTCCATCACACATAGAACAGGTACAACACAGGCAGCAGCAGTGCAAGCTTCCGCTTCCCTCACACATAGAACAGGTACAGCACAGGCAGCAGCAGTGCAAGCTTCACTCACACACAGAGCAGGTACAGCACAGGCAGCAGCAGTGCAAGCTTCCCTCACACACGGAACAGGTACAGCACAGGCAGAAGCAGTGCAAGCTTCCCTCACACATAGAACAGGTACAGCACAGGGAACAGCATTGCAAGCTTCCCTCACACACAGAACAGGTAGAGCACAGGCGGCAGCAGTGCAAGCTTCCCTCACACACAGAGCAGGTAGAGCACAGGCAGCAGCAGTGCAAGCTTCCC